>NC_092708.1:405497444-405797444 GCF_047496885.1 Scyliorhinus torazame
GGCAGTGGAGACGGCACAGGGGTGCGACGGGAGCCTCGGTGTGGTCCCCGATTAGGGATAACCATCGGTTTGTCCCAGGAAGGATGGACGGGGGGTTTCAGAGCTGGCATCGGGCAGGGATTAGAAGAATGGGGGACCTGTTCATCGATGGGGCGTTTGCGAGCTTAGGGGCGCTGGAGGAGAAATTTGGGCTACCCCCAGGAAATGCCTTCAGGTACATTCAAGTGAGGGCGTTTGTTAGGCGGCAGGTGAGGGAATTCCCGCTGCTCCCGGCACAGGGGATTCAAGACAGGGTGATTTCGGGCGTATGGGTCGGGGAGGGCAAGGTGTCGGCGATATACCAGGAGATGAGAGAATAGGGGGAAGCGCTGGTAGAGGAGCTGAAGGGTAAATGGGAAGAGGAGCTGGGGGAGGAGATTGAGGAGGGGCTGTGGGCTGATGCCCTAAGCAGGGTTAATTCCTCTTCCTCGTGTGCCAGGCTTAGCCTGATACAATTTAAGGTGGTCCACAGAGCGCACTTGACGGGGGCGAGGTTGAGTAGGTTCTTTGGGGTGGAGGACGGATGTGGAAGGTGCTCAGGGAGCCCGGCGAACCATGTCCATATGTTTTGGTCATGCCCGGCACTGGAGGGGTTCTGGAGAGGAGTGGCGGGCGCAATATCTCAGGTGGTGAAAGTCCGGGTCAAGCCAAGCTGGGGGCTAGCAATATTCGGAGTAGTGGATGAGCCGGGAGTGCAGGAGGCGAAAGAGGCCGGAATTCTGGCCTTTGCGTCCCTAGTAGCCCGGCGAAGGATCTTGTTATTGTGGAAGGAGGTGAAGCCCCCCAGCCTGGAGGCCTGGATAAATGATATGGCTGGGTTCATAAAGTTGGAGAGGATTACGTTTGCCTTGAGAGGGTCTGCGCAGGGGTTCTACAGGCGGTGGCAACCGTTCCTAGACTATCTCGTGGAGCGTTAGAGGAAGGTCGGACAGCAGCAACCCGGGGGGGGGGGGAGACACATCTCTTTCTGTGGGGGGGGGGGGGGGGAAGGGGGGTTCTCCGGGGGGGCATCTGAGCAAGAAAAACAAAAACGGAAAACTGATATGTACGGGGGGAATCCAATGTACAAAGTTCTGTATCATATTGACTTGCCATGTTTATGTCTTGCTATGCGAGTTTTTTCTTCTTTTTTGTTACGGGGGGGGGGGGGGGGGGGGGGTTGTTTATATGGTTGAAAATTCTGTTAAAAAATTCTTGATTAACATATTTTTTAAAAAAAGTGACCCAGCGGGGAATCGAACTTGGGACCCTGGAGCTGTGAGGCAGCAGTGCTAACCACTGTGCTACCGTGCCGTCCGAAAGGGGGCAATCTGAATCCCCCTCAGAACATTGTCAGGCTGGCATTTTGCCGTCACATCTGAAGAGTTGGACCTCAACCCAGCGGCTCCTGGTTCAGAGGTGAGAGTTCAGCCCAGTGCATCACAAGGACCAGGGACGAGAGAGAATGGGATTACCTGTCAGTCATGTTCTCATCTGAAGCTTTCTGTTCCTCGGTTTCACAGAGCATTCCTTCCTTGTGGGCTTGCTCCAAACGAAGACACGGCTGGACGGACAGCACCTCGGGGCTCAGCCAGGACTCCTCTGGGGGGGTCTTGCACAGACGTTGTTTCTTGTGTTGGCAGGGGCTTTTCAGAGGACAGGGAGGGGGCTGAGACCCTGGCTCCGGCTCCGACACCTTCAGCTTCTTCTGCAGGGTAGCGCTGACATCACCCGCACCCCCCGAGGTGACCCGTTTGACCTTACGTCGCCGCCGCAGTGGCTGCCCAGGTGTATTCTCAGTGAAGGAATCTGACTCGTGCCAAGTGTGGTACTTGCCCTTCAGCGTGACATTGAGAGAGGACAGTCTCTTCACCACTGCCCCATCATCGTCCGAGTCGCTGCCACCTCCCCCGCCTGCGATCCCTCCCCCACCCCCCACCTCGTCCTGGCTGGACTCTGACGCCTCACTGTAGCAGCGGGCATAGTCCAGCGAGTGGTTGGAATTTGAGCGCCGTTTCCGCCCCCTTCGTTTGCGCGCTTGCCGTCTCTGCTGTTGCCGTGGACACAGCACGGGTCCATCCCAGATTTCCTGCTCCAGCAGGTTCTGTTCTGACGTCTCGTCCAGTGCAGATGCCAGGTCGTGGGCTAGCTCATCCATTACACAGCGTCTGGGAAAGACCACAGGAGGGAACAGGAATTAGAGAAGCACGGATGTCAGCGTCAACACAATCGCAGAATACAGGTGGGCATTCGACCATCGTGTCTGTGCCAGCTCATTGGAAGAACGATTCAATCATTCCCAGTCCCCTGTTCTTCCCCATAATCCTGTAAAATGTTCCCCCCATTCCCTTTCACAAATTCCCACTGAATCTGATTTCACCGCCCTTCCCGATCACAAAGATGTTCCCTCAGATTTCACAGCTCCAAGGAGAACATCCCAACTTGTCTATTCTCTGCCTGTGATTGAAGTCTCTCGTACCCTGTTAAATTCCAATCAATTTCCTCTTCACCCTTTCCAAGGCCTTGACAAGGTACAGCAGGCGGTGAGGGAAGCCAATGGCCTTCATAGCGAGAGGATTTGAGTATAGGAGTAGGATGTCTTGCTGCAGTTATACAGGGCCTTGGTGGGGCCACACCTTGAGTATTGTGGCAGTTTTGGTCTCCTAGTTTGAGGAAGGACATTCTTGCTGTTGAGGGTGTCCAGCGAAGGTTCACCAGACTAATTCCTGGGATGGCAGGACTGACACATGAAGAGAGACTGGATCGACTGGGCTTGTACTCACTGGAGTTTAGAAGAATGAGAGGGGATCTCATAGAAACATATAAAACCCTGATGGTACTGGACAGGCTCTGTGGGGAGAATGTTCCCGATGTTGGGGACGTCCAGAACAAGGGGGTCACAGCCTAAGAGTAAGGGGTCAGCCATTCAGGACTGAGATGAGGAAGAATTTCTCTCAGAGAGTTGTGAACTTGTGGAATTCTCTCCCACCGGTGAATTGTTGGGTGAATTGGACATTCTGAATTCTCCCTCTGTGACCCGAACAGGCGCCGGAGTGTGGGGACTAGGGGCTTTTCACAGTAACTTCATCGCAGTGCCAATGTAAGCCCACTTGTGACACTAATAAAAGATTAGGAAGAAATGCCCAATGGCCGCAACCAGCTTTGAAAAATGCCGCTGCGATCAGCTTTCAGGACTCGGGCCGTCCCATTCGCGCCCCATCCGCTGGATCTAGCAGTGCACAGACCCAGAGCCCAGCGGCCCAGAGCCCAGCGGGGGGGACCCAGAGCCCAGCGGGGCAGACCCAGAGCCCAGCGGGGGGGGGGGGGGGACCCAGAGCCCAGCGGCCCAGAGCCCAGCGGGGGGGACCCAGAGCCCAGCGGGGCAGACCCAGAGCCCAGCGGGGGGGGGGGGGGGGACCCAGAGCCCAGCGGCCCAGAGCCCAGCGGGGGGGACCCAGAGCCCAGCGGGGGGGACCCAGAGCCCAGCGGGGGGGACCTAGAGCCCAGCGGGGCAGACCCAGAGCCCAGCGGGGCAGACCGCCCCATCCTGACATCATCGTACTGTTGCATTAAAGGTAAGTGAAAATGGGGGGCTGCGGAGGCGTGGGTTAGAACATAGAACATAGAAAATACAGCACAGAACAGGCCCTTCGGCCCACGATGTTGTGCCGAACCTTTGTCCTAGATTAATCATAGATTATCATTGAATTTACAGTGCAGAAGGAGGCCATTCGGCCCATCGAGTCTGCACCGGCTCTTGGAAAGAGCACCCCACCCAAGGTCAACACCTCCACCCTATCCCCATAACCCAGTAACCCCACCCAACACTAAGGGCAATTTTGGACACTAAGAGCAATTTATCATGGCCAATCCACCTAACCTGCACATCTTTGGACTGTGGGAGGAAACCGGAGCACCCGGGGGAAACCCACGCAGACACGGGGAGGATGTGCAGACTCCGCACAGACAGTGACCCAAGCCGGAATCGAACCTGGGACCCTGGAGCTGTGAAGCAATTGTGCTATCCACAATGCTACCGTGCTGCCCTTAAGAACAAATTAATCTACACTATATCATTCTACCGTAATCCATGTACCTATCCAATAGCCGCTTGAAGGTACCTAATGTTTCCGACTCAACTACTTCCACAGGCAGTGCATTCCATGCCCCCACTACTCTCTGGGTAAAGAACCTACCTCTGATATCCCTCCTATATCTTCCACCATTCACCTTAAATTTATGTCTCCTTGTAATGGTTTGTTCCACCTGGGGAAAAAGTCTCTGACTGTCTACTCTATCTATTCCCCTGATCATCTTATAAACCTCTATCAAGTCGCCCCTCATCCTTCTCCGTTCTAATGAGAAAAGGCCTAGCACCCTCAACCTTTCCTCGTGAGACCTACTCTCCATTCCAGGCAACATCCTGGTAAATCTTCTTTGCACCTTTTCCAAAGCTTCCACATCCTTCCTAAAATGAGGCGACCAGAACTGTACACAGTACTCCAAATGTGGCCTTCCCAAAGTTTTGTACAGCTGCATCATCACCTCACGGCTCTTAAATTCAATCCCTCTGTTAATGAACGCTAGCACACCATAGGCCTTCTTCACAGCTCTATCCACTTGAGTGGCAACTTTCAAAGATGTAGGAACATAGACCCCAAGATCTCTCTGCTCCTCCACATTGCCAAGAACTCTACCGTTAACCCTGTATTCCGCATTCATATTTGTCCTTCCAAAATGGACAACCTCACACTTTTCAGGGTTAAACTCCATCTGCCACTTCTCAGCCCAGCTCTGCATCCTATCTATGTCTCTTTGCAGCCAACAACAGCCCTCCTCACTATCCACAATTCCACCAATCTTCGTATCATCTGCAAATTTACTAACCCACCCTTCAACTCCCTCATCCAAGTCATTAATGAAAATCACAAACAGCAGAGGACCCAGAACTGATCTCTGCGGTAAGCCACTGGTAACTGGGATCCAGGCTGAATATTTGCCATCCACCACCGCTCTCTGACTTCTATCGGTTAGCCAGTTCGTTATCCAACTGGCCAAATTTCCCACTATCCCATGCCTCCTTACTTTCTGCATAAGCCTACCATGGGGAACCTTATCAAATGCCTTACTAAAATCCATGTACACTACATCCACTGCTTTACCTTCATCCACATGCTTGTCACCTCCTCAAAGAATTCAATAAGACTTGTAAGGCAAGACCTACCCCTCACAAATCCGTGCTGACTATTCCTAATCAAGCAGTGTCTTTCCAGATGCTCAGAAATCCTATCCCCCAGTACCCTTTCCATGACTTTCCCTACCACCGAAGTAAGACTAACTGGCCTGTAATTCCCAGGGTTATCCCTCGTCCCTTTTTTGAACAGGGGCACGACATTCGCCACTCTCCAATCCCCTGGTACCACCCCTGTTGACAGTGAGGACGAAAAGATCATTGCCAACGGCTCTGCAATTTCATCTCTTGCTTCCCATAGAATCCTTGGATATATCCCGTCAGGCCCGGGGGACTTGTCTATCCTCAAGTTTTTCAAAATGCCTAACATTTCTTCCTTCCTATCAAGTATTTCCTCGAGGTTACCAGTCTGTTTCACACTGTCCTCTCCAACAATATGGCCCCTCTCATTTGAAAATACAGAAGAAACGTACTCGTTCAAGACCTCTCCTATCTCTTCAGACACAATACACAATCTCCCGCTACTGTCCTTGATCGGACCTACCCTCGCTCTAGTCATTCTCATATTTCTCACATATGTGTAAAAGGCCTTGGGGTTTTCCTTGATCCTACCCGCCAAAGATTGTTCATGCCCTCTCTTAGCTCTCCTAATCACTTTCTTCAGTTCCCTCCTGGCTATCTTGTATCCCTCCAATGCCCTGTCTGAACCTTGTTTCCTCAGCCTTATATAAGTCTCCTTTTTCCTCTTAACAAGACATTCAACCTCTCTTGTCAACCATGGTTCCCTCACTCGACCATCTCTTCCCTGCCTGACAGGGACATACATATCAAGGACACGTAGTACCTGTTCCTTGAACAAGTTCCACATTTCACTTGTGTCCTTCCCTGACAGCCTATGTTCCCAACTTATGCACTTCAATTCTTGTCTGACAACATCATATTTACCCTTCCCCCAATTGTAAACCTTGCCCTGGTGCACGCACCTATCCCTCTCCATTACTAAAGTGAAAGTCACAGAATTGTGGTCACTATCTCCAAAATGCTCCCCCACTAACAAATCTACCACTTGCCCTGGTTCTTTACCAAGTACCAAATCCAAAATTGCCTCCCCTCTGGTCAGACAATCTACATACTGTGTTAGAAAAGCTTCCTGGACACACTGCACAAACACCACCCCATCCAAACTATTTGATCTAAAGAGTTTCCACTCAATGTTTGGGAAGAACAAAGAAATGTACAGCACAGGAACAGGCCCTTCGGCCCTCCAAGCCCGTGCCGACCATGCTGCCCGACTAAACTACAATCTTCTACACTTCCTGGGTCCGTATCCCTCTATTCCTATCCTATTCATGTATTTGTCAAGATGCCCCTTAAATGTCACTATCGTCCCTGCTTCCACCACCTCCTCCGGTAGCGAGTTCCAGGCACCCACTACCCTCTGTGTAAAAAACTTGCCTCGTACATCTACTCTAAACCTTGCCCCTCTCACCTTAAACCTATGCCCCCTAGTAATTGACCCCTCTACCCTGGGGAAAAGCCTCTGACTATCCACTCTGTCTATGCCCCTCATAATTTTGTAGACCTCTATCAGGTCGCCCCTCAACCTCCGTCGTTCCAGTGAGAACAAACCGAGTTTATTCAACCGCTTCTCATAGCTAATGCCCTCCATACCAGGCAACATTCTGGTAAATCTCTTCTGCACCCTCTCTAAAGCCTCCACATCCTTCTGGTAGTGTGGCGACCAGAATTGAACACTATACTCCAAGTGTGGCCTAACTAAGGTTCTATACAGCTGCAACATGACTTGCCAATTCTTATACTCAATGCCCCGGCCAATGAAGGCAAGCATGCCATATGCCTTCTTGACTACCTTCTCCACCTGTGTTGCCCCTTTCAGTGACCTGTGGACCTGTACACCTAGATCTCTCTGACTTTCAATACTCTTGAGGGTTCTACCATTCACTGTATATTCCCTACCTGCATTAGACCTTCCAAAATGCATTACCTCACATTTGTCGGATTAAACTCCATCTGCCATCTCTCCGCCCAAGTCTCCAAACAATCTAAATCCTGCTGTATCCTCCGACAGTCCTCATCGCTATCCGCAATTCCACCAACCTTTGTGTCGTCTGCAAACTTACTAATCAGTAAGTTTAAGTTACCCATGACTACTACCCTGTGACTTCTGCACCTTTCCAAAATCTGTTTCCCAATCTGTTCCTCCACATCTCTGCTCCTTTTGGGGGGCCTATAGAAAACTCCTAACAAGATGACTGCTCCTTTCCTATTTCTGACTTCAACCCATACTACCTCATTAGGGTGATACTCCTCGAACTGCCTTTCTGCAGCTGTTATACTATCTCTAATTAACAATGCCACCCCGCCCCCCCCCCCCCACCTCTTTTACCACCCTCCCCAATCTTATTGAAACATCTATAACCAGGGACCTCCAACAACCATTTCTGCCCTTCTTCTATCCAAGTTTCCGTGATGGCCACCACATCGTAGTCCCAAGTACCGATCCATGCCTTAAGTTCACCCACCTTATTCCTGATGCTTCTTGCGTTGAAGTATACACACTTCAACCCATCTCCGTGCCTGCAAGTACTCTCCTGTCAGTGTTCCCTTCCCCACTGCCTCATTACACGCTTTGGCATCCTGAATATCGGCTAGCTTAGTTGCTGGACTACAAATCCGGTTCCCATTCCCCTGCCAAATTAGTTTAAACCCTCCCGAAGAGTACTAGAAAACCTTCCTCCCAGGATATTGGTGCCCCTCTGGTTCAGATGCAACCCTTCCTGCTTGTACAGGTCCCACCTTCCCCAGAATGTGCTCCAATTATCCAAATACCTGAAGCCCTTCCTCCTACACCATTCCTGCAGCCACGTGTTCAACTGCACACTCTCCCTATTCCTAGCCTCGCTATCACGTGGCACCGGCAACAAACCAGAGATGACAACTCTGTCTGTCCTGGCTTTTAGCTTCCAGCCTAACTCCCTAAACTTGTTTATTACCTCCACACCCCTTTTCCTACCTACGTCGTTGGTACCAATGTGCACCACGACTTCTGGCTGCTCCCCCTCCCTCTTAAGGATCCTGAAGACACGATCCGAGACATCCCTGGCCCTGGTACCCGGGAGACAACATACCTTCCGGGAGTCTCGCTCGCGACCACAGAATCTTTTATCTATTCCCCTAACCATTGAATCTGCTACTACTATTGTTTTTCTATTCTCCCCCATTCCCTTCTGAGCCCCAGAGCCAGACTCAGTGCCAGAGACCTGGCCGCTAGGGCCTTCCCCCAGTAGGTCATCCCCCCCAACAGCATCCAAAACAGTATACTTGTTTTGAAGGGGAACGGCCACGAGGGATCCCTGCACTGTCTGCCTGTTTGTTTTCTTTCCCCTGACTGTAACCCAGCTACTCTTGTCCTGTACCTTGGGTGTGGTTACCTCCCTGTAACTCTTCTCTATCACCCCCTCTGCCTCCCGGATGATCTGAAGTTCATCCAGCTTCAGCTCCAGTTCCCTCCCACGGTCTCTGAGGAGCTGGAGTTGGGTGCACTCCCGGCAGGTATAGTCAGTGGGGACACCGGTGGTATCCCTCACCACCCACATCCTACAGGAGGAGCATGCAACTGGCCTAGCCTCCATCCCCTCTTACCTTACAGAATATAGCTGCCCTGTGGACCAACTGGACCTCCGACTCTGCTCCCAGTCAGCTGCACTCTCTGCAAACTCCTGGCTCTCTTCTCACTCTTTGCGGAAATGTAGGAAACAAAATGAAAGGAGCGGAAGGAGGTTGTGCATGGAGAGCGGGAGGAGTTCGCCATTCCATTAAAAAGCAGAACCTCCAAGTTAATAATCTCTGCATTATAACCCGAGCTATGTGGAGGTTCTGGCGGACTGGTGTCCGAAGACCCAGACTGTTGCCCTCCAGACCCAAGGCCAACTCCCTCCTCAGCAGGCGATCCAGACTGAACTCAATTAGAAAATCTGGAATTAAAAGTCGAATGATGACCATGAAACCATTGTCGATTGTGGTTAAAAAAAAACATCTGGGTCACTAATGTCCTTTCGGGGAGGAAATCTGCCGTCCTTTCCCGGTCTGGCCTACACGTGACTCCAGACCCACAGCTCACAGGTAGTCAGCCACTCAGTTCCATCAAACTGCTGCAAAGTTAATAAAAAGGAATGAAACCGGACAGGCCACCCGGCATCAACCCAGGCACCGGAAACGGTAACGGCAAACCCAGCCCTGCCGACCCTCCTCACTAACATCTGGGGGCTTGTGCCAACGCTGGGAGAGCTGTCTCACAGACTAGTCAAGCAACAGCCTGACATAGTCACACTCACAGAATCACACCTTACAGACAATGTCCCAGACACCACTACCACCATCCCTGGGTATGTCCTGTCTCACCGGCAGGACAGACCCAGCAGAGGGGCCGGCACAGTGGGGTACAGTCGAGAGGGAGTTACCCTGGGAGTCCTCAACATCGACTCTGGACCCCATGAAGTCTCGTGGCTTCAGGTTAAACATGGGCAAGGAAACCTCCTGCTGATTACCTCGTACCGGCCACCATCAGCTGATGAATCAGTTACTCCTCCATGTTGAACACCACTTGGGGGAAGCACTGAGGGTCACAAGGGCACTGAATGTACTCTGGGTGGGGGGACTTCAATGTCCCACCACAGTACCACCACAGACCTAAAGGACAGAGCTGCTCGACTGGGACTGCAGCAGGTGGTGAGGGAACCAACAAGAGGGAAAAACATACTTAACCTCACCCTCCCCAACCTGCCTGCTGCAGATGTATCTGTCCATGACAGTATCGGTAGAAGTGGCCTTCGCACAGTCCTTGTGGAGACAAATCCCGTCTTCACATTGAGGATACCCTCCATCGTGTTGTGTGGCACTACCATCGTGCTCAATGGGACAGACTTCGAACAGATCAGCAACTCCAGACTGGGCATCCATGAGGCGCTGCTGCGGGCCATCAGCAGCAGCAGAACTGGACTCAACCACAATCTGTAACCTCCTGGCCCGGGATATCCCCCACTCTACCATTACCACCCAGCCAGGGGGTCAACCCTGGTTCAATGAAGAGAGCAGGAGAGCATGCCGGGAGCAACACCAGGCATCCCGGAAAATGAGGTGTCGACCTGGTGAAGCTACAACACAGGACTACTTGTGCCAAACAGCAGAAGCAGCAAGTAACAGACAGAGATAAGCGATTCCACAACAAACCCATCAGATCCAAGCTCTGCAGTCCTGCCACATCCAATGGCTGTGGAGGAGGAGGCTCCACAAATATCCCCATCCTCAATGATGGAGGAGCCCAGCACATCCGTGCAAAAGACAAGGCTGAGGCATTCGCAACAATCTTCAGCCAGAAGTGCCGAGTGGATGATCCGTCTCGGTCTCCTCCGGAGGTCCCAGCATCACAGAGGTCAGTCTTCAGCCAATACGATTAACGCGACGTGATATCAAGAAACGGCTGAAGACACTGGATACTGCAAAGGCTGTGGGCCCGACAATATCCCGGCAATAGTACTGAAGACTTGTCCTCCAGAACTTGCCGCACCCCTAGCCAAGCTGTTCCAGTACAGCTACAACACTGGCATCTTCCCGGCAATGTGGAAAATTGCCCAGGTGTGTCCTGTACACGAGAAACAGGACAAATCCAACCCAGCCAATTACCGCCCTCTCAGTCTGCTCTCCATCATCAGCAAAGTGATGGAAGGAGTCATCAACCGAGCTATCAAGCGGCACTTACTCAGCAATAACCTGCTCACGGACACTCAGTTTGGGTTCCGCCAGGGTCACTCAGCTCCTGACCTCATTCCAGCCTTGATTCAAACATGGACAAAAGAGCTGAATGCCAGAGGTGAGGTGAGAGTGACTGCCCTCGACATCAAGGCAGCATTTGCCCGAGTGTGGCATCAAGGAGCCCGAGCTAAACTGGAGTCAACGGGAATCAGGGAAAACCCTCCACTGGTTAGAGTCATACCCGGCACAAAGAAAGATGGTTGTCGTTGTTGGAGGTCAATCATCTCAACTCCTCAGGGTAGTGTCCTGGGCCCTCAACCATCTTCAGCTGCTTCATCAATGGCCTCCCTTCCACCATAAGGTCAGAAGTGGGGATGTTTGCGGGTGACTGCACAATGTTCAGCACCATTCGCAACTCCTCAGATAATGAAGCAGTCCCTGTCCAAATGCAGCAAGACCCGGACAATATCCAGGCTTGGGGCTGACAAGTGGCAAGTTCCATTCACACCACACAAGTGCCAGGCAATGGTCATCATTCATTCCCAAGGTTCATTCCCAGCTTTTAATTCCTGGGTTTTAATTCCTGTTTTTTATTCCCAGTTTTTGTTCCCAGGTTGAAATTCCAAGGGTTTATTCCCTGGGATTAAAGCCCCAGGAAAAAATCCCCTGGGAATAAACCCCCAGGAATAAACCCCCCAGGAATAAACCCCCCGGGAATAAACCACGGGAATAAACCCCCGGGAATAAACCCCCCGGGAATAAACCACGGGAATAAACCCCCCGGGAATAAACCACGGGAATAAACCCCCCGGGAATAAACCACGGGAATAAACCACCGGGAATAAACCCCCCGGGAATAAACCTTAATTTCTGGGGTTTAATTCCCGGGTTTATATGCCAGTGGGTTTATTTCCAGGTTGAATTCCTGGGAGTTTATTCCCAGCTTTTATACCCAGGCGGTTTAATTGCTGGAGGTTTATTCGCAGGTATAATTCCCGAAATTTGTTCCCGGATTTTATGCCCGGGTGTTTAATTCCTGGGCTTAATCCCAGGGATTTATTCTCAGGGTTTATTATCGGGGTCTATTCCCGAGGGTTTATTCCCCGGGGATTCCTCAGGGTTTATTCCCAGGGGGATTTATCCCGGGTTTATTCCCGGGGTGTATTCTCGGGGTCTATTCCCGGGGGTTTATTCCCCGGGGATTTCTCAGGGTTTATTCCCAGGGGGATTTATCCCGGGTTTATTCCCTGGGTGTATTCTCGGAGTTTATTCCCAGGTTTATTCCCGGGGGTTTATTCCCAGGGGTTTATTCCCGTCCCCCCCCCCCGAGGGTGTATTCCTGGGGCTTTATTCCCGGCACTTTCTTCCTGGGGCTTCAATCCCGGGGGTTTGTTCCCGGGTTTGTTCCCAGAGGTTTGTTCCCGGGGGTTTGTTCCCGGGTTTATTCCCAGAGGTTTGTTCCCGGGGGTTTGTTCCCAGGGGTTTATTCCGGGTGTTTAATCCGAGGTTTTTTCCCGGGGGTTTATTCCCGGGGGTTCAATCCCGGGGGTTTAATCCCCGGGGGTATATTACCAGGGGGTTTATTACCAGGGGGTTTATTCCCGGGGGTTTATTCCTGGGGCTTTAATCCCAGGGATTTGTTCCCGGGTTTATTCCCGGGCTTATTCCCGGGTTTATTCCCGGGGATTTGTTCCCGGGGATTTGTTCCCGGGGGTTTATTCCGGGGGTGTATTCCGGTGGTTTAATCCAAGGGGTTTATTCCCGGGGATTTGTTCAAGGGTTTATTCCCGGGGTCTTATTCCTGGTTTATTCCTGGTGTTTTTTCCCCGGGGGTTGTTCCCGGATGTTTGTTCCCGGGTGTTTATTCACAGGGGCTTATTCCCCGGGGGGTTATTCCCGAATCTTTATTCCCGGGTCTTTAATCCCGGGGGTTTGTTCCTGGGTTTATTACCAGTTGTTTATTCCCGGGGGTTTATTCCTGGGGTTTATTCCCAGAGGTTTATTCCCGGGGGTTTATTCCGGGGGTTTATTCCCGGGGGTTTATTCCCGGGGTTTATTCCCGGGGGTTTATTGGGGGGTTTATTCCCGGGGGTTTATTGGGGGGTTTATTCCGGGGGTTTATTCCCGGGGGTTTATTGGGGGTTTATTCCCGGGGGTTTATTCCCGGGGGTTTATTCCCGGGGGTTTATTGGGGGGTTTATTCCCGGGGGTTTATCCCCGGGGGTTTATTCCCGGGGTTTATTCCCGGGGTTTATTCCCGGGGGTTTATTGGGGGGTTTATTCCGGGGGTTTATTGGGGGTTTATTCCCGGGGGTTTATTCCCGGGGTTTATTGGGGGTTTATTCCCGGGGTTTATTCCCGGGGTTTATTCCCGGGGGTTTATTGGGGGGTTTATTGGGGGGTTTATTGGGGGTTTATTCCGGGGGTTTATTGGGGGGTTTATTGGGGGGTTTATTGGGGGTTTATTCCCGGGGGTTTATTGGGGGTTTATTCCGGGGGTTTATTGGGGGGTTTATTGGGGGGTTTATTGGGGGTTTATTCCGGGGATTTATTGGGGGGTTTATTGGGGGGTTTATTGGGGGTTTATTCCGGGGGTTTATTGGGGGTTTATTCCCGGGGGTTTATTCCCGGGGGTTTATTGGGGGGTTTATTCCCGGGGTTTATTCCCGGGGTTTATTCCCGGGGGTTTATCCCGGGGGTTTATTCCCGGGGGTTTATTCCCGGGGTTTATTCCCGGGGGTTTATTCCCGGGGTTTATTCCCGGGGGTTTATTCCCGGGGTTTATTCCCGGGGTTTATTCCCGGGGGTTTATTGGGGGGTTTATTCCCGGGGTTTATTCCCGGGGGTTTATCCCGGGGGTTTATTCCCGGGGGTTTATTCCCGGGGTTTATTCCCGGGGGTTTATTCCCGGGGGTTTATTGGGGGGTTTATTCCCGGGGGTTTATTGGGGGTTTATTCCCGGGGGTTTATTCCCGGGGGTTTATTGGGGGGTTTATTTCCGGGGGTTTATTGGGGGGTTTATTCCCGGGGTTTATTCCCGGGGGTTTATTGGGGGGTTTATTCCCGGGGGTTTATTGGGGGGTTTATTCCCGGGGTTTATTCCCGGGGGTTTATCCCGGGGGTTTATTCCCGGGGGTTTATCCCGGGGGTTTATTCCCGGGGGTTTATTGGGGGGTTTATTCCTGGGGTTTATTCCCGGGGGTTTATTGGGGGTTTATTCCCGGGGTTTATTCCCGGGGGTTTATTGGGGGGTTTATCCCGGGGGTTTATTCCCGGGGGTTTATTGGGGGTTTATTCCCGGGGTTTATTCCCGGGGGTTTATTGGGGGTTTATTCCCGGGGGTTTATTGGGGGTTTATTCCCGGGGTTTATTCCCGGGGGTTTATTGGGGGTTTATTCCCGGGGGTTTATTCCCGGGGGTTTATTCCCGGGGGTTTATTGGGGGTTTATTCCCGGGGTTTATTCCCGGGGGTTTATTGGGGGGTTTATTCCCGGGGGTTTATTCCCGGGGGTTTATTCCCGGGGGTTTATTCCCGGGGGTTTATTGGGGGTTTATTCCCGGGGTTTATTCCCGGGGGTTTATTCCCGGGGGTTTATTGGGGGGTTTATTCCCGGGGTTTATTCCCGGGGGTTTATTGGGGGGTTTATTGGGGGTTTATTCCCGGGGTTTATTCCCGGGGTTTATTCCCGGGGGTTTATTCCCGGGGGTTTATTGGGGGTTTATTCCCGGGGTTTATTCCCGGGGTTTATTCCCGGGGGTTTATTGGGGGGTTTATTGGGGGTTTATTCCCGGGGTTTATTCCCGGGGTTTATTCCCGGGGTTTATTCCCGGGGGTTTATTGGGGGGTTTATTGGGGGTTTATTCCCGGGGTTTATTCCCGGGGTTTATTCCCGGGGGTTTATTCCCGGGGGTTTATTCCCGGGGGTTTATTCCCGGGGTTTATTCCCGGGGGTTTATTCCCGGGGGTTTATTGGGGGGTTTATTCCCGGGGGTTTATTCCCGGGGGTTTATTCCCGGGGGTTTATTGGGGGGTTTATTCCCGGGGGTTTATTGGGGGGTTTATTCCCGGGGGTTTATTGGGGGGTTTATTCCCGGGGGTTTATTGGGGGGTTTATTCCCGGGGGTTTATTGGGGGGTTTATTCCCGGGGGTTTATTGGGGGGTTTATTCCCGGGGGTTTATTGGGGGGTTTATTCCCGGGGGTTTATTGGGGGGTTTATTCCCGGGGGTTTATTGGGGGGTTTATTCCCGGGGGTTTATTGGGGGTTTATTCCCGGGGGTTTATTCCCGGGGTTTATTCCCGGGGGTTTATTGGGGGTTTATTCCCGGGTTTATTCCCGGGGGTTTATTGGGGGTTTATTCCCGGGGGTTTATTGGGGGTTTATTCCCGGGGGTTTATTCCCGGGGGTTTATTGGGGGTTTATTCCCGGGGGTTTATTCCCGGGGTTTATTCCCGGGGGTTTATTGGGGGTTTATTCCCGGGTTTATTCCCGGGGGTTTATTCCCGGGTTTATTCCCGGGGGTTTATTGGGGGTTTATTCCCAGGGTTTATTCCCGGGGGTTTATTGGGGGGTTTATTCCCGGGGGTTTATTCCCGGGGGTTTATTGGGGGGTTTATTCCCGGGGGTTTATTCCCGGGGGTTTATTGGGGGTTTATTGGGGGTTTATTCCCGGGTTTATTCCCGGGGGTTTATTCCCGGGTTTATTCCCGGGGGTTTATTCCCGGGGTTTATTCCCGGGGGTTTATTGGGGGTTTATTCCCGGGGTTTATTCCCGGGGGTTTATTGGGGGTTTATTCCCGGGGGTTTATTGGGGGGTTTATTCCCGGGGGTTTATTCCCGGGGGTTTATTCCCGGGGGTTTATTCCCGGGGGTTTATTCCCGGGGGTTTATTGGGGGTTTATTCCCGGGTTTATTCCCGGGGGTTTATTGGGGGGTTTATTCCCGGGGGTTTATTGGGGGGTTTATTCCCGGGGGTTTATTGGGGGGTTTATTCCCGGGGGTTTATTGGGGGTTTATTCCCGGGGTTTATTGGGGGGTTTATTCCCGGGGGTTTATTGGGGGTTTATTCCCGGGGTTTATTCCCGGGGGTTTATTGGGGGGTTTATTCCCGGGGGTTTATTCCCGGGGGTTTATTGGGGGTTTATTCCCGGGGTTTATTCCCGGGGGTTTATTGGGGGGTTTATTCCCGGGGGTTTATTGGGGGTTTATTCCCGGGGGTTTATTCCCGGGGGTTTATTGGGGGTTTATTCCCGGGGTTTATTCCCGGGGGTTTATTGGGGGGTTTATTCCCGGGGGTTTATTCCCGGGGGTTTATTGGGGGTTTATTCCCGGGTTTATTCCCGGGGGTTTATTGGGGGTTTATTCCCGGGGTTTATTGGGGGGTTTATTCCCGGGGGTTTATTCCCGGGGGTTTATTGGGGGTTTATTCCCGGGGGTTTATTCCCGGGGGTTTATTGGGGGTTTATTCCCGGGTTTATTCCCGGGGGTTTATTGGGGGTTTATTGGGGGTTTATTCCCGGGGGTTTATTCCCGGGGGTTTATTGGGGGTTTATTCCCGGGGGTTTATTGGGGGGTTTATTCCCGGGGGTTTATTCCCGGGGGTTTATTGGGGGTTTATTCCCGGGTTTATTCCCGGGGGTTTATTGGGGGGTTTATTCCCGGGGGTTTATTCCCGGGGGTTTATTCCCGGGGGTTTATTCCCGGGGGTTTATTGGGGGTTTATTCCCGGGGGTTTATTCCCGGGGTTTATTCCCGGGGGTTTATTGGGGGTTTATTCCCGGGTTTATTCCCGGGGGTTTATTGGGGGTTTATTCCCGGGGGTTTATTGGGGGTTTATTCCCGGGGGTTTATTCCCGGGGGTTTATTGGGGGGTTTATTCCCGGGTTTATTCCCGGGGGTTTATTGGGGGTTTATTCCCGGGGGTTTATTCCCGGGGGTTTATTCCCGGGGGTTTATTCCCGGGGGTTTATTCCCGGGGGTTTATTGGGGGGTTTATTCCCGGGGGTTTATTCCCGGGGGTTTATTGGGGGTTTATTCCCGGGGGTTTATTCCCGGGGGTTTATTGGGGGGTTTATTCCCGGGGGTTTATTGGGGGTTTATTCCCGGGGGTTTATTCCCGGGGGTTTATTGGGGGTTTATTCCCGGGGGTTTATTGGGGGGTTTATTCCCGGGGGTTTATTCCCGGGGGTTTATTGGGGGTTTATTCCCGGGTTTATTCCCGGGGGTTTATTGGGGGGTTTATTCCCGGGGGTTTATTCCCGGGGGTTTATTCCCGGGGGTTTATTCCCGGGGGTTTATTGGGGGTTTATTCCCGGGGGTTTATTCCCGGGGTTTATTCCCGGGGGTTTATTGGGGGTTTATTCCCGGGTTTATTCCCGGGGGTTTATTGGGGGTTTATTCCCGGGGGTTTATTGGGGGTTTATTCCCGGGGGTTTATTCCCGGGGGTTTATTGGGGGGTTTATTCCCGGGTTTATTCCCGGGGGTTTATTGGGGGTTTATTCCCGGGGGTTTATTCCCGGGGGTTTATTCCCGGGGGTTTATTCCCGGGGGTTTATTCCCGGGGGTTTATTGGGGGGTTTATTCCCGGGGGTTTATTCCCGGGGGTTTATTGGGGGTTTATTCCCGGGGGTTTATTCCCGGGGGTTTATTGGGGGGTTTATTCCCGGGGGTTTATTGAGGGTTTATTCCCGGGGGTTTATTCCCGGGGGTTTATTCCCGGGGGTTTATTCCCGGGGGTTTATTGGGGGTTTATTCCCGGGGGTTTATTCCCGGGGGTTTATTGGGGGGTTTATTCCCGGGGGTTTATTGAGGGTTTATTCCCGGGGGTTTATTGGGGGGTTTATTCCCGGGGGTTTATTGGGGGTTTATTCCCGGGGTTTATTCCCGGGGTTTATTCCCGGGGGTTTATTGGGGGTTTATTCCCGGGGGTTTATTGGGGGGTTTATTCCCGGGGGTTTATTCCCGGGGGTTTATTCCCGGGGTTTATTCCCGGGGGTTTATTGGGGGTTTATTCCCGGGGGTTTATTCCCGGGGGTTTATTCCCGGGGGTTTATTCCCGGGGTTTATTCCCGGGGGTTTATTGGGGGTTTATTCCCGGGGGTTTATTCCCGGGGGTTTATTGGGGGGTTTATTCCCGGGGGTTTATTGAGGGTTTATTCCCGGGGGTTTATTGGGGGGTTTATTCCCGGGGGTTTATTGAGGGTTTATTCCCGGGGGTTTATTGGGGGTTTATTCCCGGGGGTTTATTCCCGGGGGTTTATTGGGGGGTTTATTCCCGGGGGTTTATTGGGGGTTTATTCCCGGGGTTTATTCCCGGGGTTTATTCCCGGGGGTTTATTGGGGGGTTTATTCCCGGGGTTTATTGGAGGGTTTATTCCCGGGGGTTTATTCCCGGGGGTTTATTGGGGGGTTTATTCCCGGGGGTTTATTGGGGGTTTATTCCCGGGGGTTTATTGGGGGGTTTATTCCCGGGGTTTATTGGAGGGTTTATTCCCGGGGTTTATTCCCGGGGGTTTATTGGGGGGTTTATTCCCGGGGTTTATTGGAGGGTTTATTCCCGGGGGTTTATTCCCGGGGGTTTATTGGGGGGTTTATTCCCGGGGGTTTATTGGAGGGTTTATTCCCGGGGGTTTATTGGGGGGTTTATTCCCGGGGGTTTATTGGGGGGTTTATTCCCGGGGTTTATTGGAGGGTTTATTCCCGGGGGTTTATTGGGGGGTTTATTCCCGGGGGTTTATTGGGGGTTTATTCCCGGGGTTTATTCCCGGGGTTTATTCCCGGGGGTTTATTGGGGGTTTATTCCCGGGGGTTTATTCCCGGGGTTTATTCCCGGGGGTTTATTGGGGGGTTTATTCCCGGGGGTTTATTGGGGGTTTATTCCGGGTTTATCCCGGTTTTCCCGCTCTCTCTCTCTCTCTCTCACCTTTCCTCCGGTCGGGTCGGTCCCCGGCGATGATGTCATATCCGCCCCGCAGGACGGCGCGTTTCCGCCCCTGAAAAAAGTCATTTCCGGTTGTCCACCCGTTTTCCGCTATAAGCTCCTCCCATCCAGTGCCTTTCATGCCAGACCCCGCCCACACCCAGGCCCCGCCCCCACTGCCAGTCCCCGCCCCATGCAGACCCCGCCCCTCCATGCAGACCCCGCCCCTCCATGCAGACCCCGCCCCTCCATGCAGACCCCGCCCCTCCATGCAGACCCCACCCCTCCATGCAGACCCCGCCCTCCATGCAGACCCCGCCCCTCCATGCAGACCCCGCCCCTCCATGCAGACCCCGCCCTCCATGCAGACCCCGCCCCTCCATGCAGACCCCGCCCTCCATGCAGACCCCGCCCTCCATGCAGACCCCGCCCCTCCAGGTGCACATAAAGTGCAGAAACAGGCCATTCGGCCCGTCGAGTCTGCACCGACCCACTTAAGCCCTCACCTCCACCCCACCCCCGTAACCCAATAACCCCTCCTGATCTTTCTGGTCACTACGGGCAATTTATCCCGGCCCCTCCAGCACGTTTTTGGACCTACCGGGGCGGCATGGTAGCACAGTGGTTAGCACTGCTGCTTCACAGCTCCAGGGTCCCAGGTTCGATTCCCCGCTGGGTCACTGTCTTTGCGGAGTCTGCACGTTCTCCCCGTGTCTGCGTAGGTTTCCTCCGGGTGCTCCGGTTTCCTCCCACAGTCCGAAGATGTGCAGGTTAGGTGGATTGGCCGTGATAAATTACTGGGTTATGGGGATAGGGTGGAGGTGTGGACCTTGGGTAGGGGGCTCTTTCCAAGAGCCGGTGCAGACTCGATGGGCCGAATGGCCTCCTTCTGCACTGTAAATTCTATGATAATCTATGATAAGTTGATGTTTGAGTCCGATCACAGGGAGGAGAGCAACGGAGCGTCCGTTCGCAGCCGGGTGCCTCGGAGACGAGGGTCTCGGAGACGAGGGTCTCGGAGTGTCCGTTCGCAGCCGGGTGCCTCGGAGACGAGGGTCTCGGAGACGAGGGTCTCGGAGTGTCCGTTCGCAGCCGGGTGCCTCGGAGACGAGGGTCTCGGAGACGAGGATCTCGGAGACGAGGGTCTCGGAGTGTCCGGTCCCAACCGGGTGCCCCGGAGACAAGGGTCTCAGAGACGAGGGTCTCGGGAGCGTCCATTCCCAGCCGGGTTCCTCGGAGACGAGGGTCTCGGAGACGAGGGTCTCGGAGACGAGGGTCTCGGAGTGTCCGTTCCCAGCGGGGTGCCTCGGAGACGAGGGTCTCGGAGACGAGGGTCTCGGAGTGTCCGTTCCCAGCTGGGTGCCTCGGAGACGAGGGTCTCGGAGACGAGGATCTCGGAGACGAGGGTCTCGGAGTGTCTGGTCCCAGCCGGGTGGCCCGGAGACGAGGGTCTCAGAGACGAGGGTCTCGGAGTGTCCGTTCCCAGCCGGGTGCCCCGGAGACGAGGGTCTCGGAGACGAGGGGAGGATCTCGGAGACGAGGGTCTCGGAGACGAGGGTCTCGGAGCGTCCATTCCCAGCCGGGTGCCTCGGAGACGAGGCTCTCGGAGACGAGGATCTCGGAGACGAGGGTCGCGGAGCGTCCATTCCCAGCCGGGTGTCCCGGAGACGAGGGTCCCGGAGACGAGGGTCGCGGAGACGAGGGTCTCGGAGACGAGCGTCTTGGAGACGAGGGTCTCGGAGTGTCTGGTCCCAGCCGGGTGCCTCAGAGACGAGGGTCCCGGAGACGAGGGTCTCGGAGTGTCCGTTCCCAGCCGGGTGCCCGGAGACGAGGGTCTCGGAGACGAGGGGAGGATCTCGGAGACGAGGGTCTCGGAGACGAGGGAAGGACCTCGGAGACGAGGGTCTCGGAGACGAGGGTCTCGGAGACGAGGGTCTCGGAGTGTCCGTTCCCAGCCGGGTGCCCCGGAGACGAGGGTCTCGGAGACGAAGGTCTCGGAGACGAGGGTCTCAGAGTGTCCGTTCCCAGCCGGGTGCCCGGAGACGAGGGTCTCGGAAACGAGGGAAGGGCCTCGGAGACGAGGGTCTCGGAGACGAGGGTCTCGGAGACGAGGGTCTCGGGAGTGTCCATTCCCAGCCGGGTCCCCCAGAGACGAGGGTCTCGGAGACGAGGGTCTCGGAGTGTCTGTTCCCAGCCGGGTGCCCCGGAGACGAGGGTCTCGGAGACGAAGGTCTCGGAGACGAGGGTCTCGGAGACGAGGGTCTTGGAGTGTCCGTTCCCAGCCGGGTGCCTCAGAGACGAGGGTCTCGGAAACGAGGGAAGGGCCTCGGAGACGAGGGTCTCGGAGACGAGGGTCCCGGAGACGAGGGTCTCGGAGTGTCCGTTCCCAGCCGGGTGGCACGGAGACGAGGGTCTCGGAGACGAGGGTCCCGGAGACGAGGGTCTCGGAGACGAGGGGAGGATCTCGGAGACGAGGGTCTCGGAGACGAGGGTCTCGGAGTGTCCGTTCCCAGCCGGGTGCCCGGAGACGAGGGTCACGGAGACGAGGGTCTCGGAGACGAGGGTTTCGGAGACGAGGGTCTCGGAGACGAGGGTCTCGGAGTGTCCGTTCCCAGCCGGGTGCCCCGGAGACGAGGGTCTCGGAGACGAAGGTCTCGGAGACGAGGGTCTCAGAGTGTCCGTTCCCAGCCGGGTGCCCCGGAGACGAGGGTCTCGGAGACGAAGGTCTCGGAGAAGAGGGTCTCGGAGACGAGGGTCTCGGAGTGTCCGTTCCCAGCCGGGTGCCTCAGAGACGAGGGTCTCGGAAACGAGGGAAGGGCCTCGGAGACGAGGGTCTCGGAGACGAGGGTCCCGGAGATGAGGGTCTCGGAGTGTCCGTTCCCAGCCGGGTGGCACGGAGACGAGGGTCTCGGAGACGAGGGTCCCGGAGACGAGGGTCTCGGAGTGTCCGTTCTCAGCCGGGTGCCCGGAGACGAGGGTCTCGGAGACGAAGGGAGGATCTCGGAGACGAGGGTCTCGGAGACGAGGGTCTCGGAGTGTCCGTTCCCAGCCGGGTGCCTCAGAGATGAGGGTCTCGGAAACGAGGGAAGGGCCTCGGAGACGAGGGTCTCGGAGACGAGGGTCTCGGAGTGTCCGTTCTCAGCCGGGTGCCCGGAGACGAGGGTCTCGGAGACGAAGGGAGGATCTCGGAGACGAGGGTCCCGGAGACGAGGGTCTCGGAGTGTCCGTTCTCAGCCGGGTGCCCGGAGACGAGGGTCTCGGAGACGAAGGGAGGATCTCGGAGACGAGGGTCTCGGAGACGAGGGTCTCGGAGTGTCCGTTCCCAGCCGGGTGCCTCAGAGACGAGGGTCTCGGAAACGAGGGAAGGGCCTCGGAGACGAGGGTCTCGGAGACGAGGGTCTCGGAGTGTCCGTTCCCAGCCGGGTGGCACGGAGACGAGGGTCTCGGAGACGAGGGTCTCGGAAACGAGGGAAGGGCCTCGGAGACGAGGGTCTCGGAGACGAGGATCTCGGAGACGAGGATCTCGGAGACGAGGGTCTCGGAGCGTCCGTTCCCAGCCGGGTGCCTCAGAGACGAGGGTCTCGGAAACGAGGGAAGGGCCTCGGAGACGAGGGTCTCGGAGACGAGGATCTCGGAGACGAGGGTCTCGGAGACGAGGGTCTCGGAGTGTCCGTTCCCAGCCGGGTGGCACGGAGACGAGGGTCTCGGAGACGAGGGTCTCGGAAACGAGGGAAGGGCCTCGGAGACGAGGGTCTCGGAGACGAGGGTCTCGGAGACGAGGATCTCGGAGACGAGGGTCTCGGAGCGTCCGTTCCCAGCCGGGTGCCCCGGAGACGAGGGTCTCGGAGACGAGGGTCTCGGAGACGAGGATCTCGGAGACGAGGATCTCGGAGACGAGGGTCTCGGAGCGTCCGTTCCCAGCCGGGTGCCTCAGAGACGAGGGTCTCGGAAACGAGGGTCTCGGAGTGTCCGTTCCCAGCCGGGTGGCACGGAGACGAGGGTCCCGGAGACAAGGGTCCCGGAGACGAGGGTCCCGGAGACGAGGGTCTCGGAGACGAGGGTCTCGGAGTGTCCGTTCCCAGCCGGGTGCCCCGGAGACGAGGGTCTCGGAGACGAGGATCTCGGAGACGAGGGTCTCGGAGCGTCCGTTCGCAGCCGGGTGCCCCGGAGACGAGGGTCTCGGAGACGAGTGTCTCGGAGACGAGGGTCTCGGAGACGAGGGTCTCGGAGACGAGAGTCTCGGAGTGTCTGGTCCCAACCGGGTGCCCCGGAGACGAGGGTCTCGGAGGCGAGGGTCTCGGAGACGAGGGTCTCGGAGTGTCCGTTCGCAGCCGGGTGCCCCGGAGACGAGGGTCTCGGAGACGAGGGTCTCGGAGTGTCCGTTCCCAGCCGGGTGCCCCGGAGACGAGGGTCTCGGAAACGAGGGAAGGGCCTCGGAGACGAGGGTCTCGGAGACGAGGGTCTCGGAGTGTCCGTTCCCAGCCAGGTGCCTCGGAGACGAGGGTCTCGGAGACGAGGGTCTCGGAGACGAGGGGAGGGCCTCGGAGACGAGGGTCTCGGAGTGTCTGGTCCCAGCCGGGTGCCTCGGAGACGAGGGTCTCGGAGACGAGCGTCTTGGAGACGAGGGTCTCGGAGTGTCTGGTCCCAGCCGGGTGCCTCGGAGACGAGGGTCCCGGAGACGAGGGTCCCGGAGACGAGGGTCTCGGAGACGAGGGTCTCGGAGTGTCTGGTTCGCAGCCGGGTGCCCCGGAGACGAGGATCTCGGAGACGAGGGTCTCGGAGACGAGGGTCTCGGAGTGTCTGGTCCCAACCGGGTGCCCCGGAGACGAGGGTCTCGGAGACGAGGGTCTCGGAGACGAGGGTCTCGGAGTGTCTGGTCCCAGCCGGGTGCCTCGGAGACGAGGGTCTCGGAGACGAGGGTCGCGGAGACGAGGGTCTCAGAGTGTCCGTTCCCAGCCGGGTGCCTCGGAGACGAGGGTCTCGGAGACGAGGGTCATGGAGACGAGGGGAGGGCCTCGGAGACGAGGGTCTCGGAGTGTCTGGTCCCAGCCGGGTGCCTCGGAGACGAGGGTCTCGGAGACGAGCGTCTTGGAGACGAGGATCTCGGAGTGTCTGGTCCCAGCCGGGTGCCTCGGAGACGAGGGTCCCGGAGACGAGGGTCCCGGAGACGAGGGTCTCGGAGACGAGGGTCTCGGAGTGTCTGGTCCCAGCCGGGTGCCCCGGAGACGAGGATCTCGGAGACGAGGGTCTCGGAGACGAGGGTCTCGGAGTGTCTGGTCCCAGCCGGGTGCCTCGGAGACGAGGGTCTCGGAGACGAGGGTCTCGGAGTGTCTGGTCCCAGCCGGGTGCCTCGGAGACGAGGGTCCCGGAGACGAGGGTCTCGGAGACGAGGGTCCCGGAGACGAGGGTCTCGGAGACGAGGGTCTTGGAGACGAGGGTCTCGGAGTGTCTGGTCCCAGCCGGGTGCCTCGGAGACGAGGGTCTCGGAGACGAGGGTCGCGGAGACGAGGGTCTCGGAGTGTCTGGTCCCAACCGGGTGCCCCGGAGACGAGGGTCTCGGAGACGAGTGGAGGGCCTCGGAGACGAGGGTCTCGGAGCATCCGTTCGCAGCCGGGTGCCCCGGAGACGAGGGTCTCGGAGACGAGGGTCGCGGAGACGAGTGTCTTGGAGACGAGGGGAGGGCCTCGGAGACGAGGGTCTCAGAGTGTCCGTTCCCAGCCGGGTGCCTCGGAGACGAGGGTCTCGGAGACGAGGGTCTTGGAGTGTCTGGTCCCAGCCGGGTACCTCGGAGACGAGGGTCTCGGAGACGAGGGGAGGATCTCGGAGACGAGGGTCTCGGAGACGAGGGTCTCGGAGTGTCCGTTCCCAGCCGGGTGCCCCGGAGACGAGGGTCTCGGAGACGAGGGGAGGGTCTCGGAGACGAAGGTCTCGGAGACGAGGGGAGGGTCTCGGAGACGAGGCTCTCGGAGACGAGGGAAGGATCTCGGAGACGAGGGTCTCGGAGACGAGGGGAGGATCTCGGAGACGAGGGTCTCGGAGACGAGGGTCTCGGAGTGTCCGTTCCCAGCCGGGTGCCTCAGAGACGAGGGTCTCGGAAACGAGGGAAGGGCCTCGGAGACGAGGGTCTCGGAGACGAGGGTCCCGGAGATGAGGGTCTCGGAGTGTCCGTTCCCAGCCGGGTGGCACGGAGACGAGGGTCTCGGAGACGAGGGTCCCGGAGACGAGGGTCTCGGAGTGTCCGTTCTCAGCCGGGTGCCCGGAGACGAGGGTCTCGGAGACGAAGGGAGGATCTCGGAGACGAGGGTCTCGGAGACGAGGGTCTCGGAGTGTCCGTTCCCAGCCGGGTGCCTCAGAGACGAGGGTCTCGGAAACGAGGGAAGGGCCTCGGAGACGAGGGTCTCGGAGACGAGGGTCTCGGAGTGTCCGTTCCCAGCCGGGTGGCACGGAGACGAGGGTCTCGGAGACGAGGGTCTCGGAAACGAGGGAAGGGCCTCGGAGACGAGGGTCTCGGAGACGAGGGTCTCGGAGACGAGGATCTCGGAGACGAGGGTCTCGGAGCGTCCGTTCCCAGCCGGGTGCCCCGGAGACGAGGGTCTCGGAGACGAGGGTCTCGGAGACGAGGATCTCGGAGACGAGGGTCTCGGAGCGTCCGTTCCCAGCCGGGTGCCTCAGAGACGAGGGTCTCGGAAACGAGGGAAGGGCCTCGGAGACGAGGGTCTCGGAGACGAGGGTCTCGGAGACGAGGGTCTCGGAGTGTCTGGTCCCAACCGGGTGCCCCGGAGACGAGGGTCTCGGAGACGAGGGTCTCGGAGACGAGGGTCTCGGAGTGTCTGGTCCCAGCCGGGTGCCTCGGAGACGAGGGTCTCGGAGACGAGGGTCGCGGAGACGAGGGTCTCAGAGTGTCCGTTCCCAGCCGGGTGCCTCGGAGACGAGGGTCTCGGAGACGAGGGTCATGGAGACGAGGGGAGGGCCTCGGAGACGAGGGTCTCGGAGTGTCTGGTCCCAGCCGGGTGCCTCGGAGACGAGGGTCTCGGAGACGAGCGTCTTGGAGACGAGGATCTCGGAGTGTCTGGTCCCAGCCGGGTGCCTCGGAGACGAGGGTCCCGGAGACGAGGGTCCCGGAGACGAGGGTCTCGGAGACGAGGGTCTCGGAGTGTCTGGTCCCAGCCGGGTGCCCCGGAGACGAGGATCTCGGAGACGAGGGTCTCGGAGACGAGGGTCTCGGAGTGTCTGGTCCCAGCCGGGTGCCTCGGAGACGAGGGTCTCGGAGACGAGGGTCTCGGAGTGTCTGGTCCCAGCCGGGTGCCTCGGAGACGAGGGTCCCGGAGACGAGGGTCTCGGAGACGAGGGTCCCGGAGACGAGGGTCTCGGAGACGAGGGTCTTGGAGACGAGGGTCTCGGAGTGTCTGGTCCCAGCCGGGTGCCTCGGAGACGAGGGTCTCGGAGACGAGGGTCGCGGAGACGAGGGTCTCGGAGTGTCTGGTCCCAACCGGGTGCCCCGGAGACGAGGGTCTCGGAGACGAGTGGAGGGCCTCGGAGACGAGGGTCTCGGAGCATCCGTTCGCAGCCGGGTGCCCCGGAGACGAGGGTCTCGGAGACGAGGGTCGCGGAGACGAGTGTCTTGGAGTGTCTGGTCCCAGCCGGGTACCTCGGAGACGAGGGTCTCGGAGACGAGGGGAGGATCTCGGAGACGAGGGTTTCGGAGACGAGGGTCTCGGAGTGTCCGTTCCCAGCCGGGTGCCCCGGAGACGAGGGTCTCGGAGACGAGGGGAGGGTCTCGGAGACGAAGGTCTCGGAGACGAGGGGAGGGTCTCGGAGACGAGGCTCTCGGAGACGAGGGTCTCGGAGACGAGGGTCTCGGAGTGTCCGTTCCCAGCCGGGTGCCTCAGAGACGAGGGTCTCGGAAACGAGGGAAGGGCCTCGGAGACGAGGGTCTCGGAGACGAGGGTCCCGGAGATGAGGGTCTCGGAGTGTCCGTTCCCAGCCGGGTGGCACGGAGACGAGGGTCTCGGAGACGAGGGTCCCGGAGACGAGGGTCTCGGAGTGTCCGTTCTCAGCCGGGTGCCCGGAGACGAGGGTCTCGGAGACGAAGGGAGGATCTCGGAGACGAGGGTCTCGGAGACGAGGGTCTCGGAGTGTCCGTTCCCAGCCGGGTGCCTCAGAGACGAGGGTCTCGGAAACGAGGGAAGGGCCTCGGAGACGAGGGTCTCGGAGACGAGGGTCTCGGAGTGTCCGTTCCCAGCCGGGTGGCACGGAGACGAGGGTCTCGGAGACGAGGGTCTCGGAAACGAGGGAAGGGCCTCGGAGACGAGGGTCTCGGAGACGAGGATCTCGGAGACGAGGATCTCGGAGACGAGGGTCTCGGAGCGTCCGTTCCCAGCCGGGTGCCTCAGAGACGAGGGTCCCGGAGACAAGGGTCCCGGAGACAAGGGTCCCGGAGACGAGGGTCTCGGAGACGAGGATCTCGGAGTGTCCGTTCCCAGCCGGGTGCCCCGGAGACGAGGATCTCGGAGACGAGGGTCTCGGAGACGAGGGTCACGGAGACGAGTGTCTTGGAGACGAGGGGAGGGCCTCGGAGACGAGGGTCTCAGAGTGTCCGTTCCCAGCCGGGTGCCTCGGAGACGAGGGTCTCGGAGACGAGGGTCTCGGAGACGAGGGTCTTGGAGTGTCTGGTCCCAGCCGGGTACCTCGGAGACGAGGGTCTCGGAGACGAGGGGAGGATCTCGGAGACGAGGGTCTCGGAGACGAGGGTCTCGGAGTGTCCGTTCCCAGCCGGGTGCCCCGGAGACGAGGGTCTCGGAGACGAGGGGAGGGTCTCGGAGACGAAGGTCTCGGAGACGAGGGGAGGGTCTCGGAGACGAGGCTCTCGGAGACGAGGGTCTCGGAGACGAGGGTCTCGGAGTGTCCGTTCCCAGCCGGGTGCCTCAGAGACGAGGGTCTCGGAAACGAGGGAAGGGCCTCGGAGACGAGGGTCTCGGAGACGAGGGTCCCGGAGATGAGGGTCTCGGAGTGTCCGTTCCCAGCCGGGTGGCACGGAGACGAGGGTCTCGGAGACGAGGGTCCCGGAGACGAGGGTCTCGGAGTGTCCGTTCTCAGCCGGGTGCCCGGAGACGAGGGTCTCGGAGACGAAGGGAGGATCTCGGAGACGAGGGTCTCGGAGACGAGGGTCTCGGAGTGTCCGTTCCCAGCCGGGTGCCTCAGAGACGAGGGTCTCGGAAACGAGGGAAGGGCCTCGGAGACGAGGGCCTCGGAGACGAGGGTCTCGGAGACGAGGGTCTCGGAGTGTCCGTTCCCAGCCGGGTGGCACGGAGACGAGGGTCTCGGAGACGAGGGTCTCGGAAACGAGGGAAGGGCCTCGGAGACGAGGGTCTCGGAGACGAGGGTCTCGGAGACGAGGATCTCGGAGACGAGGGTCTCGGAGCGTCCGTTCCCAGCCGGGTGCCTCAGAGACGAGGGTCTCGGAAACGAGGGAAGGGCCTCGGAGACGAGGGTCTCGGAGACGAGGGTCTCGGAGTGTCCGTTCCCAGCCGGGTGGCACGGAGACGAGGGTCCCGGAGACAAGGGTCCCGGAGACGAGGGTCCCGGAGACGAGGGTCTCGGAGACGAGGGTCTCGGAGTGTCCGTTCCCAGCCGGGTGCCCCGGAGACGAGGGTCTCGGAGACGAGGATCTCGGAGACGAGGGTCTCGGAGCGTCCGTTCGCAGCCGGGTGCCCCGGAGACGAGGGTCTCGGAGACGAGTGTCTCGGAGACGAGGGTCTCGGAGACGAGGGTCTCGGAGACGAGAGTCTCGGAGTGTCTGGTCCCAACCGGGTGCCCCGGAGACGAGGGTCTCGGAGGCGAGGGTCTCGGAGACGAGGGTCTCGGAGTGTCCGTTCCCAGCCGGGTGCCCCGGAGACGAGGGTCTCGGAGCGTCCGTTCGCAGCCGGGTGCCCCGGAGACGAGGGTCTCGGAAACGAGGGAAGGGCCTCGGAGACGAGGGTCTCGGAGACGAGGGTCTCGGAGTGTCCGTTCCCAGCCAGGTGCCTCGGAGACGAGGGTCTCGGAGACGAGGGTCTCGGAGACGAGGGGAGGGCCTCGGAGACGAGGGTCTCGGAGTGTCTGGTCCCAGCCGGGTGCCTCGGAGACGAGGGTCTCGGAGACGAGCGTCTTGGAGACGAGGGTCTCGGAGTGTCTGGTCCCAGCCGGGTGCCTCGGAGACGAGGGTCCCGGAGACGAGGGTCCCGGAGACGAGGGTCTCGGAGACGAGGGTCTCGGAGTGTCTGGTTCGCAGCCGGGTGCCTCGGAGACGAGGGTCCCGGAGACGAGGGTCCCGGAGACGAGGATCTCGGAGACGAGGGTCTCGGAGACGAGGGTCTCGGAGTGTCTGGTCCCAACCGGGTGCCCCGGAGACGAGGGTCTCGGAGACGAGGGTCCCGGAGACGAGGGTCTCGGAGACGAGGGTCTTGGAGACGAGGGTCTCGGAGTGTCTGGTCCCAACCGGGTGCCCCGGAGACGAGGGTCTCGGAGACGAGTGGAGGGCCTCGGAGACGAGGGTCTCGGAGCATCCGTTCGCAGCCGGGTGCCCCGGAGACGAGGGTCTCGGAGACGAGGGTCGCGGAGACGAGTGTCTTGGAGACGAGGGGAGGGCCTCGGAGACGAGGGTCTCAGAGTGTCCGTTCCCAGCCGGGTGCCTCGGAGACGAGGGTCTCGGAGACGAGGGTCTTGGAGTGTCTGGTCCCAGCCGGGTACCTCGGAGACGAGGGTCTCGGAGACGAGGGGAGGATCTCGGAGACGAGGGTCTCGGAGACGAGGGTCTCGGAGTGTCCGTTCCCAGCCGGGTGCCCCGGAGACGAGGGTCTCGGAGACGAGGGGAGGGTCTCGGAGACGAAGGTCTCGGAGACGAGGGGAGGGTCTCGGAGACGAGGCTCTCGGAGACGAGGGTCTCGGAGACGAGGGTCTTGGAGTGTCCGTTCCCAGCCGGGTGCCTCAGAGACGAGGGTCTCGGAAACGAGGGAAGGGCCTCGGAGACGAGGGTCTCGGAGACGAGGGTCCCAGAGATGAGGGTCTCGGAGTGTCCGTTCCCAGCCGGGTGGCACGGAGACGAGGGTCTCGGAGACGAGGGTCCCGGAGACGAGGGTCTCGGAGTGTCCGTTCTCAGCCGGGTGCCCGGAGACGAGGGTCTCGGAGACGAAGGGAGGATCTCGGAGACGAGGGTCTCGGAGACGAGGGTCTCGGAGTGTCCGTTCCCAGCCGGGTGCCTCAGAGACGAGGGTCTCGGAAACGAGGGAAGGGCCTCGGAGACGAGGGTCTCGGAGACGAGGGTCTCGGAGTGTCCGTTCCCAGCCGGGTGGCACGGAGACGAGGGTCTCGGAGACGAGGGTCTCGGAAACGAGGGAAGGGCCTCGGAGACGAGGGTCTCGGAGACGAGGGTCTCGGAGCGTCCGTTCCCAGCCGGGTGCCTCAGAGACGAGGGTCTCGGAAACGAGGGAAGGGCCTCGGAGACGAGGGTCTCGGAGACGAGGGTCTCGGAGACGAGGGTCTCGGAGTGTCTGGTCCCAACCGGGTGCCCCGGAGACGAGGGTCTCGGAGACGAGGGTCTCGGAGACGAGGGTCTCGGAGTGTCTGGTCCCAGCCGGGTGCCTCGGAGACGAGGGTCTCGGAGACGAGGGTCGCGGAGACGAGGGTCTCAGAGTGTCCGTTCCCAGCCGGGTGCCTCGGAGACGAGGGTCTCGGAGACGAGGGTCATGGAGACGAGGGGAGGGCCTCGGAGACGAGGGTCTCGGAGTGTCTGGTCCCAGCCGGGTGCCTCGGAGACGAGGGTCTCGGAGACGAGCGTCTTGGAGACGAGGATCTCGGAGTGTCTGGTCCCAGCCGGGTGCCTCGGAGACGAGGGTCCCGGAGACGAGGGTCCCGGAGACGAGGGTCTCGGAGACGAGGGTCTCGGAGTGTCTGGTCCCAGCCGGGTGCCCCGGAGACGAGGATCTCGGAGACGAGGGTCTCGGAGACGAGGGTCTCGGAGTGTCTGGTCCCAGCCGGGTGCCTCGGAGACGAGGGTCTCGGAGACGAGGGTCTCGGAGTGTCTGGTCCCAGCCGGGTGCCTCGGAGACGAGGGTCCCGGAGACGAGGGTCTCGGAGACGAGGGTCCCGGAGACGAGGGTCTCGGAGACGAGGGTCTTGGAGACGAGGGTCTCGGAGTGTCTGGTCCCAACCGGGTGCCCCGGAGACGAGGGTCTCGGAGACGAGTGGAGGGCCTCGGAGACGAGGGTCTCGGAGCATCCGTTCGCAGCCGGGTGCCCCGGAGACGAGGGTCTCGGAGACGAGGGTCGCGGAGACGAGTGTCTTGGAGACGAGGGGAGGGCCTCGGAGACGAGGGTCTCAGAGTGTCCGTTCCCAGCCGGGTGCCTCGGAGACGAGGGTCTCGGAGACGAGGGTCTTGGAGTGTCTGGTCCCAGCCGGGTACCTCGGAGACGAGGGTCTCGGAGACGAGGGGAGGATCTCGGAGACGAGGGTCTCGGAGACGAGGGTCTCGGAGTGTCCGTTCCCAGCCGGGTGCCCCGGAGACGAGGGTCTCGGAGACGAGGGGAGGGTCTCGGAGACGAAGGTCTCGGAGACGAGGGGAGGGTCTCGGAGACGAGGCTCTCGGAGACGAGGGTCTCGGAGACGAGGGTCTCGGAGTGTCCGTTCCCAGCCGGGTGCCTCAGAGACGAGGGTCTCGGAAACGAGGGAAGGGCCTCGGAGACGAGGGTCTCGGAGACGAGGGTCCCGGAGATGAGGGTCTCGGAGTGTCCGTTCCCAGCCGGGTGGCACGGAGACGAGGGTCTCGGAGACGAGGGTCCCGGAGACGAGGGTCTCGGAGTGTCCGTTCTCAGCCGGGTGCCCGGAGACGAGGGTCTCGGAGACGAAGGGAGGATCTCGGAGACGAGGGTCTCGGAGACGAGGGTCTCGGAGTGTCCGTTCCCAGCCGGGTGCCTCAGAGACGAGGGTCTCGGAAACGAGGGAAGGGCCTCGGAGACGAGGGTCTCGGAGACGAGGGTCTCGGAGTGTCCGTTCCCAGCCGGGTGGCACGGAGACGAGGGTCTCGGAGACGAGGGTCTCGGAAACGAGGGAAGGGCCTCGGAGACGAGGGTCTCGGAGACGAGGGTCTCGGAGACGAGGATCTCGGAGACGAGGGTCTCGGAGCGTCCGTTCCCAGCCGGGTGCCCCGGAGACGAGGGTCTCGGAGACGAGGGTCTCGGAGACGAGGATCTCGGAGACGAGGATCTCGGAGACGAGGGTCTCGGAGCGTCCGTTCCCAGCCGGGTGCCTCAGAGACGAGGGTCTCGGAAACGAGGGAAGGGCCTCGGAGACGAGGGTCTCGGAGACGAGGGTCTCGGAGTGTCCGTTCCCAGCCGGGTGGCACGGAGACGAGGGTCCCGGAGACAAGGGTCCCGGAGACGAGGGTCCCGGAGACGAGGGTCTCGGAGACGAGGGTCTCGGAGTGTCCGTTCCCAGCCGGGTGCCCCGGAGACGAGGGTCTCGGAGACGAGGATCTCGGAGACGAGGGTCTCGGAGCGTCCGTTCGCAGCCGGGTGCCCCGGAGACGAGGGTCTCGGAGACGAGTGTCTCGGAGACGAGGGTCTCGGAGACGAGGGTCTCGGAGACGAGAGTCTCGGAGTGTCTGGTCCCAACCGGGTGCCCCGGAGACGAGGGTCTCGGAGGCGAGGGTCTCGGAGACGAGGGTCTCGGAGTGTCCGTTCCCAGCCGGGTGCCCCGGAGACGAGGGTCTCGGAGCGTCCGTTCGCAGCCGGGTGCCCCGGAGACGAGGGTCTCGGAGACGAGGGTCTCGGAGTGTCCGTTCCCAGCCAGGTGCCTCGGAGACGAGGGTCTCGGAGACGAGGGGAGGGCCTCGGAGACGAGGGTCTCGGAGTGTCTGGTCCCAGCCGGGTGCCTCGGAGACGAGGGTCTCGGAGACGAGCGTCTTGGAGACGAGGGTCTCGGAGTGTCTGGTCCCAGCCGGGTGCCTCGGAGACGAGGGTCCCGGAGACGAGGGTCCCGGAGACGAGGGTCTCGGAGACGAGGGTCTCGGAGTGTCTGGTTCGCAGCCGGGTGCCCCGGAGACGAGGGTCTCGGAGACGAGGGTCTCGGAGACGAGGGTCTCGGAGACGAGGGTCTCGGAGTGTCTGGTCCCAGCCGGGTGCCTCGGAGACGAGGGTCTCGGAGACGAGCGTCTTGGAGACGAGGATCTCGGAGTGTCTGGTCCCAGCCGGGTGCCTCGGAGACGAGGGTCCCGGAGACGAGGGTCCCGGAGACGAGGGTCTCGGAGACGAGGGTCTCGGAGTGTCTGGTCCCAGCCGGGTGCCTCGGAGACGAGGGTCTCGGAGACGAGGGTCTCGGAGTGTCTGGTCCCAACCGGGTGCCCCGGAGACGAGGGTCTCGGAGACGAGGGTCTCGGAGACGAGGGTCTCGGAGTGTCTGGTCCCAGCCGGGTGCCTCGGAGACGAGGGTCTCGGAGACGAGGGTCTCGGAGTGTCTGGTCCCAGCCGGGTGCCTCGGAGACGAGGGTCCCGGAGACGAGGGTCTCGGAGATGAGGGTCCCGGAGACGAGGGTCTCGGAGACGAGAGTCTTGGAGACGAGGGTCTCGGAGTGTCTGGTCCCAGCCGGGTGCCTCGGAGACGAGGGTCTCGGAGACGAGGGTCGTGGAGACGAGGGTCTCGGAGTGTCTGGTCCCAACCGGGTGCCCCGGAGACGAGGGTCTCGGAGACGAGTGGAGGGCCTCGGAGACGAGGGTCTCGGAGCATCCATTCGCAGCCGGGTGCCCCGGAGACGAGGATCTCGGAGACGAGGGTCTCGGAGACGAGGGTCGCGGAGACGAGTGTCTTGGAGACGAGGGGAGGGCCTCGGAGACGAGGGTCTCAGAGTGTCCGTTCCCAGCCGGGTGCCTCGGAGACGAGGGTCTCGGAGACGAGGGTCTTGGAGTGTCTGGTCCCAGCCGGGTACCTCGGAGACGAGGGTCTCGGAGACGAGGGGAGGATCTCGGAGACGAGGGTCTCGGAGACGAGGGTCTCGGAGTGTCCGTTCCCAGCCGGGTGCCCCGGAGACGAGGGTCTCGGAGACGAGGGGAGGGTCTCGGAGACGAAGGTCTCGGAGACGAGGGGAGGGTCTCGGAGACGAGGCTCTCGGAGTGTCTGGTCCCAGCCGGGTGCCTCGGAGACGAGGGTCTCGGAGACGAGCGTCTTGGAGACGAGGGTCTCGGAGTGTCTGGTCCCAGCCGGGTGCCCCGGAGACGAGGATCTCGGAGACGAGGGCCTCGGAGACGAGGGTCTCGGAGTGTCTGGTCCCAGCCGGGTGCCTCGGAGACGAGGGTCCCGGAGACGAGGGTCCCGGAGACGAGGGTCTCGGAGACGAGGGTCTCGGAGTGTCTGGTCCCAGCCGGGTGCCTCGGAGACGAGGGTCTCGGAGACGAGGGTCTCGGAGACGAGGGTCTCGGAGTGTCTTGTCCCAACCGGGTGCCCCGGAGACGAGGGTCTCGGAGACGAGGGTCTCGGAGACGAGGGTCTCGGAGTGTCTGGTCCCAACCGGGTGCCCCGGAGACGAGGATCTCGGAGACGAGGGTCTCGGAGACGTGGGTCTCGGAGTGTCTGGTCCCAACCGGGTGCCCCGGAGACGAGGGTCTCGGAGACGAGGGTCTCGGAGACGAGGGTCTCGGAGTGTCTGGTCCCAGCCGGGTGCCTCGGAGACGAGGGTCTCGGAGACGAGGGTCTCGGAGTGTCTGGTCCCAGCCGGGTGCCTCGGAGACGAGGGTCCCGGAGACGAGGGTCTCGGAGATGAGGGTCCCGGAGACGAGGGTCTCGGAGACGAGAGTCTTGGAGACGAGGGTCTCGGAGTGTCTGGTCCCAGCCGGGTGCCTCGGAGACGAGGGTCTCGGAGACGAGGGTCGTGGAGACGAGGGTCTCGGAGTGTCTGGTCCCAACCGGGTGCCCCGGAGACGAGGGTCTCGGAGACGAGTGGAGGGCCTCGGAGACGAGGGTCTCGGAGCATCCGTTCGCAGCCGGGTGCCCCGGAGACGAGGATCTCGGAGACGAGGGTCTCGGAGACGAGGGTCGCGGAGACGAGTGTCTTGGAGACGAGGGGAGGGCCTCGGAGACGAGGGTCTCAGAGTGTCCGTTCCCAGCCGGGTGCCTCGGAGACGAGGGTCTCGGAGACGAGGGTCTTGGAGTGTCTGGTCCCAGCCGGGTACCTCGGAGACGAGGGTCTCGGAGACGAGGGGAGGATCTCGGAGACGAGGGTCTCGGAGACGAGGGTCTCGGAGTGTCCGTTCCCAGCCGGGTGCCCCGGAGACGAGGGTCTCGGAGACGAGGGGAGGGTCTCGGAGACGAAGGTCTCGGAGACGAGGGGAGGGTCTCGGAGACGAGGCTCTCGGAGACGAGGGGAGGGTCTCGGAGACGAGGCTCTCGGAGACGAGGGGAGGATCTCGGAGACGAGGGTCTCGGAGACGAGGGTCTCGGAGTGTCCGTTCCCAGCCGGGTGCCCGGAGACGAGGGTCTCGGAGTGTCTGGTCCCAGCCGGGTGCCTCGGAGACGAGGGTCCCGGAGACGAGGGTCTCGGAGACAAGGGTCCCGGAGACGAGGGTCCCGGAGACGAGGGTCTCGGAGACGAGGATCTCGGAGTGTCCGTTCCCAGCCGGGTGCCCCGGAGACGAGGATCTCGGAGACGAGGGTCTCGGAGACGAGGGTCTCGGAGTGTCCGTTCCCAGCCGGGTGCCCCGGAGACGAGGGTCCCGGAGACAAGGGTCCCGGAGACGAGGTTCCCGGAGACGAGGGTCTCGGAGACGAGGATCTCGGAGTGTCCGTTCCCAGCCGGGTGCCCCGGAGACGAGGATCTCGGAGACGAGGGTCTCGGAGACGAGGGTCTCGGAGTGTCCGTTCCCAGCCGGGTGCCCCGGAGACGAGGGTCTCGGAGACGAGGGGAGGGTCTCGGAGACGAAGGTCTCGGAGACGAGGGGAGGGTCTCGGAGACGAGGCTCTCGGAGACGAGGGTCTCGGAGACGAGGGTCTCGGAGTGTCCGTTCCCAGCCGGGTGCCTCAGAGACGAGGGTCTCGGAAACGAGGGAAGGGCCTCGGAGACGAGGGTCTCGGAGACGAGGGTCCCGGAGATGAGGGTCTCGGAGTGTCCGTTCCCAGCCGGGTGGCACGGAGACGAGGGTCTCGGAGACGAGGGTCCCGGAGACGAGGGTCTCGGAGTGTCCGTTCTCAGCCGGGTGCCCGGAGACGAGGGTCTCGGAGACGAAGGGAGGATCTCGGAGACGAGGGTCTCGGAGACGAGGGTCTCGGAGTGTCCGTTCCCAGCCGGGTGCCTCAGAGACGAGGGTCTCGGAAACGAGGGAAGGGCCTCGGAGACGAGGGTCTCGGAGACGAGGCTCTCGGAGACGAGGGGAGGATCTCGGAGACGAGGGTCTCGGAGACGAGGGTCTCGGAGTGTCCGTTCCCAGCCGGGTGCCCGGAGACGAGGGTCTCGGAGTGTCTGGTCCCAGCCGGGTGCCTCGGAGACGAGGGTCCCGGAGACGAGGGTCTCGGAGACAAGGGTCCCGGAGACGAGGGTCCCGGAGACGAGGGTCTCGGAGACGAGGATCTCGGAGTGTCCGTTCCCAGCCGGGTGCCCCGGAGACGAGGATCTCGGAGACGAGGGTCTCGGAGACGAGGGTCTCGGAGTGTCCGTTCCCAGCCGGGTGCCCCGGAGACGAGGGTCCCGGAGACAAGGGTCCCGGAGACGAGGGTCCCGGAGACGAGGGTCTCGGAGACGAGGATCTCGGAGTGTCCGTTCCCAGCCGGGTGCCCCGGAGACGAGGATCTCGAAGACGAGGGTCTCGGAGACGAGGGTCTCGGAGTGTCCGTTCCCAGCCGGGTGCCCCGGAGACGAGGGTCTCGGAGACGAGGGGAGGGTCTCGGAGACGAAGGTCTCGGAGACGAGGGGAGGGTCTCGGAGACGAGGCTCTCGGAGACGAGGGTCTCGGAGACGAGGGTCTCGGAGTGTCCGTTCCCAGCCGGGTGCCTCAGAGACGAGGGTCTCGGAAACGAGGGAAGGGCCTCGGAGACGAGGGTCTCGGAGACGAGGGTCCCGGAGATGAGGGTCTCGGAGTGTCCGTTCCCAGCCGGGTGGCACGGAGACGAGGGTCTCGGAGACGAGGGTCCCGGAGACGAGGGTCTCGGAGTGTCCGTTCTCAGCCGGGTGCCCGGAGACGAGGGTCTCGGAGACGAAGGGAGGATCTCGGAGACGAGGGTCTCGGAGACGAGGGTCTCGGAGTGTCCGTTCCCAGCCGGGTGCCTCAGAGACGAGGGTCTCGGAAACGAGGGAAGGGCCTCGGAGACGAGGGTCTCGGAGACGAGGGTCTCGGAGTGTCCGTTCCCAGCCGGGTGGCACGGAGACGAGGGTCTCGGAGACGAGGGTCTCGGAGACGAGGATCTCGGAGACGAGGGTCTCGGAGCGTCCGTTCCCAGCCGGGTGCCCTGGAGACGAGGGTCTCGGAGACGAGGGTCTCGGAGACGAGGATCTCGGAGACGAGGATCTCGGAGACGAGGGTCTCGGAGCGTCCGTTCCCAGCCGGGTGCCTCAGAGACGAGGGTCTCGGAAACGAGGGAAGGGCCTCGGAGACGAGGGTCTCGGAGACGAGGGTCCCGGAGATGAGGGTCTCGGAGTGTCCGTTCCCGGCCGGGTGGCACGGAGACGAGGGTCTCGGAGACGAGGGTCCCGGAGACGAGGGTCTCGGAGTGTCCGTTCTCAGCCGGGTGCCCGGAGACGAGGGTCTCGGAGACGAAGGGAGGATCTCGGAGACGAGGGTCTCGGAGACGAGGGTCTCGGAGTGTCCGTTCCCAGCCGGGTGCCTCAGAGACGAGGGTCTCGGAAACGAGGGAAGGGCCTCGGAGACGAGGGTCTCGGAGACGAGGCTCTCGGAGACGAGGGGAGGATCTCGGAGACGAGGGTCTCGGAGACGAGGGTCTCGGAGTGTCCGTTCCCAGCCGGGTGCCCGGAGACGAGGGTCTCGGAGTGTCTGGTCCCAGCCGGGTGCCTCGGAGACGAGGGTCCCGGAGACGAGGGTCTCGGAGACAAGGGTCCCGGAGACGAGGGTCCCGGAGACGAGGGTCTCGGAGACGAGGATCTCGGAGTGTCCGTTCCCAGCCGGGTGCCCCGGAGACGAGGATCTCGGAGACGAGGGTCTCGGAGACGAGGGTCTCGGAGTGTCCGTTCCCAGCCGGGTGCCCCGGAGACGAGGGTCCCGGAGACAAGGGTCCCGGAGACGAGGGTCCCGGAGACGAGGGTCTCGGAGACGAGGATCTCGGAGTGTCCGTTCCCAGCCGGGTGCCCCGGAGACGAGGATCTCGGAGACGAGGGTCTCGGAGACGAGGGTCTCGGAGTGTCCGTTCCCAGCCGGGTGCCCCGGAGACGAGGGTCTCGGAGACGAGGGGAGGGTCTCGGAGACGAAGGTCTCGGAGACGAGGGGAGGGTCTCGGAGACGAGGCTCTCGGAGACGAGGGTCTCGGAGACGAGGGTCTCGGAGTGTCCGTTCCCAGCCGGGTGCCTCAGAGACGAGGGTCTCGGAAACGAGGGAAGGGCCTCGGAGACGAGGGTCTCGGAGACGAGGGTCCCGGAGATGAGGGTCTCGGAGTGTCCGTTCCCAGCCGGGTGGCACGGAGACGAGGGTCTCGGAGACGAGGGTCCCGGAGACGAGGGTCTCGGAGTGTCCGTTCTCAGCCGGGTGCCCGGAGACGAGGGTCTCGGAGACGAAGGGAGGATCTCGGAGACGAGGGTCTCGGAGACGAGGGTCTCGGAGTGTCCGTTCCCAGCCGGGTGCCTCAGAGACGAGGGTCTCGGAAACGAGGGAAGGGCCTCGGAGACGAGGGTCTCGGAGACGAGGGTCTCGGAGTGTCCGTTCCCAGCCGGGTGGCACGGAGACGAGGGTCTCGGAGACGAGGGTCTCGGAGACGAGGATCTCGGAGACGAGGGTCTCGGAGCGTCCGTTCCCAGCCGGGTGCCCTGGAGACGAGGGTCTCGGAGACGAGGGTCTCGGAGACGAGGATCTCGGAGACGAGGATCTCGGAGACGAGGGTCTCGGAGCGTCCGTTCCCAGCCGGGTGCCCCGGAGACGAGGGTCTCGGAGACGAAGGTCTCGGAGACGAGGATCTCGGAGACGAGGATCTCGGAGATGAGGGTCTCGGAGTGTCCGTTCCCAGCCGGGTGCCTCAGAGACGAGGGTCTCGGAAACGAGGGAAGGGCCTCGGAGACGAGGGTCTCGGAGACGAGGGTCTCGGAGTGTCCGTTCCCAGCCGGGTGGCACGGAGACGAGGGTCCCGGAGACAAGGGTCCCGGAGACGAGGGTCCCGGAGACGAGGGTCTCGGAGACGAGGATCTCGGAGTGTCCGTTCCCAGCCGGGTGCCCCGGAGACGAGGATCTCGGAGACGAGGGTCTCGGAGACGAGGGTCTCGGAGTGTCCGTTCCCAGCCGGGTGCCCCGGAGACGAGGGTCTCGGAGACGAGGGGAGGGTCTCGGAGACGAAGGTCTCGGAGACGAGGGGAGGGTCTCGGAGACGAGGCTCTCGGAGACGAGGGTCTCGGAGACGAGGGTCTCGGAGTGTCCGTTCCCAGCCGGGTGCCTCAGAGACGAGGGTCTCGGAAACGAGGGAAGGGCCTCGGAGACGAGGGTCTCGGAGACGAGGGTCCCGGAGATGAGGGTCTCGGAGTGTCCGTTCCCAGCCGGGTGGCACGGAGACGAGGGTCTCGGAGACGAGGGTCCCGGAGACGAGGGTCTCGGAGTGTCCGTTCTCAGCCGGGTGCCCGGAGACGAGGGTCTCGGAGACGAGGGTCTCGGAGACGAAGGGAGGATCTCGGAGACGAGGGTCTCGGAGACGAGGGTCTCGGAGTGTCCGTTCCCAGCCGGGTGCCTCAGAGACGAGGGTCTCGGAAACGAGGGAAGGGCCTCGGAGACGAGGGTCTCGGAGACGAGGGTCTCGGAGACGAGGATCTCGGAGACGAGGGTCTCGGAGCGTCCGTTCCCAGCCGGGTGGCACGGAGACGAGGGTCTCGGAGACGAGGGTCTCGGAAACGAGGGAAGGGCCTCGGAGACGAGGGTCTCGGAGACGAGGGTCTCGGAGACGAGGATCTCGGAGACGAGGGTCTCGGAGCGTCCGTTCCCAGCCGGGTGCCCCGGAGACGAGGGTCTCGGAGACGAGGGTCTCGGAGACGAGGATCTCGGAGACGAGGATCTCGGAGACGAGGGTCTCGGAGCGTCCGTTCCCAGCCGGGTGCCTCAGAGACGAGGGTCTCGGAAACGAGGGAAGGGCCTCGGAGACGAGGGTCTCGGAGACGAGGGTCTCGGAGTGTCCGTTCCCAGCCGGGTGGCACGGAGACGAGGGTCCCGGAGACAAGGGTCCCGGAGACGAGGGTCCCGGAGACGAGGGTCTCGGAGACGAGGATCTCGGAGTGTCCGTTCCCAGCCGGGTGCCCCGGAGACGAGGGTCTCGGAGACGAGGATCTCGGAGACGAGGGTCTCGGAGCGTCCGTTCGCAGCCGGGTGCCCCGGAGACGAGGGTCTCGGAGACGAGTGTCTCGGAGACGAGGGTCTCGGAGACGAGGGTCTCGGAGACGAGAGTCTCGGAGTGTCTGGTCCCAACCGGGTGCCCCGGAGACGAGGGTCTCGGAGGCGAGGGTCTCGGAGACGAGGGTCTCGGAGTGTCCGTTCCCAGCCGGGTGCCCCGGAGACGAGGGTCTCGGAGCGTCCGTTCGCAGCCGGGTGCCCCGGAGACGAGGGTCTCGGAGACGAGGGTCTCGGAGTGTCCGTTCCCAGCTAGGTGCCTCGGAGACGAGGGTCTCGGAGACGAGGGGAGGGCCTCGGAGACGAGGGTCTCGGAGTGTCTGGTCCCAGCCGGGTGCCTCGGAGACGAGGGTCTCGGAGACGAGCGTCTTGGAGACGAGGGTCTCGGAGTGTCTGGTCCCAGCCGGGTGCCTCGGAGACGAGGGTCCCGGAGACGAGGGTCCCGGAGACGAGGGTCTCGGAGACGAGGGTCTCGGAGTGTCTGGTTCGCAGCCGGGTGCCCCGGAGACGAGGATCTCGGAGACGAGGGTCTCGGAGACGAGGGTCTCGGAGACGAGGGTCTCGGAGTGTCTGGTCCCAGCCGGGTGCCTCGGAGACGAGGGTCTCGGAGACGAGGGTCGCGGAGACGAGGGTCTCAGAGTGTCCGTTCCCAGCCGGGTGCCTCGGAGACGAGGGTCTCGGAGACGAGGGTCATGGAGACGAGGGTCTCGGAGTGTCTGGTCCCAGCCGGGTGCCTCGGAGACGAGGGTCTCGGAGACGAGGGTCTCAGAGTGTCCGTTCCCAGCCGGGTGCCTCGGAGACGAGGGTCTCGGAGACGAGGGTCATGGAGACGAGGGTCTCGGAGTGTCTGGTCCCAGCCGGGTGCCTCGGAGACGAGGGTCTCGGAGACGAGCGTCTTGGAGACGAGGATCTCGGAGTGTCTGGTCCCAGCCGGGTGCCTCGGAGACGAGGGTCCCGGAGACGAGGGTCCCGGAGACGAGGGTCTCGGAGACGAGGGTCTCGGAGTGTCTGGTTCGCAGCCGGGTGCCCCGGAGACGAGGGTCTCGGAGACGAGGGTCTCGGAGACGTGGGTCTCGGAGTGTCTGGTCCCAACCGGGTGCCCCGGAGACGAGGGTCTCGGAGACGAGGGTCTCGGAGACGAGGGTCTCGGAGTGTCTGGTCCCAGCCGGGTGCCTCGGAGACGAGGGTCCCGGAGACGAGGGTCCCGGAGACGAGGGTCTCGGAGACGAGGGTCTCGGAGTGTCTGGTTCGCAGCCGGGTGCCCCGGAGACGAGGGTCTCGGAGACGAGGGTCTCGGAGACGTGGGTCTCGGAGTGTCTGGTCCCAACCGGGTGCCCCGGAGACGAGGGTCTCGGAGACGAGGGTCTCGGAGACGAGGGTCTCGGAGTGTCTGGTCCCAGCCGGGTGCCTCGGAGACGAGGGTCTCGGAGACGAGGGTCTCGGAGTGTCTGGTCCCAGCCGGGTGCCTCGGAGACGAGGGTCCCGGAGACGAGGGTCCCGGAGACGAGGGTCTCGGAGACGAGAGTCTTGGAGACGAGGGTCTCGGAGTGTCTGGTCCCAGCCGGGTGCCTCGGAGACGAGGGTCTCGGAGACGAGGGTCGTGGAGACGAGGGTCTCGGAGTGTCTGGTCCCAACCGGGTGCCCCGGAGACGAGGGTCTCGGAGACGAGTGGAGGGCCTCGGAGACGAGGGTCTCGGAGCATCCGTTCGCAGCCGGGTGCCCCGGAGACGAGGATCTCGGAGACGAGGGTCTCGGAGACGAGGGTCGCGGAGACGAGTGTCTTGGAGACGAGGGGAGGGCCTCGGAGACGAGGGTCTCAGAGTGTCCGTTCCCAGCCGGGTGCCTCGGAGACGAGGGTCTCGGAGACGAGGGTCTTGGAGTGTCTGGTCCCAGCCGGGTACCTCGGAGACGAGGGTCTCGGAGACGAGGGGAGGATCTCGGAGACGAGGGTCTCGGAGACGAGGGTCTCGGAGTGTCCGTTCCCAGCCGGGTGCCCCGGAGACGAGGGTCTCGGAGACGAGGGGAGGGTCTCGGAGACGAAGGTCTCGGAGACGAGGGGAGGGTCTCGGAGACGAGGCTCTCGGAGACGAGGGGAGGGTCTCGGAGACGAGGCTCTCGGAGACGAGGGGAGGATCTCGGAGACGAGGGTCTCGGAGTGTCCGTTCCCAGCCGGGTGCCCGGAGACGAGGGTCTCGGAGTGTCTGGTCCCAGCCGGGTGCCTCGGAGACGAGGGTCCCGGAGACGAGGGTCTCGGAGACGAGGGTCACGGAGCGTTCGTTCCCAGCCGGGTGCCTCGGAGACGAGGGTCTCGGAGACGAGGGTCTCGGAGTGTCTGGTTTCAGCCGGGTGCCTCGGAGACGAGGGTCTCGGAGACGAGGGGAGGGTCTCGGAGACGAGGGTCTCGGAGACGAGGGTCTCGGAGTGTCATTTCCCAGCCGGGTGCCCGGAGACGCGGGTCTCGGAAACGAGGGTCTTGGACACGAGCGTCTCAGAGTGTCCGGTCCCAACCGTGAGGCAGCAGTGCTAACCACTGTGCCACCACGCTTCCCGTGAGGCAGCAGTGCTAACCACTGCACCACCATGCTGCCCGTGAGGCAGCAGTGCTAACCACTGCACCGCCATGCTGCCCGTGAGGCAGCAGTGCTAACCACTGCGCCACCATGCTGCCCGTGAGGCAGCAGTGCTAACCACTGTGCCGCCATGCTGCCCGTGAGGCAGCAGTGCTAACCACTGCACCACCATGCTGCCCGTGAGGCAGCAGTGCTAACCACTGTGCCGCCATGCTGCCCGTGATGCAGCAGTGCTAACCACTGCACCAACATGCTGCCCGTGAGGCAGCAGTGCTAACCACTGCACCACCATGCTGCCCGTGAGGCAGCAGTGCTAACCACTGCACCACTGTGGTAGTATGCATTAGGGGTCATGTGGGACTGTGAACCCATGATGTCATTGGCTAACAGATCCCGGGTCCTGGTTGGACGTTGACCTCTAGCTCCGCCCTGAAGGCGGAGTATAAGAAGCCGGAGTCCTCCCCCGCAGGCAGTCTACTACTGAACTGCGGGGGAAACAGTCACGCTTAATAAAGCCTCATCGACTTCACTCTATTCGTCTCTCGGAGTCTTTGTACGCTACAATTTATTAAGCGTGCCTAAAAAGGACTATGGAGCTCAGGATCATCCCGGAATGCCTGAGGATCAGCCCCCACGCAGTGAACGCGGCAGCAGCTTTCAAGCACTGGCAGACTTGTTTCGAGGCCTACCTCAGAACGGCCACCGGCCGGGTCACAGAAGACCAAAAACTACAGGTCCTGCACTCGAGGGTGAGCACGGAGATTTTCTCCCTCATCGAAGACTCGGAGGATTTCCAGACGGCGTTCGCAGCACTGAAAAGTCTCTATGTCCGCCCAGTTAACCAAATCTACGCTCGCTATCAACTCGCAACGAGACGGCAAGGTCCCGGAGAATCGATGGACGAATTCTACGCCGCGCTACTAATTTTGGGACGAGCCTGCAGCTGCCCGTCGGTGAACACAAATGAACACACGGACATGTTAATGCGCGATGCTTTTGTGGCAGGTATGAACTCCTCCCAAATCCGCCAAAGACTTCTAGAAAAAGAGTCGCTAGGACTCTCAGAGGCACGGGCCCTAGCAGCCTCCCTAGACATGGCCGCGCGTAATACCCACGCCTACGGCCCCGACCGCGCGGCAGCCCATTGGGCTCCGTACGTACCCGTCGCGACAAACCCACCACCCCCCCCGGACACCCCACAGGCTTGCGCGGTCCAAACACCAAGTCGCACCGGGGGCGCCCGCTGTTATTTCTGCGGCCAGGCGAAACACCCCCGGCAGCGCTGCCCGGCCTGCGCAGCAATCTGCAAGAGCTGCGGGAAAAAGGGCCATTTCGCGGTTGTGTGCCGGTCCCGCGAGGTCGCCGCCGTCCCGGGAGCACAGGGAGCCCTGCAAGCAGTCTACGCGCCCCAACCCCCCCAGCACGCCATGTACGACCCGCAGGCGCAGCCACTCTGGGTCCCGACCACCGCGGTCCCGGGAGAACAGGGAGCCCTGCAAGCCGCTTACGCTCCCCAACCCCCCCTGCGCCCCATGTACGACCCGCAGGCGCAGCCACTCTGGGTCCCGACCACCGCGGTCCCGGGAGAACAGGGAGCCCTGCACGCCGCTTACGCTCCCCAACCCCCCCCCGCGCCCCATGTATGACCCGCCGGCGCTACCACTTTGGGTCCTGACCACCGCTCTCCCCGGAGAAGAGGGAGTTCTGCGCGGCTCTAACGCCCCCCAAACCACCCCCCGCGCCCCACGTATGACCCGCCGGCGCTACCAATTTGGGTCCCGACCACCGCTGTCCCCAGAGATGAGGGAGCCCCGCGCGGTCCTAACGCTCCCCAACCCCCCCAGCGCCCCATGTGCGACCCGCAGACGCCGCCATTTTGGGTCCCGGCCACCACGAGGGGAGGAAGGGCGCCGCCATCTTGGACCACCACAGACCTGTACGATGCATGGGGGCGGCCATTTTGTCCACCCCCGCCGCCATCTTGTGACCCCCCAGCCATGTGCGATGCATGGGGGCAGCCATTTTGTTCATCCCCGACGCCATCTTGGACGGCAACAACGGACCCCAGTGTCGACGGCTCCACGGGGTTCGAAGAAGACGCTCAACCATTACAACCACGGCTGGCTTCAATGACGCTGGACCAAGCACGGCCCCGGACGCTCCAGACGACGACGACAACGTGCTGATAAATGGGCACGAGACGCCATGCCTAGTCGACTCCGGGAGCACGGAGAGCTTTATCCACCCCGACACGGTAAGACGCTGTTCCTTGACCACCTATCCCAGCGCACAAAAGATTTCCCTAGCTGCAGGATCCCACTCCGTACAGATCCAAGGTTTCTGCATAGTTACCCTAACGGTGCAGGGGAGGGAGTTCAAAAACTACAGGCTCTACGTCCTTCCCCAACTCTGCGCCCCCACATTACTGGGATTAGACTTCCAGTGCAATCTACAGAGCCTTACCTTCAAATTCGGCGGCCCAATACCCCCACTCACTATCTGCGGCCTCGCAACCCTCAAGGTGCAACCCCCGTCCTTGTTTGCGAACCTCACCCCGGATTGCAAACCCGTCGCCACTAGGAGCAGACGGTACAGCGCCCAGGACCGGACCTTCATTTGGTCCGAAGTCCAGCGGCTACTAAAGGAGGGCATAATCCAGGCCAGCAATAGTCCCTGGAGAACGCAGGTGGTAGTAGTGAAGACAGGGGAGAAGCAAAGGATGGTCATAGACTATAGCCAGACCATCAACAGGTACACACAACTAGACGCGTACCCTCTCCCCCGCATATCCGACATGGTCAATCGGATTGCCCAATATAAAGTCTCCTCCACCGTGGACCTCAAGTCCGCCTACCATCAGCTCCCCATCCGCCCAAGTGACCGCAAGTACACAGCCTTCGAGGCAGACGGGCGATTATACCATTTCCTAAGGGTCCCTTTTGGCATCACAAACGGGGTCTCGGTCTTCCAACGAGAGATGGACCGAATGGTTGATCAACACGGGTTGCGGGCCACGTTCCCGTATCTCGACAATGTAACCATCTGCGGCCACGATCAGCAGGACCACGACGCCAACCTCCAAAAATTCCTCCAGACCGCTAAAGCCTTGAACCTCACGTACAACGAGGACAAGTGCGTTTTTAGCACCAACCGGCTAGCCATCCTGGGCTACGTAGTGCGCAATGGGATAATAGGCCCCGATCCCGAACGTATGCGCGCCCTCATGGAATTTCCCCTCCCGCGCTGCTCAAAAGCCCTGAAACGCTGCCTGGGGTTCTTTTCATACTACGCCCAGTGGGTCCCCCAGTACGCAGACAAGGCCCGCCCCCTAATACAGACCACGACCTTCCCTCTGTCGACAGAGGCTTGCCAGGCCTTCAGCCGTATCAAAGCGGATATCGCAAAGGCCACGATGCGCGCCATCGACGAGTCCCTCCCCTTCCAGGTCGAGAGCGACGCCTCCGACGTAGCTCTAGCGGCCACCCCTAACCAAGCGGGCAGACCCGTGGCCTTTTTCTCCCGAACCCTCCACGCCTCAGAAATCCGCCACTCCTCAGTGGAAAAGGAAGCCCAAGCCATAGTGGAAGCTGTGCGACATTGGAGGCATTACCTGGCCGGCAGGAGATTCACTCTCCTCACCGACCAACGGTCGGTAGCCTTCATGTTGGATAATGCACAGGGGGGCAAAATCAAAAACGACAAGATCTTAAGGTGGAGGATCGAGCTCTCCACCTTCAACTACGAGATCTTGTATCGTCCCGGAAAGCTGAACGAGCCGTCCAATGCCCTATCCCGCGGCACATGTGCCAACGCACAAATTAACCGCCTCCAAACCCTCCACGAGGACCTCTGCCACCCGGGGGTCACTCGGTTTTTCCACTTTATCAAGTCCCGCAATCTCCCATACTCTTTAGAGGAGGTCCGTACAGTCACAAGGGACTGCCACATCTGCGCAGAGTGCAAACCGCATTTTTTCAGGCCGGATGGTGCGCACCTGATTAAGGCTTCCCGCCCCTTTGAACGCCTTAGTCTGGACTTCAAAGGACCCCTCCCCTCCACCGACCGCAAGTATACTTCCTTAATGTGGTGGACGAGTACTCCCGCTTCCCATTCGCCATCTCCTGTTCTGACATGACCGCGGCCACAGTCATTAAAGCCCTGAACACCATATTCACACTGTTCGGTTGCCCCGCATACGTCCACAGCGACAAGGGGTCCTCTTTCATGAGTGACGAGCTGCGCCAGTTCCTGCTCAGCAACGGGACAGCCTCGAGCAGGACGACCAGCTACAACCCCCGGGGGAACGGGCAAGTAGAGAGGGAGAACGGCACGGTCTGGAAGACCGTCCTACTGGCCCTACGGTCCAGGGACCTCCCAGTTTCCCGGTGACAGGAGGTCCTTCCGGATGCCCTCCACTCCATCCGGTCACTACTGCGTACTAGCACTAACCAAACGCCTCATGAGCGTCTCCTTGTCTTCCCTAGGAGGTCTTCCTCTGGAACGTCGCTGCCGACCTGGCTGGCGGCCCCAGGACCCATCTTGCTCCGAAAGCACGTGCGGGCGCACAAGTCGGACCCGTTGGTCGAAAGGGTTCACCTCCTTCACGCGAACCCGCAGTATGCCTACGTGGAGTACCCCGACGGCCGACAGGACACGGTCTCTCTGCGAGATCTGGCGCCCGCCGGCAACACACACACCACCCCGACACCAATCACCCAACCCCCCCCTTCCTGCCACCGCCGCACCCCGCGACCGCCCCCTTCCCAGGAGGATCAGTCCTCCTCCCAGGCCCGACCAGGAATAAAGCCCAAGCTGAAACCGTAAGGCTCCCGGAGAAGACAACACCAGAACAAGCACCACCACCACCGGGGCCGAGGCGATCGACACGGACGACCAGACCGCCCGACCGACTCGTGGTGTCGATCTAACAGTACAATGTGGACTTTTAACGAGAACATTTTGTCTTTTCCTGACGATTGCTGTAAATAGTTGAAACAAAAAAAAAAAACCTTGTACATACTGTTATATTGAAAGTTTTCCTCCCAGGACCAGCCTTGTAAACCCTTACCACCATGCGAAGCATCACCCCGCCGGGTTCATTTTTAACAAGGGGTGAATGTGGTAGTATGCATTAGGGGTCATGTGGGACTGTGAAGCCATGATGTCATTGGCTGACAGATCCCGGGTCCTGGTTGGACGTTGACCTCTAGCTCCGCCCTGAAGGCGGAGTATAAGTACCTGGAGCCCTCCCCCGCAGGTAGTCTACTACTGAACTGCGGGGGAAACAGTCACGCTTAATAAAGACTCATCGACTTCACTCTATTCGTCTCTCGGAGTCTTTGTGCGCTACAATCACCATGCTGCCCGTGGATCCCGGAAGATTTAAAAAGACCTCGACTGGCACACAGTTGATTGGCGACTTTGAAGCGTTGGCTTTGTCCTTTGCTGTAACATTGCCCTTTGGGGAGTTGAGAGATGAGGAGCTGGTGGTGAGAAGGTTACTGGCCGTCCGGACACAGTGTCCAGGACATCAACATTGCCTTTTTAGATTCCCCTGAATGTGGAGCTAGTTTCAAGGAGGACTCTCGCGTTTGTTTGATGCTGCTCCCAGTGAATCTGTCTTTGTCCACATCAGTTAGAACAAAAGAACACATCAATTAGAAGGAGAAGTAGAACATTCAGCCTGTGGAGCAGGGACATCGCTGGTGGAATTTCTCTCGTGCTCCTGTCTGTCTCTGACACACATCCAGGTGTGGCAGGAGTTGACTTGCAGAAGTCTTTATTGTCAAACACTCGTAAAGACTGAGCTGCCTCAACTGATGCAGTTGGATCTCCCCCTCCGCTGTGGCCATGAGAGAGAGGTGGTTGGTCTGGGAAATACTCGCTCTATTGCAGAGTCTCTCCGCCAGTATATTTGGGAGGTGGAATATTTGGCTGACCGTGTGGGTTGATACAAGTTTTGTTTTGACAACATTCAAGGACAGGCCGAGTTCTTGTCTGCAGAATTGAAGAGATTGAGAGTGGTTTGAAATTCCAGTGCAGTGTGGGAACTACACGATAGCCACCCACACCCTGTAGATCACGTTTGTCTATGGTAATCAGTTTAGGTTTGACACACAGGCAACTGAGGTTAAAGAGTTTCCCATCTAAATACATTTCACTGTATCTCGGTACACGTGACAATAAATCAAATCCAATCCAAACCAAATGGAATGTTGGCCTTTATTTCAAAGGTGCTGGAGTTTAAAAATAAGGAAGTCTTGCTGAAACCATACAAGTTAGACCACACCTGGAATACAGTGGACAGTTTTGGTCCCCTTATCTAAGGAAAGATATACTGGCAGTGGAGACAGTCCAGAGAAGGTTCACTCGGCCTATCCCGAGTATGGAGGGATTTAATTATGTAGGTCGCGCCTGTGCTCGTTATAAGAGTTTAGAATGAGAGGTGATTGTCATAATATACACAGTATATCATGGTGCAGACACACGCTGATGGACACACAGTGGGACCAATCAGCATACACAACACCGCAGCCAATCACCAGTGAGAGCACACGCACTATAAAGACAGGGGACAGGAGAGTTCCCGCTCATTCTAGTAGCAGCCAGCTCGGAGCACAGAGCTCACAGCCTGCAACACAGACATTCACCATGTGCTGAGTGCATCACCTGGTTAGGACTAGGCAAGGGTCAACAGTTAAAGCTGGTATTGCATTTACCCACAGTTCAAGTATGTTAATATAGTTAACCTTATAACAAAATAGAGTTGCAGCACTTCCAGTGTTGGTGACCTGGTTGTGATCCAGAACACCCAACACATCAGTGATCGTATTGAGACATTCTGGATTCTCAAGGGGTTTGACAGAATAGACGCTGGGAGTTTGATTCCCCTTGTGGGAGAGTCTAGGACCAGAGGGCATCGTGTCGGAGTAAAGGGGGCGCCCACTTAAGTCAAAGATGAGGAGGAATTTCTTCTCAGAGGGGAGTGAATCTGTGGAATTCTTTACCGCAGAGAGCTGGAGAGGCTGGGTCGCTAAGCATGTTCAAGGCTGAGAGACAGATTGTTAATCAGTGAGGGAATCGAGGGTGACGGGGATAAGGCGGGAAGCTGGATTGAGGATTATATCAGAGCAGTCATGATTTCACTGGATGGCAGAGCAGACTTGATGGGCCGAATGGCCTCCTTCTGCTACTATACCTTATGGTCTCACAGTCAGGAGAAATAGGAGGAATTTACCCCCGCTGTGCATCAGGGAGATATCGAGAAACACACCAAGATGGCAGAACAATCTCCAGACTGACAGGAAGAAGCAGCGAATGGTGTGTGGGAAGGTTAGAGGCTCCAGATCACCTGAACCTTTGAGTTCAAGGACTGGAACGAAGGGGATGGAGTGACAATGGAGGAAAATGGGGTAGTGACTGTTGTGTTCTGCTTCTTCATGCAGCATAAGCGGCTTCCTTGATGTACGCTCTGACAAAGGAAGGTTCAGACTTGGAGATCGCTTCAACACATTTATTAAACTATTAACAATTCTCCTACTTGAGTTCGACTCTCCTGCTAATCTTACCATAGTAACTGAATCTAACTAACCAGTCTGCTCTAATCCATGCGGTGGGTGTGATGCTTCCTGATCTGCCCCTGTCTCTCTAAGTGTCGCCTGTGGAAAAGAGAAAGATCATGTGTGCCCTGTCCTTTTATATGGGTAGCCCCCTTGTGGTAGGGTCACCTCTGGGTGTGTCTTGACTGCCCATTGGTCGTGTCCTATCTTACTGACCTATTGGTTGACTGTCTGTGTGTCATGATGTCTCTGGTGCTCCCTCTAGTGTTTACCTAGTTGCAGTGTACCTACATTAACCCCTTGTGTATTTACACTGATGCATATCACCACAGTGACAATGGAGGGAGATGGGGTAGTGATGATGGAGGGAGATGAGGGAGATGGGGTAGTGATGACGGAGGGAGTGGGGTAGTGATGACGGAGGGAGTGGGGTAGTGATGATGGAGGGATGTATTGATGATAATAATGTAAGACAGAACGTCAACTTTAATCACTTAAAGTACATTGGATGAAGACTGTGTGCGAACCTGGCACATTTAGGGCTGATGTGTGGCTGAGAGTCGCGCCCACACAATGAGCCCCACCAAGGATCAGTCTCGTGTTAGACAGAGACGTGTGCACGAGCAAACATGGACACAGCTCCTCCCTTGTAACCGTGTCTGGACAAATAGTTCTGAGAGTCAATAGGATGTTGGGTTAACCTAAATGTGACTGTGACAACTTCCGACCAACCAAACTGTAACCAACACCTGACAACAAAGTAACAAAGAGAGTGTGTTTGATGTTGTCTACATGGATTTCAGCACGGTTTCTGACAAGGTCCCACGTGGCAGAAAGATCAGGAAAGGGAGAGCCCTGTGCGACCCAAGGGAAAGTGACAAGTTGGATCCAAAATAGTCTCAGTGACAGGCAGCAAAGGGAGATGGTCGACGGGCGTTTTTGCTGCCGCAGGATTGTTTCCAGGTGGTTTCACAGGGTCAGTACAGGGTCCCAAACAGGAATGGAAATCCATAACTCTCTCCCCCCAAAATGTTGATGCTGCAGGTCAAATCAAATTCTTGTGGTAGTCACCACTGTTGTATTATATTGTATATACTGCACTGCATACGAGGGTATTACGGGCGGACTTCCGGGTGCGGCTATGCAGAGCTAGGTCGCACGTTCGGTAGCTCCCGCTTGGAACGGACTTTTGGGCTCTTTTGCAGGGCCCCCACGGCATTTGTTTGACATTTCCCGGTGTGGGAAGAAGACTGCAGCATTCTCCCGACAGTGTCCCCCGGGAATGTTATGTCTTTTGGTTACCAGACCCGGCAGAAACAGTAAAAGATTTGGCTGCAACTGCAGGGGAGAGAGGGGCCTCTTCCAGCATGCAGGTGGGGGAAGGGCAAGCTTAAAGCTGCAAGCTGACCTGAGGGCCTGTATCAAAGGTGAATTCTAGCAGCAGAGGGAACAACTGTGAAAAGATCTACCAAGGCCATTGAGAAACAGGGACGAGGCTTCCGGTGGCGGGGACGAGGCTTCCGGAGGAGTAGGTCACGCATTCGGCAGCTCCCGTCTGGAACGGACACTTAGACCTTTTTCAGGAGTTTCCACGGACATTTTGGGGCAGATTGGTGAAGCGAACACTGCCAAAAGGATTCCCTCTCGAGACTTCCGGTTGCGGCTATGCGGAGCTAAGTCACACATTTGGCGGCTCCCGCAAAAACGGACTTTTGGGCTCTTTTCAGGGCCCCCAAGGGCACATTTTCGATGTTTCCCGGTTTGGGAAGGAGTTAATAATAGCTCCCCGTCAGTGTATGGCTTTAACTAGGAGCGGGGCGACAAAAAAGGTGGTGGTGGACCAGAAGAAGGGAGGGAAGAAGGACAAAATGGCGGCGGGCGGAGACCAGGCAGCGTGGATGCAGTGGGCGGAGGAGCAACAGGAGGGTATCCAGCGCTGCCTCAGAGAGATTAAAACGGACCTGCTAGAGCCGATGAAGGCTTCTATTGATAATCTGCTGGAGACACAGACGGCCCAGGGGGTGGCGATCCGAGAGGCTCAACAAAAGATCTCTGACAATGAGGACGAGATCTCAGCCCTGGCAGTAAAGGTGGAGGCGCACGAGGCGCTCCACAAGAAATGGCAGGAGCGGTTCGAGGAGATGGAGAATCGGTCGAGGCGGAAGAATCTGCGGATTCTGGGCCTCCCGGAGGGGCTGGAGGGGTCGGACGTGGGGGCCTATGGGGTCACCATGTTAAACTCGCTGATGGGAGCGGGGTCCTTCCAGGGGCCCCTGGCGCTGGAAGGGGCCCATAGAGTGTTGGCGAGGAGGCCCAAGGCTAACGAGCCTCCGCGGGCGGTGCTGGTGCGGTTCCATCGGTTCGTCGATCGGGAGTGTGTGCTCAGGTGGGCCAAGAAGGAGAGGAGCAGCAGGTGGGAGAATGCGGAGGTTCGGATATACCAAGACTGGAGCGCGGAGGTGGCGAAGAGGAGGGCCGGGTACAACCGAGCGAAGGTGGTGCTGCACAGGAAGGGGGTGAAGTTTGGCATGTTGCAGCCGGCGCGACTGTGGGTTACCTACAAGGACCGGCACCATTATTCTGAGTCTCCGGAGGAGGCGTGGGCCTTTATTCAGGCCGAGAAGCTGGACACAATCTGAGGGTCGGGATGGGCGATTGGGGACTGCGGTGGATGTGTTATGTCTATTTTTGGTTCGAGGGGGGGGGCCTTTGCATTGTTTTGGGTTTCTTTTTCTCTGTGTTTTTCTCTTTCGGGTTGGGGAGGGTGGATGGGGCGGGTTGGGCACTGTTTTGGTTGGTGGCGGGGCCTGGTAGGTGGAGAGCGCGGGATTTTTTCCCGCGCCGAAGACTGGGGGGGGGGGGGGAGGGGCGGGACCGGGGCGGGGAAGCGAGGATTGTTTCCCGCGCTTAGAACGGAGGGGGAGAGCCTGTGAATGGGGAGCGGGAGAGGAGGGTGTGCCACACAATGGGAGGAGTCGAAGGGGAGGCGGGAGTGGCCGGGGTCAGCAGGAGTCAGCTGACTTGCGGAAGTGCAATGGGGGGAGTAAACCAGCTAGGATGGGTCCTAGCCCGGGGGGGGGGGAATCGAGTTGCTGCTGCTAAGATCAAGGAGGAGCTGGAGCGAGTGGGGTGGGCCATGACGGGGGTATGCCGCTGTGGGGAACGGGCCGGGTGTGGGGTGCGGGCGCGTGGCTGGCCGAGGAGGGGTCATGGCTAGTCGGCGGGGGAGGGGGGGCAGGTAGCCCCCCGATCCGGCTGATAACCTGGAATGTAAGGGGACTGAATGGGCCGGTTAAGCGGGCCCGCGTGTTCGCGCACCTGAAGGGGCTCAAGGCGGATGTGGTTATGCTTCAGGAGACACACCTGAAGGTGGCAGACCAGGTAAGACTGAGGAAAGGGTGGGTAGGTCAGGTGCTTCACTCGGGGCTAGATGCCAAAAATCGAGGGGTGGCGATCTTGGTGGGAAAGAAGGTGTTATTCGAGGCGTCGAGCATTGTGGCAGATAATGGCGGTAGGTACATAATGGTAAGTGGTAAGTTGCAGGGAGAGAGGGTGGTACTGGTCACTGTGTATGCTCCGAACTGGGACGATGCGGGTTTTATGCGGCGTATGTTGGGTCGGATCCCAGACTTGGAAGTGGGGGGCCTGATAATGGGGGGAGACTTTAACACGGTGCTGGATCGCTCCAGGTCTAGGACGGGTAGGAAGCCGGCGGCGGCTAGAGTGTTGAGGGGGTTTATGGACCAGATGGGAGGGGTGGACCCTTGGAGATTTGCAAGGCCGGGGGCTAGGGAACTTTCATTCTTCTCACATGTCCATAAGGCTTATTCCCGAATCGACTTTTTCATTTTGAGTAGGGCGCTGATAGCGAGAGTAGAGGATACCGAGTATTCGGCAATAGCCATTTCGGACCACGCCCCGCATTGGGTGGACTTGGAGATGGGGGAGGAGAGGGACCAGCGCCCGCTGTGGCGCTTGGAGGTGGGGCTGTTGGCGGACGAGGAGGTGAGCGAGCGGGTTCGAGGAAGTATAGAGAGGTACTTGGAGACCAACGACAATGGGGAGGTCCGAGTGGGGATGGTATGGGAGGCACTGAAGGCGGTGGTGAGGGGAGAGCTGATCTCCATTAGGGCCCGGAGGGAGCGGGGGGAGAGGGAGAGGCTGGTGGGGGAGATGGTGAGGGTAGACAGGAGGTATGCGGAAGAACCTGAGGAAGGATTGTTGAGGAAGAGGCGCAGTCTCCAGGCCGAATTCGACCTGGTGACCACCAGGAAGGCGGAGGTGCAGTGGAGGAAGGCCCAGGGGGCGATTTATGAATATGGGGAAAAGGCAAACCGGATGCTGGCGCATCAGCTTCGGAAGTGGGACGCAGCTAGGGAGATCCGGGGAGTTAAGGACAGGGGAGGGAGCGTGGTGCGGAGTGGGGTTGGCATCAATGGGGTCTTCAGGGACTTCTACGAGGAATTGTACCGATCCGAGCCCCCACGGGAGGAGGGAGGGATGGGCCGCTTCCTGGACCAATTGAGGTTTCCAAAGGTGGAAGAGGGACTGGTGGCGGGACTGGGGGCCCCGATTGGGCTGGAGGAGCTGATCAAAGGGATAGGAAGCATGCAGGCGGGGAAGGCACCGGGGCCGGACGGTTTCCCGGTCGAGTTCTATAAAAAATATATGGACCTGTTGGGCCCGCTGTTAGTTAGGACCTTCAATGAGGCAAGGGAGGGGGGGGGCTTTACCCCCGATGATATCCGGGGCACTGATCTCCTTGATCCTGAAGCGGGACAAGGATCCCCTGCAATGTGGGTCTTACAGACCGATTTCCTTGCTAAATGTAGATGCCAAGGTGCTGGCGAAGGTCTTAGCCACGAGGATTGAGGATTGTGTGCCGCAGATCATCCATGAAGACCAGACGGGGTTTGTGAAGGGGAGACAGTTGAACGCGAATGTGCGGAGGCTTTTGAACGTTATCATGATGCCGGCGAGGGAGGGGGAGGCGGAGATAGTGGTGGCGATGGACGCTGAGAAAGCCTTCGATAGGGTAGAGTGGGGGTACCTGTGGGAGGTGCTGAAGAGGTTCGGGTTTGGGGAGGGGTTTGTCAGGTGGGTTAGGCTGTTGTATGAGGTCCCGATGGCGAGTGTGGCCACAAACAGGAGGTGGTCCGAGTAATTCCGGTACTCGGGGGACGAGACAGGGGATCCCTTGTCCCCCCTGCTCTTCGCACTGGCGATTGAATCCCTGGCTATGACACTGAGAGAGTCGAGGAACTGGAGGGGGTTGGTGCGGGGTGGGGAGGAGCATAGGGTGTCGCTTTATGCGGACGACCTGCTGCTGTATGTGGCGGACCCGGTGGGGGGAATGCCAGAGGTAATGAGGATTCTTAGGGAATTCGGGGACTTTTCGGGGTACAAGCTCAATATGGGGAAGAGCGAGCTGTTCGTAGTTCATCCAGGGGACCAGGAGAGGGGGATTGGTGAGCTCCCACTAAAAAGGGCGGAGAGAAGTTTCAGATATTTGGGGGTCCAGGTGGCCAGGAGCTGGGGGGCCCTGCATAGGCTTAACTTTACAAGGCTGGTGGAGCAAATGGAGGAGGAGTTCAAGAGGTGGGACGCGTTACCGCTGTCCCTGGTGGGTAGGGTGCAGTCAATCAAAATGACGGTGCTCCCAAGGTTTTTGTTCCTGTTCCAGTGCCTCCCCGTGTTTATCCCGAAGGCTTTTTTCAGGCGGGTTAACAGGAGTACAATGGGGTTTGCGTGGGCGCGAGGGACTCCGAGGGTGAGAAGGGTGTTCCTGGAGCGGAGTCGGGATGGGGGGGGCTAGCGCTGCCCAACCTCTGTGGGTACTACTGGGCCGCCAATGCGACAATGGTGTGCAAGTGGGTGATGGAGGGGGAAGGGGCTGCATGGAAGAGGCTGGAGACGGCGTCCTGTGTGGGTACGAGTCTGGGGGCGCTGGCAACGGCGCCGCTGCCGCTCCCTCCAAGGAGCTATACCACGAGCCCGGTGGTGGTGGCGGCCCTCAAAATTTGGGGGCAGTGGAGGCGGCATAGGGGGGAAGTTGGGGCCTCGGCGTGGACCCCATTACGGGGGAACCATCGGTTCGCCCCAGGAAGAACAGGTGGAGGGTTTTCGGGGTGGCACAGGGCAGGGATACGAAAGTTGGGGGACCTGTTTGTGGACGGGAAGTTCGCGAGCTTGGGTGAGCTGGAGGAGAAGTACGGGCTCCCCCCGGGGAACACCTTCAGGTACTTACAGGTAAGGGCGTTTGCCAGACGGCAGGTGGTGGAATTCCCGCGGCTGCTGCCACACACAGTACAGGACAGGGTGCTCTCGGGGGGGTGGGTGGGAGTGGGGAAGATCTCGGAAACTTACCAGGTGATGCAGGAGGAGGAGGAGGCCTCGGTGGTGGAGGTAAAAGGTAAGTGGGAGGAGGAGTTGGGAGAGGAGATTGAGGAAGGGACGTGGGCAGATGCCCTAGGGAGGGTGAACTCTTCCTCTTCGTGCGCGAGGCTCAGCCTCATACAGTTTAAGGTGCTGCACAGGGCACACATGACCGGGACAAGGATGAGCAGGTTCTTTGGGGGTGAGGACAGGTGTGTTAGGTGCTCAGGGAGCCCAGCAAACCACACCTATATGTTCTGGGCATGCCCAGCGCTGGAGGAATTTTGGAAGGGCGTAGCGAGGACGGTATCGAGGGTGGTCGGATCCAGGGTCAGACCGGGCTGGGGGCTTGCAATATTTGGGGTGGCAGAGGAGCCGGGAGTGCAGGAGGCGAAAGAGGCCGGTATTCTGGCCTTTGCGTCCCTGGTAGCCCGGCGAAGGATTCTCCTTCAGTGGAATGATGCGAGGCCCCCAAGCGTGGAATCCTGGATCAGCGATATGGCAGGGTTCATTAAATTGGAGAGGGTGAAATTCGCCTTGAGAGGGTCGGTACAAGGGTTCTTTAGGCGGTGGCAACCGTTCTTAGACTTCCTGGCAGAACACTAGACATTGGTCAATGGCAGCAGCAGCTCGGGGGGTGGGGTTTACTTTATTTTTGTTTATGTTATTTACACTGGAGGGTCTGAGGGGGTGTATACACCTGTGGTGTTAAGTCGGGGTGTTAATGTTAATTTATTATTTATGTACAGGGGGGGAGGGGTTTGGGGGGTTGCTGTTTTAGATTGTGTTTTGTACTTAACCCTGTTGGGTTCCTTTTTTCTTTCTCATTTTGTTATTGATATTTTATGAAAACCTTCAATAAAAATTATTTAAAAAAACAAAACAAGGGTATTATGGTAAGGCCCCTGTAGCACAGGTACGGGGGTAGATCCCTGCCTGCGGAGTATAAATGTGTGTGCACACCGAACTGCAGCCATTTCGGTAGCAGCTGTAGGAGGCCACGCATCTCTGTGTAATAAAGCCCCAATTACGCTCGACCGCATCAATTTATTACACAGAGATTTTACAAAGATGGATCTCTGCATCAAGCCGGATCGCCTGCAGCTGCATCCTCGAGCAGACAACGCCACGTCAGCCTTCGCACATTGGTTAGCTCGCTTTGAAGCATACATCGGATCTGCGACAGACCCAATCCCAGAAGCACAGAAGCTCCAGATTCTGTACACGCGGCTGAGCTCCGATGTCTTTCCCCTCGTCCAGGACGCGCTGACCTACGCAGAGGCCATGGCGCTACTGAAGGAGAATTACGCTCAGCAGACCAACAAGATCTTCGCCAGGCACCTCCTGTCCACACGGCACCAACTCCCCGGTGAGTCTGTGGAAGATTTGTGGCGTGCCCTGCTCGCCCTGCTCGCCCGGGTGAGAGACTGTGACTGCCAGGCCGTTTTGGCCGCTGAACATTCGAACCTGCTAATGAGAGACGTGTTCATTACGGGCATAGGGTCGACCTACATCCGCCAGCGCCTCTTAAAAGGGGCTATGCTTGACCTCGCGGCCACCAAGAAACTAGCGCCCTCGCTCACAGTCGCCTCACGCAACGTACAGGCGTATGCCCCCGACCGCACGGCCCACCCCTCCTGGGCATTGTGGACCCCACCAGAGGCCAGCCCATCGTGAACCCCGTCAGCGACCGCCCTCAGCCAACCCCACGCCTGCGCCACGCGGCAGCCAACCCACCCCGGGGGACCCAAGTGCTGCTTCTGCGGACAGACAAAACACCCCCGGCAGCGCTGCCCGGCGCGGAGCGCGCTCTGCAAGGCCTGTGGCAAGAAAGGACATTTCGCTGCAGTGTGCCAGGCACGCTCAATCGCCGCTATTGTCCCCGCACCCCCCGCATGCGGCCAGCGGGTGCCGCCATCTTCCTCGCCTCAGACCACGTGCGGCCCGTGGGCGTCGCCATCTTGCTTGCCTCACAACCAATGGGAGGAGCTATCTTGCTTGCCTCAGGACCCGTGCGGCCCCTGGGCACCGCCATCTTCCCCGCCTCAAAACCCCTGCCCGTCGGGCACCTCATCGGGCCGCTCATCGCCTGCAACCGCCGACAACCAGCCGCGTCTCGCCTCCGTCACGATCGACCAGACCCGACCGCACAATCTCGCGACCGCGTCGACAAAGGTGAAGGTCGATGGGCACGAGATATCCTGCCTTCTGGACTCCGGGAGCACTGAGAGCTTCATCCACCCCGATACGGTAAGGCGCTGCTCCCTCGCGGTACACCCCATTAACCAAAGAATCTCCCTGGCCTCCGGATCCCACTCCGTGGCGATCCAGGGGTACTGCATCGCCACCCTCACCGTCCAGGGCGTAGAGTTCAGCAACTGCCGGCTCTACGTCCTCCCCAACCTCTGCGCTGCCCTGCAACTCGGCCTGGACTTCCAGTGCAACCTCCAAAGCCTAACTCTAAAATTCGGCGGGCCCCTACCACCCCTCACCGTATGCGGCCTCACGACCCTTAAGGTCGACCCACCCTCCCTGTTTGCAAACCTCACCCCGGATTGCAAACCCATCGCCACCAGGAGCAGACGGTACAGCGCCCAGGACAGGACCTTCATCAGGTCGGAGGTCCAGCGGCTCCTGCGGGAAGGCATCATCGAGGCCAGCAACAGCTCCTGGAGAGCTCAAGTTGTAGTTGTAAAGACTGGGGAGAAACACAGGATGGTCGTGGACTACAGCCAGACCATCAATCGGTACACACAGCTCGACGCGTACCCCCTCCCACGCATGTCTGATATGGTCAATCAGATTGCACAGTACCGGGTCTTCTCGACAGTGGACCTGAAATCCGCCGACCACCAGCTCCCCATTCGCAAGGCGGACCGCCCGTACACCGCGTTTGAAGCCGACGGCTGCCTTTACCACTTCCTTAGGGTTCCCTTCGGTGTCACTAATGGGGTCTCGGTCTTCCAACGGGAGATGGACCGAATGGTTGACCGGTACGGACTGCGGGCCACCTTCCCGTATCTGGGTAACGTCACCATCTGTGGCCACGACCAGTTGGACCACGACACTAACCTTTCCAAATTTCTCCACACCGCCAAACTCCTGAACCTAACCCACAACAAGGAGAAGTGCGTGTTCAGCACCAACCGCTTAGCCATCCTTGGCTATGTGGTTCAGAACGGAGTTCTAGGGCCCGACCCCGATCGCATGCGCCCCCTCATGGATCTCCCCCTTCCCCACTGCCCCAAGGCCCCAAACGATGCCTGGGGTTCTTTTTGTATTACGCCCAGTGGGTCCCTAACTATGTGGACAAGCCCCGCCCACTCATCCACTCCACCGGTTTCCCCCTGACGGCCGAGGCGCACCAGGCCTTCAACCGTATCAAGGCCGACATCGCCAAGGCAACGATGCACGCGGTCGACGAGACGCTCCCCTTCCAAGTCGAGAGCGATGCATCAGACGTCGCTCTGGCCGCCACCCTCAACCAGGCAGGCAGGCCCGTGGCATTCTTTTCCCGCACCCTCCATGCCTCCGAAATTCGGCACTCCTCTGTCGAAAAGGAGGCCCAGGCTATCGTTGAAGCTGTGCGGCACTGGAGGCATTACCTGGCCGGCAGGAGATTCACTCTCCTCACTGACCAACGGTCGGTTGCCTTCATGTTCAACAACACGCAGCGGGGCAAGATCAAAAATGCTAAGATCTTGCGGTGGAGAATCGAGCTCTCCACCTACAATTACAAGATTTTGTATCGCCCCAGGAAGCTCAACGAGCCCCCGATGCCCTATCCCGAGGTACATGTGCCAGCGCACAAGTGGACCGACTCCGGACCCTGCACGACGATCTCTGTCACCCAGGGGTCACCCGGTTCTTTCGCTTCACAAAGGCCCGCAACCTGCCCTACTCCATCGCGGAAGTCAGGGCGGTCACCAGAGACTGCCAGGTGTGCGCGGAGTGCAAACCTCACTCCTACCGGCCAGACCGAGCGCACCTGGTGAAGGCCTCCCGCCCCTTTGAACGCCTCAGCGTGGATTTCAAAGGGCCCCTCTCCTCCACCGACTGCAACACGTGCTTTCTTAATGTTTGTCGACGAGTATTCCCGATTCCCCTTCGCCATCCCATGCCCCGACATGACATCTGCCACCATCATCAAAGCCCTCAACACCATCCTCACTCTGTTCGGTTTCCCCGCTTACGTCCACAGCGACTGGAGATCCTCATTTATGAGCGATGAGCTGCGCCAGTACCTGCTCAACAGGGGCATTGCCTCGAGCAGGACAACCAGCTACAACCCCCGGGGAAACGGGCAGGTGGAGCGGGAGAATGGGACGGTCTGGAGGGCCGTCCAGCTGGCCCTACGGTCCAGAAATCTCCCGGCCTCCCGCTGGCAGGAGATCCTCCCCGACGCCCTCCACTCCATTCGGTCGCTCCTGTGCACGGCGACTAATGAGACCCCCCATGACCGTCTCTTTGCCTTCCCCGGGACGTCCACCTCCGGGGTTTCGCTCCCAACGTGGCTGGCAGCTCCAGGACCCGTTCTCCTCCGCAAGCACGTGCGGCTCCACAAGGCGGACCCGTTGGTTGAGAGGGTACAGCTACTCCACGCCAACCCACAGTACGCCTACATAGCGTACCCCGACGGCCGAAAAGACAGTCTCTCTCAGGGACCTGGCACCAGCTGGGTCCACCCCCCCCCTCTGCCCCGGCGCCACCCTCCCTCCCCCCAGCACACCCCACCACAGCCCCCACTCCAGGACAATCCGTCCTCCCCTTGGTCCCACCCGGGGATGAAGAGGATTTCGACACGCTCCCGGAGTCACCGACGACCGAGCGGACGCCTGAGTCGCCACCAGCACTGCGGCGCTCGCAACGACGGATCAAGGCGCCCGACCGTCTACATTTGTAACCTTCTCTGAAATTTTACTGACAACCTGTATGTAAATAGTTTTCCACCACCCCCGCTGGACTCATTTTTAACAGAGGGTGAAAGTGGTAGTCACCACTGTTGTATTATATTGTATATACTGCACTGCATACGAGGGTATTACAGGAAGGCTCCTGTACTACAGGTACGGGGGTAGATCCCTGCCTGCTGGCTCCGCCCAGTAGGCGGAGTATAAATGTGTGTGCTCACCGAACTGCAGCCATTTCGGTAGCAGCTGCAGGAGGCCACACATCTCTGTGTAATAAAGCCTCGATTACTCTCTACTCTCGTCTCGTCGTAATTGATAGTGCATCAATTATCAAGACCTTTTTATTCATTTCTGGGATGTGGGCATTGCTAGCTAGGACAGCATTTGTTGCCCGTCCCTAACTGCCCTGGAGAAAGTGGTGGTGAGCTGCCTTCTTGAACCACTGCAGGTACACCCACTGTGCTGTTAGGGAGGGAGTTCCAGGATTTTGCACCAGCGAAGGTGAAGGAACGGCGATATATTTCCAAATCAGGAATGGTGATGGGTTTAGAGGGGAACCTCCAGGTGGTGGGGTTCCCAGGTATCTGCTGCTCTTGTGCTTCTAGCTGGTAGCAATAGGAGAAGGAACCTTGGTGAGTTGCTGCGGTGCATCGTGTATATGATACACCCGGATGCCACTGTTCCCCAGTGGTGGGTCACACACACCAACATTTGAACCCAGAAGCAGAGACAGTATCCCGTGTGGCTGCGGAGCTGGAGAATTCACTCCAAAGGTTGTGAATTGAGGGAAAGCTGATTTTAACCTGATAAGACAGGATCTGGACTGGGAGCAGCTACTTGCAGCAAAATCCACATCAGAGCAGCGGGAATCATTCAAAAAGGAAATAGTGGGAGAATAGGGCCAACAGGATTGGATAAGGAAACAAAGGCAGATTCTGTGGATGCCCAAGAGGAGGATCGAAAGTGAGCGGGGTACTCAAAAAATAAAGTAGGAGACCGAAGAGGAGGCATGAAAAAAGTACTGGTGGGGAAAATAAAGGAAAAGCCCAGAGTGTTTTCTAAGTACATTAAGGACAAGAAGGTGACCAGGGAAAGAGTTGGGCCCTTTAGAGACCAAAGTGACAACCTGTGTGCAGAACTGGAGGATTTAGGTGAGGTTTTAAATGAGTATTTTGCATCTGTGTGCACTATGAGGAAGGACGATGTAGGTGTGGACAGTAGGGAGGGGACTGCGATGTACGAGAACAGATTCAGATTGAGAGGGAGGAGGTATTAACGGTGTCAGCAGGATTAAGAGTGAATAAATCCCCAGGTCCAGGTGAGATGTATCCCAGGCGGCTGTGGGAGACGAGGGAGGAGATTGCAGAGGCTCCGAGAATAATTTTCAATTCTTCGCTGGTCACAGGAGAGGTGTCAGACGATTGGAGGACAGCTAATGTGAAAAAAAAAATGAAAATCGCTTATTGTCACAAGTAGGCTTCAATGAAGTTACTGTGAAAAGCCCCTAGTTGCCACATTCCGGCGCCTGTTCGGGGAGGCTGGTACGGGAATTGAACCGTGCTGCTGGCCTGTCTTGGTCTGCTTTCAAAGCCAGCGATTTAGCCCAGTGCTGAACCAGCCCCTGGAATAATTCAAATGTGGTAGCATTATTCAAGAAGGGTGGTAGAGAAACAAAAGTTAATTACAGATCAGTGAGTCTAACTTCAGTGGCAGGGACATATTGGAAACAATTCTGAGGGACAGAATTAATCACCACATGGGGAGGCAAGGGTTAATGAGGGGTGATCAGCGTGGCTTTGTCGGGGGAGGTCACAGCAAAACAATTTGGTTGAATTTTTCGAGCAGATAACTATGTGTGTGGATGAGGGGAGCAGTCGATGTAGTCGACATGGACTTGAGTAAGGCCCCGCATGGGAAACTGATTGGGAAGGTAAGAGCCCAGGGCGAGGAGGAAAGCCTTAGATTACAGGAGGGCTGGTCAGAGGGGCAGAACTGTGGCAAATGGAATTTCACCCTGAAAAGGGTGAAGTGATACATATTGGGAGGACTGAGAAGACAAGGAGTACACAATTGGAAGTAAGAGGGCGAGAGGGACCTTGGGGTGCAGGTCCATCGATCCCTGAAGGCAGCAGGATAGGTAGATAAGGTGGTTATAAAGGCAGATGGGACACTTGCCTTTATTAGCCGAGGCATTGGCTATAAGAGCAGGGAGGGTATGATGGAGCTGTAAACGCTGGCTAGGCCCCAGCGGGAGCACTGTGTGCCGGTCTCGTCTCCACACTGTAGGAAGGATCTGATTGCCCTGGAGAGGGTGCAGAGGAGATTCACCAAGATGCTGCCTGGGCTGGAGCGTCTCAGCTGTGGAGGCTGGGGTTGCTTCCTTAACGAAGAGAAAGCTGAGGGAAGGCCCTGAATGAGGTGTATAAAATGATGAGGGACAGAGATCGGGTGGACAGGAAGAAACCTTTCCCCCGAGCAGAGGGGCCAATGACCAGGGAGCAGGGATTTACGGTAAGGGGCAGGAGGGTTCGAGGGGATGGGAGGAAAACCCTTTTACCAGAGGGGGTGGGAGTCTGGGACTCGCTGCCTGAAAGGGGGGTGGAGGCAGAGACCCTCAGAACATTGAAGAAGCATTTAGATAAGCACTTGAAACGCCGCAGTGTACAAAGCTACAAGCCAAGTGCTGGGAAATGGGATTAGACAGAGACATGCTTGAGGGCCATCACTGACACGATGGGCTTATTCTGTGCTGTCTAACACTTTGACTGTCTTGCCCAACTAAACAAGCTAATCCTGATTCACCCGTCCAACACCCGCCAATCCAGAATCACTGATTGATTATTAATCATTATAGAGCTGGTTAATGGACTTGGTGTTAGTCAGGGAATCATCCACCCAGGCTCCATCTGAAATCCCCGGCCTGGTTATTCACCAGAGTTTACTCTTTGCACATTGCAGGAGCTGTTGGGGAGGGTTTAAACTAATGTGGCAGGGGGGTGGGAACCGATGCAGGGAGGTGGAAGGTAGTAAAACAGGGACAGAAATAAAAGGCAGTAAGGGGGAAAGTGTAAGGCAGAGAAGCCACAGTCAAAAATCAAAAAGGGCGACAGTACAAGGTACAGTGACTGAGGGGAGCTCAGTGAATAGGACCAGGAATACTAAAAGGAATAAAACGGGAAGTAAAAACATTAATGGTAAGCGACGCGGCAGGTTGTTACAGGAAGATATGGGTTCAATGACAAGGAAAATTAGGAGAAAAGTTAAGAGGAAATATAACTTAGGAGAGGTTACTGATCGAGTTGTTAAGATTCAGAACAGAGGTAAAAAAGCCAACATGAGGAAACTTTACCTGAATGCTCGTAGTATTCGGAATAAGGTAAATGAGTTGATGGCGCAAATCATCGTGAATGACTATGATTTAGTGGCCATTACTGAAACATGGTTAAAGGATGGTCACGACTGGGAGTTAAATATCCGAGGGTATCAAACTATTCGGAGTGGATGGTGAGGGAGGTGGTGTAGCTCTGTTATTTAAGGATGACATCCAGGACGTACTGAGGGATGACATCGGTGCTCTGGAGGATAAGGTTCATTTAGTGCATGTGAACAAATCAAATTGCTCAAACTACACTTCAAACATCTCAGTGAATCAATTACCTCAAAATCCCATCTTGTCTACCTTTAGCCCCATTAGCTTGCCCATCACTACCTCCTTGGTGATAACAATCCTTTCAATGTCCTCACCTGTCATAGCCTCATTTCCATCAGTCACTGGCATGTTATTTGTGTCTTCCACTGTGAAGACCGACCCAAAAAACCTGTTCAGTTCCTCAGCCATTTCCTCATCTCCCATTATTAAATCTCCCTTCTCATCCTCTAAAGGACCAATATTTACCTTAGCCACTCTTTTTTGTTTTATGTATTTGTAGAAACTTTTACTATCTGTTTTTATATTCTGAGCAAGTTTACTCTCATAATCTATCTTACTCTTCTTTATAGCTTTTTTAGTAGCTTTCTGTTGCCCCCTAAAGATTTCCCAGTCCTCTCGTCTCCCACTAATTTTTGCCACTTTGTATGCTTTTTCCTTCAATTTGATACTCTCCCTTATTTCCTTAGATAGCCACAATCGATTTTCCCTCTTTCTACCGTCCTTCCTTTTTGTTGGTATAAACTTTTGCTGAGCACTGTGAAAAATCGCTTGGAAGGTTCTCCACTATTCCTCCACTGTAAAGTCTTTGCTCCCAGTCTACGTTAGCTAGTTCTTCTCTCATCCCATTGTAATCTCCTTTGTTTAAGCACAAAATACTAGTGCTTGATTTTACCTTCTCACCCTCCATCTGTATTTTAAATTCTACCATATTGTGATCGCTCCTTCCGAGAGGATCCCTAACTATGAGATCCTGAATCAATCCTGTCTCATTACACAGGAATAGATCTAGGACCGCTTGTTCCCTCGTAGGTTCCATTACATACTGTTCGAGGAAACTATCTATAGATACATTCTATAAACTCCTCCTCAAGGCTGCCTTGACCAACCTCGTTAAACCAATCAACATGTAGATTAAAATCCCCCATGATAACTGCTGTACTATTTCTACATGCATCAGTTATTTCTTTGTTTATGGCCTGCCCCACCATAATGTTACTATTTGGTGGCCTATAGACGACTCCTATCAGTGACATTTTCACCTAACTATTCCTGATTTCCACCCAAATGGCCCTGATGGAATGCATCCCAGAGTGCTAAAAGCGATGGCTAGGGAAATTGTAAATGCACTAGTGATAATTTACCAAGATTCACTAGACTCTGGGGTGGTCCCGGCGGATTGGAAATTAGCAAACGTGACACCACTGTTTAAAAAAGGAGGTAGGCAGAAAGCGGGTAATTATAGGCCAGTGAGCTTAACTTCGGTAGTAGGGAAGATGCTGGAATCTATCATCAAGGAAGAAATAGCGAGGCATCTGGATGGAAATTGTCCCATTGGGCAGACGCAGCATGGGTTCATAAAGGGCAGATTGTGCCCAACTAATTTAGTGGAATTTTTTGAGGACATTACCAGTGCGGTAGATAACGGGGAGCCAATGGATGTGGTATATCTGGATTTCCAGAAAGCTTTTGACAAGGTGCCACACAAAAGATTGTTGCATAAGATAAAGATGCATGGCATTAAGGGGAAAGTAGTAGCATGGATAGAGGATTGGTTAATTAATAGAAAGCAAAGAGTGGGGATTAATGGGTGTTTCTCTGGTTGGCAATCAGTAGCTAGTGGTGTCCCTCAGGGATCAGTGTTGGGCCCACAACTGTTCACAATTTACATAGATGATTTGGAGTTGGGGACCAAGGGCAATGTGTCCAAGTTTGCAGACGGCACTAAGATGAGTGGTAAAGCAAAAAGTGCAGAGGATACCAGAAGTCTGCAGAGGGATTTGGATAGGCTAAGTGAATGGGCTAGGGTCTGGCAGACGGAATACAATGTTGACAAATGTGAGGTTATCCATTTTGGTAGGAATAACAGCAAAAGGGATTATTATTTAAATGATAAAATATTAAAACATGCTGCTGTGCAGAGAGACCTGAGTGTGCTTGTGCATGAGTCACAAAAAGTTGGTTTACAGGTGCAACAGGTGATTAAGAAGGCAAATGGAATTGTGTCCTTCATTGCTAGAGGGATGGAGTTTAAGACTAGGGAGGTTATGCTGCAATTGTATAAGGTGTTAGTGAGGCCACACCTGGAGTATTGCGTTCAGTTTTGGTCTCCTTACTTGAGAAAGGACGTACTGGCACTGGAGGGTGTGCAGAGGAGATTCACTAGGTTAATCCCAGAGCTGAAGGGGTTGGATTACGAGGAGAGGTTGAGTAGACTGGGACTGTACTCGTTGGAATTGAGAAGGATGAGGGGGAATTTTATAGAAACATATAAGATTATGAAGGGAATAGATAGGATAGATGCGGGCAGGTTGTTTCCACTGGTGGGTGAAAGCAGAACTAGGGGGCATAGCCTCAAAATAAGGGGAAATAGATTTAGGACTGAGTTTAGGAGGAACTTCTTCACCCAAAGGGTTGTGAATCTATGGAATTCCTTGCCCAGTGAAGCAGTAGAGGCTCCTTCATTAAATGTTTTAAGATAAAGATAGATAGTTTTTTGAAGAATAAAGGGATTAAGGGTTATGATGTTCGGGCCGGAAAGTGGAGCTGAGTCCACAAAAGATCAGCCATGATCTCATTGAATGGTGGAGCAGGCTCGAGGGGCCAGAGGGCCAGAGGGTTCTTATGTAAAACTTGTGAGGAAAGCTGGGCAAAGGATTTGAATTTTATTTTATTTCCAAACATGCCGGGGATCGCACTGACCATAACCTCTCTGCTGTCCTGAACTCTGACCTGAACACGTGACCTTCGGGACCCACACGTCTGTGAAGTCATCGCAGAATTTTCTGCTTTCAAAGTGCTACCCGCAGCAAAGGCTGCTACCAGAGGAAAGTCAATTACAACTTCCTGTTATCTCACACCGTCAATAAAAAGGGTTAGAAAAAAAAGGAAGGGATTTAATCACATTCATGTCTTTCATAAGAGCCACGGATTTCTCCCCTGGGAGCATGTCCCTTCTCTCTGACACCAGCTTATCTCACTGCTTCACATTTCCAATTGGGCATCAGCTCTCCTCCAAACCCTGCCCTCACCCTAGTCCCCCAGAGGCCAAGCACAGCCTGCAGGTCCCAACCACGCATTCTTCTGCGTGAGGGAGGCAGCCAAGAGAGGGAATTCAATGCAAGGCAGGAGAAAACCTCATTGCTTCATTAGTGAATGCCGCTCAGAATGGGGCCTATCGGGAGCACTCCTTTCAAAGACATAATTAACAATTTGGTGCCTGTCTCCCTCGAGAAATCTTGCTCCGATTTACAAGTGGGAAAGTTTCAATTCCTCCAAACTTAATATTCCTCGCTGATATTTTGTTTTTCTTTAATAAGCTCACTCGGAGCATTTTTGTGGAGGAGATAAGCAATTTATAATTCTGTAGCTATTGGCGTTCTGCACAAACGGCTAATTCAAAGATTGAAGCTGATATTTTGTGCCGGTGCTCAGGGTGGGGGCGTGGAGGGGGAGCGGTGATGGGACTTGATGTTGGGACAGTGGCAGAAGTTTGAAACTTGCCTGTGCTGCTCCCAGGCTCCGGTCTATGACCCTTCAGTATGGTCCTGTAATCTCCGGGAATTAAAGATCCTTCTCCAAAACACTGCCGGGAACAAACAGCACTGAAAACCATCAGCCAATCATGAAAAAGAATGGAGAGTGCTCTTCACTTTCTGTAAACACGTTCGTTTAGAACATAGAACATACAACATAGAACATAGAACGATACAGTGCAGTACAGGCCCTTCGGCCCACAATTTTGCACCGAAACAAAAGCCATCTAACCTACACTATGCCATTATCATCCATATGCTTATCCAATAAACTTTTAAATGCCCTCAATGTTGGCGAGTTCACTACTGTAGCAGGTAGGGCATTCCACGGCCTCACTACTCTTTGCGTAAAGAACCTACCTCTGACCTCTGTCCTATATCTATTACCCCTCAGTTTAAAGCTATGTCCCCTCGTGCCAGCCATTTCCATCCGCGGGAGAAGGGTCTTACTGTCCACCCTATCTAACCTCCTGATCATTTTGTATGCCTCTATTAAGTCTCCTCTTAACCTTCTTCTATCCAACGAAAACAACCTCAAGTCCATCAGCCTTTCCTCATAAGATTTTGCCTCCATACCAGGCAACATCCTGGTAAATCTCCTCTGCACCCGCTCCAAAGCCTCCATGTCCTTCCTATAATGCGGTGACCAGAACTGTACGCAATACTCCAAATGCGGCCGTACCAGAGTTTTGTACAGCTGCAACATGACCTCCCGACTCCGGAACTCAATCCCTCTACCAATAAAGGCCAACACTCCATAGGCCTTCTTCAAAACCCTATCAACCTGGGTGGCAACTTTCAGGGATCTATGTACATGGACATCTAGATCCCTCTGCTCATCCACACTTCCAAGAACTTTACCATTCGCCAAATATTCCGCATTCCTGTTATTCCTTCCAAAGTGAATCACCTCACACTTCTCTACATTAAACTCCATTTGCCACCTCTCAGCCCAGCTCTGCAGCTTATCTATATCCCTCTGTAACCTGCTACATCCTTCCACACTATCGACAACACCACCGACTTTAGTATCGTCTGCAAATTTACTCACCCACCCTTCTGCGCCTTCCTCTAGGTCATTGATAAAAATGACAAACAGCAACGGCCCCAGAACAGATCCTTGTGGTACGCCACTTGTAACTGAACTCCATTCTGAACATTTCCCATCAACCACCACCCTCTGTCTTCTTTTAGCTAGCCAATTTCTGATCCACATCTCTAAATCACCCTCAATCCCCAGCCTCCGTATTTTTTGCAATAGCCTACCGTGGGGAACCTTATCAAATGCTTTGCTGAAATCCATATACACCACATCAACTGCTCTACCCTCATCTACCTCTTCAGTCACCTTCTCAAAGAACTCAATAAGGTTTGTGAGGCATGACCTACCCTTCACAAAGCCATGCTGACTATCCCTGATCATATTATTCCTATCTAGATGATTATAAATCTTGTCTCTTATAATCCCCTCCAAGACTTTACCCACTACAGACGTGAGGCTCACTGGTCTGTAGTTGCCGGGGTTGTCTCTGCTCCCCTTTTTGAACAAAGGGACCACATTTGCTGTCCTCCAGTCCTCTGGCACTATTCCTGTAGCCAATGATGACATAAAAATCAAAGCCAAAGGTCCAGCAATCTCTTCCCTGGCCTCCCAGAGAATCCTAGGATAAATCCCATCAGGCCCCGGGGACTTATCTATTTTCAGCCTGTCCAGAATTGTCAACACCTCTTCCCTACGTACCTCAATGCCATCTATTCTATTAGCCTGGGGCTCAGCATTCTCCTCCACAACATTATCTTTTTCCTGAGTGAATACTGACGAAAAATATTCATTTAGTATCTCGCCTATCTCTTCAGACTCCACACACAACTTCCCATCCCTGTCCTTGACTGGTCCTACTCTTACCCTAGTCATTCGCTTATTCCTGACATACCTATAGAAAGCTTTTGGGTTTTCCTTGATCCTACCTGCCAAATACTTCTCATGTCCCCTCCTTGCTCGTCTTAGCTCTCTCTTTAGATCATAGAACATAGAACATAGAACAATACAGCGCAGTACAGGCCCTTCGGCCCACGATGTTGCACCGAAACAAAAGCCATCTCACCTACACTATGCCATTATCATCCATATGTTTATCCAATAAACTTTTAAATGCCCTCAATGTTGGCGAGTTCACTACTGTAGCAGGTAGGGCATTCCACGGCCTCACTACTCTTTGCGTAAAGAACCTACCTCTGACCTCTGTCCTATTTCTATTACCCCTCAGTTTAAAGCTATGTCCCCTCGTGCCAGCCATTTCCATCCGCGGGAGAAGGGTCTTACTGTCCACCCTATCTAACCTCCTGATCATTTTGTATGCCTCTATTAAGTCTCCTCTTAACCTTCTTCTATCCAACGAAAACAACCTCAAGTCCATCAGCCTTTCCTCATAAGATTTTCCCTCCATACCAGGCAACATCCTGGTAAATCTCCTCTGCACCCGCTCCAAAGCCTCCATGTCCTTCCTATAATGCGGTGACCAGAACTGTACGCAATACTCCAAATGCGGCCGTACCAGAGTTTTGTACAGCTGCAACATGACCTCCCGACTCCGGAACTCAATCCCTCTACCAATAAAGGCCAACACTCCATCGGCCTTCTTCAAAACCCTATCAACCTGGGTGGCAACTTTCAGGGATCTATGTACATGGACACCTAGATCCCTCTGCTCATCCACACTTCCAAGAACTTTACCATTCGCCAAATATTCCGCATTCCTGTTATTCCTTCCAAAGTGAATCACCTCACATTTCTCTACATTAAACTCCATTTGCCACCTCTCAGCCCAGCTCTGCAGCTTATCTATGTCCCTCTGTAACCTGCTACATCCTTCCACACTATCGACAACACCACCGACTTTAGTGTCGTCTGCAAATTTACTCACCCACCCTTCTGCGCCTTCCTCTAGGTCATTTATAAAAATGACAAACAGCAACGGCCCCAGAACAGATCCTTGTGGTACGCCACTTGTAACTGAACTCCATTCTGAACATTTCCCATCAACCACCACCCTCTGTCTTCTTTCAGCTAGCCAATTTCTGATCCACATCTCTAAATCACCCTCAATCCCCAGCCTCCGTATTTTTTGCAATACCCTACCGTGGGGAACCTTATCAAATGCTTTGCTCAAATCCATATACACCACATCAACTGCTCTACCCTCATCTACCTCTTCAGTCACCTTCTCAAAGAACTCAATAAGGTTTGTGAGGCATGACCTACCCTTCACAAAGCCATGCTGACTATCCCTGATCATATTATTCCTATCTAGATGATTATAAATCTTGTCTCTTATAATCCCCTCCAAGACTTTACCCACTACAGACGTGAGGCTCACTGGTCTGTAGTTGCCGGGGTTGTCTCTGCTCCCCTTTTTGAACAAAGGGACCACATTTGCTGTCCTCCAGTCCTCTGGCACTATTCCTGTAGCCAATGATGACATAAAAATCAAAGCCAAAGGTCCAGCAATCTCTTCCCTGGCCTCCCAGAGAATCCTAGGATAAATCCCATCAGGTCCCGGGGACTTATCTATTTTCAGCCTGTCCAGAATTGCCAACACCTCTTCCCTACGTACCTTAATGCCATCTATTCTATTAGCCTGGGGCTCAGCATTCTCCTCCACAACATTCTCTTTTTCCTGAGTGAATACTGACGAAAAATATTCATTTAGTATGACGCCTATCTCTTCAGACTCCACACACAATTTCCCATCCCTGTCCTTGACTGGTCCGACTCTTTCCCTAGTCATTCGCTTATTCCTGACATACCTATAGAAAGCTTTTGGGTTTTCCTTGATCCTTCCTGCCAAATACTTCTCATGTTCCCTCCTTGCTCGTCTTAGCTCTCTCTTTAGATCCTTCCTCGCTACCTTGTAACTATCCATCGCCCCAACTGAAACTTCACACCTCATCTTCACATAGGCCTCCTTCTTCCTCTTAACAAGAGATTCCACTTCCTTGGTAAACCACGGTTCTCTCGCTCGACGCCTTCCTCCCTGCCTGACCGGTACATACTTATCAAGAACACGCAGTAGCTGATCCTTGAACAAGCCCCACTTATCCAGTGTGCCCAACACTTGCAGCCTACTTCTCCACCTTATCCCCCCAAGTCACGTCTAATGGCATCATAATTGCCCTTCCCCCAGCTATAACTCTTGCCCTGCGGTGTATACTTATCCCTTTCCATCATTAATGTAAACGTCACCGAATTGTGGTCACTGTCCCCAAAGTGCTCTCCTACCTCCAAATCCAACACCTGGCCTGGTTCATTACCCAAAACCAAATCCAACGTGGCCTCGCCTCTTGTTGGCCTGTCAACATATTGTTTCAGGAAACCCTCCTGCACACACTGTACAAAAAACGACCCATCTATTGTACTCGAACTATATCTTTTCCAGTCAATATTTGGAAAGTTAAAGTCTCCCATAATAACTACCCTGTTACTTTCGCTCTTATCCAGAATCACCTTCGCCATCCTTTCCTCTACATCCCTAGAACTATTAGGAGGCCTATAAAAAACTCCCAACAGTGTGACCTCTCCTTTCCTGTTTCTAACCTCAGCCCATACTACCTCGGAAGAAGAGTCCCCATCTAGCATCCTCTCCGCCACCGTAATGCTGCTCTTGACTAGCAGCGCCACACCTCCCCCTCTTTTGCCTCCTTCTCTGAGCTTACTAAAACACCTAAACCCCGGAACCTGCAACATCCATTCCTGTCCCTGCTCTATCCATGTCTCCGAAATGGCCACAACATCGAAGTCCCAGGTACCAACCCATGCTGCCAGTTCCCCTACCTTGTTTCGTATACTCCTGGCATTGAAGTAGACACACTTCAAACCACCTACCTGAACACTGGCCCCCTCCTGCGACGTCAAATCTGTGCTCCTGACCTCCATACTCTCATTCTCCCTTACCCTAAAACTACAATCCAGGTTCCCATGCCCCTGCTGCATTAGTTTAAACCCCCCCAAAGAGCACTAACAAATCTCCCCCCCAGGATATTTGTGCCCCTCAGGTTCAGATGTAGACCATCCTGTCTGTAGAGGTCCCACCTTCCCCAGAAAGAGCCCCAGTTATCCAGAAATCTGAATCCCTCCCGCCTGCACCATCCCTGTAGCCACGTGTTTAATTGCTCTCTCTCCCTATTCCTCATCTCACTATCACGTGGCACGGGCAACAACCCAGAGATAACAACTCTGTTTGTTCTAGTTCTGAGCTTCCATCCTAGCTCCCTGAAAGCCTGCCTGACATCCTTGTCCCCTTTCCTACCTATGTCGTTAGTGCCAATGTGGACCACGACTTGGGGCTGCTCCCCCTCCCCCCTAAGGATCCGGAAAACACGATCCGAGACATCACGTACCCTTGCACCTAGAACCCTAAAAATGATAGAACACAAAGGGGAGGCCATTCGGCCCATCTTTGAACGAGCTATCCAATTAGGTGCCATAGCTCGGAAATGTCGTCCTTTAATATTTATCCAACATCCTGTACTGTTTATAAAAGTACAGAAATGCAGACAAGGCCAGCTGGCCTGAGTCATCCAATCAGATGATGCAGACCAGAGATGGACACACAGGACTGGTGTGTGCCCCTCCCTCACCTCCGTGTGTGGTAGTATGTATTGGGGGTCATGTGGGACTGGAAGCCCTAATGTCATTGGCTGACAGGTCCCGGGTCCTGGTTGGCCGTTGACCTCTAGCTCCGCCCTGAAGGCGGAGTATGATAAGCCGGAGTCCTCCCCCGCAGGCCATTTTACTACTGAACTGCGGGGGAACAGACACGCTTAATAAAGCCTCATCGACTTCACTCTATTCGTCTCTCGGAGTCTTTGTGCGCTACAATTTATTAAGCGTGCCTAAAAAGGACTATGGAGCTCAGGATCATTCCGGAATGCCTGAGGATCAGCCCCCACGCAGTGAACGCGGCAGCAGCCTTCAAGCACTGGCAGACTTGTTTCGAGGCCTACCTCAGAACGGCCACCGGCCGGGTCACAGAAGACCAAAAACTACAGGTCCTGCACTCGAGGGTGAGCACGGAGATTTTCTCCCTCATCGAAGACTCGGAGGATTTCCAGACGGCGTTCGCAGCACTGAAAAGTCTCTATGTCCGCCCAGTTAACCAAATCTACGCTCGCTACCAGCTCGCGACGAGACGGCAAGCTCCCGGAGAATCGATGGACGAATTCTACGCCGCGCTGCTGATTTTGGGACGAGCCTGCAGCTGCCCTTCGGTGAACGCAAATGAACACACGGACATGTTAATGCGCGATGATTTTGTGGCAGGTATGAATTCCTCCCAAATCCGCCAAAGACGTCTAGAAAGAGAGTCGCTAGGACTCTCAGAGGCCCGGGCCCTAGCAGCCTCCCTAGACGTGGCCGCGCGTAATACCCGCGCCTACGGCCCCGACCGCGCGGCATCCCATTGGGCTCCGTACGTGGCCGTCGCGACAAACCCACCCCCCCCCCCCCCCGGACACCCCACAGGCTTGCGCGGTCCAAACGCCGAGTCGCACCGGGGGCGCCCGCTGTTATTTCTGCGGCCAGGCGAAACACCCCCGGCAGCGCTGCCCGGCCCGCGCAGCAATCTGCAAGAGCTGCGGGAAAAAGGGCTATTTCGCGGCTGTGTGCCGGTCCCGCGAGGTCGCCGCTGTCCCGGGAGAACAGGGAGCTCTGCAAGCCGTTTACGCGCCCCAACCCCCCCAGCACGTCATGTACGACCCGCAGGCGCAGCCGCTCTGGGTCCCGACCACCGCGGTCCCGGGAGAACAGGGAGCCCTGCACGCCGCTTACGCTCCCCAACCCCCCTCCCCGTACCCCATGTATGACCCACCGGTGCTACCGCTTTGGGTCCCGGCCACCACTCTCCACGGAGAAGAGGGAGTTTTGCGCGTCCCTAACCCCCCCTAACCCCCACCCCGCGCCCCACGTCTGCCACGCCGGCGCCACCAACTTGGGTCCCGACCGCCGCTGTCCCCGGTGAGGGAGCTCCGCGGGTCCTAGCACTCCCCAGCCCCCTCAGTGCCCCATGTGCGACCCGCAGACGCTGCCATTTTGGGTCCCGGCCACCACGAGGGGAGGAGGGGCGCCGCCATCTTGGACCACCCCAGACCTGTACGACGCATGGGGGCAGCCATTTTGCCCACCCCGTCGCCATCTTGTGACCCACCAGCCACGTGCGATGTATGGGGGCGGCCATTTTGTCCATCCCCGACGCCATCTTGGACGGCAACAACGGATCCCACTCCACTACTACAACCACGTCTCGCTTCAATTACGCTCGATCAAGCTCGGCCCCGGACATTCCAGACGACGACGACAACGGTGCTAATAAACGGCCACGAGACGCCATGCCTAGTCGACTCCGGGAGCACGGAGAGCTTTATCCACCCCGACACGGTAAGACGCTGTTCCTTGACCACCTATCCCAGCGCACAAAAGATTTCCCTAGCTGCAGGATCCCACTCCGTACAGATCAAAGGTTTCTGCATAGTTACCTTAACGGTGCAGGGGAGGGAGTTCAAAAACTACAAACTAAACGTCCTTCCCCAACTCTGTGCCCCCACCTTGCTGGGATTAGATTTTCAATGCAACCTACAGAGCCTTACGTTCAAATTCGGCGGCCCCATACCCCCACTCACTATCTGCGGCCTCGCCACCCTCAAGGTGCAACCCCCGTCCTTGTTTGCGAACCTCACCCCGGATTGCAAACCCGTCGCCACTAGGAGCAGACAGTACAGCGCCCAGGACCGGACCTTCATTCGGTCCGAAGTCCAGCGGCTACTAAAGGAGGGCATAATCCAGGCCAGCAATAGTCCCTGGAGAGCGCAGGTGGTAGTAGTGAAGACAGGGGAGAAACAAAGGATGGTCATAGACTATCGCCAGACCATCAACAGGTACACACAACTAGACGCGTACCCTCTCCCCCGCATATCCGACATGGTCAATCGGATTGCCCAATATAAAGTCTTCTCCACCGTGGACCTCAAGTCCGCCTACCATCAGCTCCCCATCCGCCCAAGTGACCGCAAGTACACAGCCTTCGAGGCAGATGGGCGATTATACCATTTCCTAAGGGTCCCTTTTGGCGTCACAAACGGGGTCTCGGTCTTCCAACGGGAGATGGACCGAATGGTTGATCAACATGGGTTGCGGGCCACGTTCCCGTATCTCGACAATGTAACCATCTGCGGCCACGACCAGCAGGACCACGACGCCAACCTCCAAAAATTCCTCCAGACCGCCAAAGCCTTGAACCTCACGTACAACGAGGACAAGTGCGTTTTTAGCACCAATCGGCTAGCCATCCTGGGCTACGTAGTGCGCAATGGGATAATAGGCCCCGACCCCGAACGTATGCGCGCACTCATGGAATTTCCCCTCCCGCGCTGCTCAAAAGCCCTGAAACGCTGCCTGGGGTTCTTTTCATACTACGCCCAGTGGGTCCCCCAGTACGCAGACAAGGCCCGCCCCCTAATACAGACCACGACCTTCCCTCTGTCGACAGAGGCTCGCCAGGCCTTCAGCCGCATCAAAGCGGATATCGCAAAGGCCACGATGCGCGCCATCGACTAGTCCCTCCCCTTCCAGGTCGAGAGCGACGCCTCCGACGTAGCCCTAGCGGACACCCTTAACCAAGCGGGCAGACCCGTGGCCTTTTTCTCCCGGACCCTCCACGCCTCAGAAATCCGCCACTCCTCAGTGGAAAAGGAAGCCCAAGCCATAGTAGAAGCTGTGCGACATTGGAGGCATTACCTGGCCGGCAGGAGATTCACTCTCCTCACCGACCAACGGTCGGTAGCCTTCATGTTCGATAATGCACAGCGGGGCAAAATCAAAAACGACAAGATCTTAAGGTGGAGGATCGAGCTCTCCACCTTCAACTATGAGATTTTGTATCGTCCCGGAAAGCTGAACGAGCCGTCCGATGCCCTATCCCGCGGCACATGTGCCAACGCACAAATTAACCGCCTCCAAACCCTCCACGAGGACCTCTGCCACCCGGGGTTCACTCGGTTTTTCCACTTCATCAAGTCCCGCAATCTCCCATACTCTTTAGAGGAGGTCCGTACAGTCACAAGGGACTGCCACATCTGCGCGGAATGCAAACCACATTTTTTCAGGCCAGATGGAGCGCACCTGATTAAGGCTTCCCGCCCCTTTGAACGCCTCAGTCTCGATTTCAAAGGGCCCCTCCCCTCCACCTACCGCAACGCATATTTTCTTAATGTGGTGGACGAATACTCCCGCTTCCCTTTTGCCATTCCCTGCTCTGACATGACCGCGGCCACAGTCATTAAAGCCCTGAACAGCATCTTCACACTCTTCGGTTACCCCGCATACGTCCACAGCGACAGGGGGTCCTCTTTCATGAGTGACGAGCTGCGCCAGTTCCTGCTCAGTAAGGGCATAGCCTCAAGCAGGACGACCAGCTACAACCCCCGGGGGAACGGGCAAGTAGAGAGGGAGAACGGCACGGTCTGGAAGGCCGTCCTACTGGCCCTACGGTCCAGGGACCTCCCAGTTTTACGGTGGCAGGAGGTCCTGCCGGACGCTCTCCACTCCATCCGGTCGCTATTATGTACGAGCACTAATCAAACGCCTCACGAGCGTCTCCTTGTCTTCCCTAGGAGGTCTTCCTCTGGAACGTCGCTGCCGACCTGGCTGGCGGCCCCAGGACCCATCTTGCTCCGAAAGCATGTGCGGGCACATAAGGCGGACCCGTTGGTCGAAAGGGTTCGCCTCCTCCACGCGAACCCGCAGTATGCTTACGTGGAGTACCCCGACGGCCGACAGGACACGGTCTCCCTGCGGGATCTGGCGCCCGCCGGCAACACACACACACCCCCAACACCATTCACCCCCCCCTTCCTGCCACCGCCGCACCCCGCGACCACCCCCTTCCCAGGAGGATCGGTTCCCCTCCCCTCAGGCCCGACCAAGAATAAAGCCCAAGCTGAAACCGTAAGGCTCCCGGAGACGACGACACCGGTACAAGCACCACCACCACCACCGGGGCCGAGGCGATCGACACGGACGACCAGACCGCCCGACCGACTCGTGGCGTCGAACTAAACCAAAATATGGACTTTTCACAAGAACATTTTGCTTTTCTCTCTATACCCTCTGTAAATAGTTGAAACAGGACAAAATTGTCCAATATTGTATTGCCATGTGAATGTTTTATCCTCCCAGGACCAGCCCTGCAAACCCTTACCACCATACGAAGCATCACCCCGCCGGGTTCATTTTTGACAAGGGGTGAATGTGATAGTATGTATTGGGGGTCATGTGGGACTGGAAGCCCTAATGTCATTGGCTGACAGATCCCGGGTCCTGGTTGGCCGTTGACCTCTAACTCCGCCCTGAAGGAGGAGTATGAGAAGCCGGAGTCCTCCCCCGCAGGCCAGTTTACTATCGAGCTGCGGGGAAACAGTCACGCTTAATAAAGCCTCATCGACTTCACTCTATTCGTCTCTCGGAGTCTTTGTGCACTACACCGTGGACCAGCGATGGACACACTGGACTGGTGTATGCCCCTCCCTCACCTCCGTGGACACAAGATTGAAATTGGGCTACTTCACCAACCATGGCCCATGAATGCACACCAAATATTTCATAATGAGTTATAGAAAACGCTTAATATTTATTAATGGAAATGTCAACAACTTCAAATAGTGGAAACTATATAAACATTTACACTGTGGACACACAGGGAGCGCACGGTCCCACGGTCAATGTTGTGAGCGATCACCCTCGCTCCACTCACCCTCGCTCCACTCACCCTCGCTCCACTCACCCTCGCTTCACTCACCCCCCGCTTCTCTCACCCTCGCTTCACTCACCCTCGCTCCACTCACCCTCGCTTCACTCACCCCCCGCTTCTCTCACCCTCGCTTCACTCACCCTCGCTTCACTCACCATCGCTCCACTCACCCTCGCTTCACTCACCCTCGCTTCACTCACCCTCGCTCCACTCACCCTCGCTCCACTCACCCTCGCTTCACGCACCCTCGCTCCACTCACCCTCGCTTCACTCACCCTCGCTCCACTCACCCTCGCTCCACTCACCCTCGCTTCACGTACCCTCGCTCCACTCACCCTCGCTTCACGCACCCTCGCTTCACGCACCCTCGCTTCACTCACCCTCGCTTCACTCACACTCGCTCCACTCACCCTCACTTCACGCACCCTCGCTCCACTCACCCTCGCTCCACGCACCCTCGCTCCACTCACCCTCGCTTCACTCACCCTCGCTCCACTCACCCTCGCTTCACTCACCCTCGCTTCACGCACCCTCGCTCCACTCACCCTCGCTTCACTCACCCTCGCTCCACTGACCCTCGCTTCACTCACCCTCGCTCCACTCACCCTCGCTTCTCTCACCCTCGCTCCACTCACCCTCGCTCCACTCACCCTCGCTTCACTCACCCTCGCTTCACTCACCGTCGCTCCACTCACCCTCGCTTCACTCACCCTCGCTTCCCTCACCCTCGCTTCACTCACCCTCGCTTCACTCACCCTCGCTTCACGCACCCTCGCTTCACTCACCCTCGCTCCACTCACCCTCGCTTCACTCACCCTCGCTCCACTCACCCTCGCTCCACTCACCCTCGCTTCACTCACCCTCGCTCCACTCACCCTCGCTCCACTCACCCTCGCTTCACGCACCCTCGCTCCACTCACCCTCGCTCCACTCACCCTCGCTCCACTCACCCTCGCTTCACTCACCCTCGCTTCACTCACCCTCGCTTCACTCACGCTCGCTTCACTCACTCTCGCTTCCCTCACCCTCGCTTCACGCACCCTCGCTTCACTCACCCTCGCTTCACTCACCCTCGCTCCACTCACACTCGCTTCACTCACCCTCGCTTCACTCACCCTCGCTTCACTCACCCTCGCTTCACGCACCCTCGCTTCACTCACCCTCGCTTCACTCACCCTCGCTTCCCTCACCCTCGCTTCACTCACCCTCGCTTCACTCACCCTCGCTTCACTCACCCTCGCTCCACTCACCCTCGCTTCACTCACCCTCGCTCCACTCACCCCCCGCTTCTCTCACCCTCGCTTCTCTCACCCTCGCTTCACTCACCCTCGCTCCACTCACCCTCGCTTCACTCACCCTCGCTCCACTCACGCTCGCTTCACTCACCCTCGCTTCACTCACCCTCGCTTCACTCACCCTCGCTCCACTCACCCTGACTTCACGCACCCTCGCTCCACTCACCCTCGCTTCACTCACCCTCGCTTCCCACACCCTCGCTCCACTCACCCTGACTTCACGCACCCTCGCTCCACTCACCCTCGCTTCACTCACCCTCACTTCACGCACCCTCGCTTCACTCACCCTCGCTCCACTCACCCTCGCTCCACTCACCCTCGCTCCACTCACCCTCGCTCCACTCACCCTCGCTCCACTGACCCTCGCTCCACTCACCCTCGCTTCACTCACCCTCGCTTCACTCACCCTCGCTTCACTCACCCTCGCTTCCCTCACCCTCGCTTCACTCACCCTCGCTGCACTCACCCTCGCTTCACTCACCCTCGCTGCACTCACCCTCGCTTCACTCACCCTCGCTCCACTCACCCCCCGCTTCTCTCACCCTCGCTTCTCTCACCCTCGCTTCACTCACCCTCGCTCCACTCACCCTCGCTTCACTCACCCTCGCTCCACTCACCCTCGCTTCACTCACCCTCGCTTCCCTCACCCTCGCTTCACTCACCCTCGCTCCACTCACCCTCGCTTCCCTCACCCTCGCTCCACTCACCCTCGCTCCACTCACCCTCGCTCCACTCACCCTCGCTCCACTCACCCTCGCTCCACTCACCCTCGCTCCACTCACCCTCGCTTCACTCACCCTCGCTCCACTCACCCTCGCTCCACTCACCCTCACTTCACTCACCCTCGCTTCCCTCACCCTCGCTCCACTCACCCTGACTTCACGCACCCTCGCTCCACTCACCCTCGCTCCACTCACCCTCGCTTCACTCACCCTCGCTTCATGCACCCTCGCTCCACTCACCGTCGCTCCACTCACCCTCGCTCCACTCACCCTCGCTCCACTCACCCTCGCTTCACTCACCCTCGCTCCACTCACCCTCGCTTCACTCACCCTCGCTCCACTGACCCTCGCTTCACTCACCCTCGCTTCACTCACCCTCGCTTCCCTCACCCTCGCTTCACTCACCCTCGCTCCACTCACCCTCGCTCCACTCACCCTGACTTCACGCACCCTCGCTCCACTCACCCTCGCTTCACTCACCCTCGCTTCCCACACCCTCGCTCCACTCACCCTCGCTCCACTCACCCTCGCTTCACTCACCCTCGCTTCCCACACCCTCGCTCCACTGACCCTCGCTTCACTCACCCTCGCTTCACTCACCCTCGCTTCCCTCACCCTCGCTCCACTCACCCTCGCTTCACTCACCCTCGCTCCACTCACCCTCGCTCCACTCACCCTCGCTCCACTCACCCTCGCTTCCCTCACCCTCGCTCCACTCACCCTCGCTCCACTCACCCTCGCTCCACTCACCCTCGCTCCACTCACCCTCACTCCACTCACCCTCGCTTCACTCACCCTCGCTCCACTCACCCTCGCTCCACTCACCCTCGCTTCACTCACCCTCGCTTCCCTCACCCTCGCTCCACTCACCCTGACTTCACGCACCCTCGCTCCACTCACCCTCGCTCCACTCACCCTCGCTTCACTCACCCTCGCTTCACGCACCCTCGCTCCACTCACCGTCGCTCCACTCACCCTCGCTCCACTCACCCTCGCTCCACTCACCCTCGCTTCACTCACCCTCGCTCCACTCACCCTCGCTTCACTCACCCTCGCTCCACTGACCCTCGCTTCACTCACCCTCGCTTCACTCACCCTCGCTTCCCTCACCCTCGCTTCACTCACCCTCGCTCCACTCACCCTCGCTTCACTCACCCTCGCTTCCCACACCCTCGCTCCACTCACCCTGACTTCACGCACCCTCGCTTCACTCACCCTCGCTTCACTCACCCTCACTTCACGCACCCTCGCTTCACTCACCCTCGCTCCACTCACCCTCGCTTCACTCACCCTCGCTCCACTGACCCTCGCTCCACTCACCCTCGCTTCACTCACCCTCGCTTCACTCACCCTCGCTTCACTCACCCTCGCTTCCCTCACCCTCGCTTCACTCACCCTCGCTGCACTCACCCTCGCTTCACTCACCCTCGCTCCACTCACCCTCGCTTCACTCACCCTCGCTCCACTCACCCCCCGCTTCTCTCACCCTCGCTTCTCTCACCCTCGCTTCACTCACCCTCGCTCCACTCACCCTCGCTTCACTCACCCTCGCTCCACTCACCCTCGCTTCACTCACCCTCGCTTCCCTCACCCTCGCTTCACTCACCCTCGCTCCACTCACCCTCGCTTCCCTCACCCTCGCTCCACTCACCCTCGCTCCACTCACCCTCGCTCCACTCACCCTCGCTCCACTCACCCTCGCTCCACTCACCCTCGCTCCACTCACCCTCGCTTCACTCACCCTCGCTCCACTCACCCTCGCTCCACTCACCCTCGCTCCACTCACCCTCGCTTCCCTCACCCTCGCTCCACTCACCCTCGCTCCACTCACCCTCGCTCCACTCACCCTCGCTCCACTCACCCTCACTCCACTCACCCTCGCTTCACTCACCCTCGCTCCACTCACCCTCGCTCCACTCACCCTCGCTTCACTCACCCTCGCTTCCCTCACCCTCGCTCCACTCACCCTGACTTCACGCACCCTCGCTCCACTCACCCTCGCTCCACTCACCCTCGCTTCACTCACCCTCGCTTCACGCACCCTCGCTCCACTCACCGTCGCTCCACTCACCCTCGCTCCACTCACCCTCGCTCCACTCACCCTCGCTTCACTCACCCTCGCTCCACTCACCCTCGCTTCACTCACCCTCGCTCCACTGACCCTCGCTTCACTCACCCTCGCTTCACTCACCCTCGCTTCCCTCACCCTCGCTTCACTCACCCTCGCTCCACTCACCCTCGCTCCACTCACCCTGACTTCACGCACCCTCGCTCCACTCACCCTCGCTTCACTCACCCTCGCTTCCCACACCCTCGCTCCACTCACCCTGACTTCACGCACCCTCGCTCCACTCACCCTCGCTTCACTCACCCTCACTTCACGCACCCTCGCTTCACTCACCCTCGCTCCACTCACCCTCGCTTCACTCACCCTCGCTCCACTCACCCTCGCTCCACTCACCCTCGCTTCAGTCACCCTCGCTCCACTCACCCTCGCTCCACTCACCCTCGCTCCACTCACCCTCGCTCCACTCACCCTCGCTCCACTCACCCTCGCTCCACTCACCCTCGCTCCACTCACCCTCTCTTCACTCACCCTCGCTCCACTCACCCTCGCTTGACGTGCGAATCACTTCAGTCAAACAGGGAGGAAAAAAACCGGCCCGGACGGAAATCAGCGGAATGTGGCGGAATGCGCCAGGACAACGGTCAACAAAATGTCTCCAGGGCGGCACTCAGAACCCAATTGGCTGCCGTGTGCGGACCACCGTCTGCGTGGAGTTTGCATGTTCTCCCGTGTCCAAAAATGTGCAGGTTAGGTGGACTGGCCATGATCAATGCACGGGGTTGCGGGGATAGGGCGGGGGTTGGGCCAAGGTGGGGTGCTCGATGTGCCAACTGGCCCTTCTGTTCTGTCAGGACTCTATTCTATGGAATATAGAGTCTGTGGAATTTCAATTGGTGGAGAGAGGCCAAGCACCGAGCTGGTGGACATGTTCAGCATCCCAATGTCGTGGGTGTGGGGGTGGGAGGATTTGAGGCAGCCAATCGTGGGTCTCACCCCCACAACCAATTTCATCAGGAGCGGAGCAGGTTAGTCAATTTCAGCAGGAGCGGAGCAGGTTAGTCAATTTCAGCGGGAGCGGAGCGCTAGTGATTTCCGGGAGACCTTCACAGGAGCAGGCTAGTCAATTTCAGCGGTAAACACTTACCTGGTCCTGTTTTCGGTCCCTCTTTGCTGTTTTTATTTTTTAATTTTAGTGTTTGAGGCGGGAACAGGAAGTTCGACCCGCGGACGTCTGGGAAGACCCTCACCAATAAATTCTGGTGGAGAGGAAACCCGAGACACTACACGTGTACTGTCTCCCACCCGCCCTCCTCCTCTAACCTAATAATAAAACCCATTGGTCTGAGGTAAGTACCATATTTTATTATATTATTATTATTTTTTATAAAAAATTAAATTTAGTTGTTAGCCAGATCTTGGTAGAAGGTTAGAGGAATGGCAGGGAAGGGAGTGCAATGTTCCTCCTGCAGGATGTTTGAGGTGAGGGATGCCGTTAGTGTCCCTGCTGATTTTACCTGCAGGAAGTGCTGCCATCTCCAGCTCCTCCAAGACCGAGTTAGGGAACTGGAGCTGGAGTTGGAAGAACTTCGGATCATTCGGGAGGCAGAGGGGGTCATAGATAGCAGCTTCAGGGAATTAGTTACACCAAAGATTGGAGATAGGTGGGTAACTGTAAGAGGGACTGGGAAAAAACAGTCAGTGCAGGGATCCCCTGTGGTCGTTCCCCTGAGAAACAAGTATACCGCTTTGGATACTTGTGGGGGGGACGACTTACCAGGGGTAAGCCATGGGGTACGGGCCTCTGGCACGGAGTCTGTCCCTGTTGCTCAGAAGGGAAGGGGGAGAGGAGCAGAGCATTAGTAATTGGGGACTCTATAGTCAGGGGCACAGATAGGAGATTTTGTGGGAGCGTGAGAGACTCACGTTTGGTATGTTGCCTCCCAGGTGCAAGGGTACGTGATGTCTTGGATCGTGTTTTCCGGGTCCTTAGGGGGAGGGGGAGCAGCCCCAAGTCGTGGTCCACATTGGCACTAACGACATAGGTAGGAAAGGGGACAAGGATGTCAGGCAGGCTTTCAGGGAGCTAGGATGGAAGCTCAGAACTAGAACAAACAGAGTTGTTATCTCTGGGTTGTTGCCCGTGCCACGTGATAGTGAGATGAGGAATAGGGAGAGAGAACATTTAAACACGTGGCTACAGGGATGGTGCAGGCGGGAGGGATTCAGATTTCTGGATAACTGGGGCTCTTTCTGGGGAAGGTGGGACCTCTACAGACAGGATGGTCTACATCTGAACCTGAGGGGCACAAATATCCTGGGGGGGGAGATTTGTTAGTGCTCTTTGGGGGGGTTTAAACTAATGCAGCAGGGGCATGGGAACCTGGATTGTAGTTTTAGGGTAAGGGAGAATGAGAGTATAGAGGTCAGGAGCACAGATTTGACGTCGCAGGAGGGGGCCAGTGTTCAGGTAGGTGGTTTGAAGTGTGTCTACTTCAATGCCAGGAGTATACGAAATAAGGTTGGGGAACTGGCAGCAGGGGTTGGTACCTGGGACTTCGATGTTGTGGCCATTTCGGAGACATGGATAGAGCAGGGACAGGAATGGATGTTGCAGGTTCCGGGGTTTAGGTGTTTTAGTAAGCTCAGAGAAGGAGGCAAAAGAGGGGGAGGTGTGGCGCTGCTAGTCAAGAGCAGTATTACGGTGGCGGAGAGGATGCTAGATGGGGACTCATCTTCCGAGGTAGTATGGGCTGAGGTTAGAAACAGGAAAGGAGAGGTCACCCTGTTGGGAGTTTTTTATAGGCCTCGAAATAGTTCTAGGGATGTAGAGGAAAGGATGGCGAAGATGATCCTGGATAAGAGCGAAAGTAACAGGGTAGTTATTATGGGAGACTTTAATTTTCCAAATATTGACTGGAAAAGATATAGTTTGAGTACATTAGATGGGTCGTTTTTTGTACAGTGTGTGCAGGAGGGTTTCCTGACACAATATGTTGACAGGCCAACAAGAGGCGAGGCCACGTTGGATTTGGTTTTGGGTAATGAACCAGGCCAGGTGTTGGATTTGGAGGTAGGAGAGCACTTTGGGGACAGTGACCACAATTCGGTGACATTTACGTTAATGATGGAAAGGGATAAGTATACACCGCAGGGCAAGAGTTATAGCTGGGGGAAGGGCAATTATGATGCCATTAGATGTGACTTGGGGGGGATAAGGTGGAGAAGTAGGCTGCAAGTGTTGGGCACACTGGATAAGTGGAGCTTGTTCAAGGATCAGCTACTGCGTGTTCTTGATAAGTATGTACCGGTCAGGCAGGGAGGAAGGCATCGAGCGAGGGAACCGTGGTTTACCAAAGAAGTGGAATCTCTTGTTAAGAGGAAGAAGGAGGCCTATGTGAAGATGAGGTGTGAAGTTTCAGTTGGGGCGATGGATAGTTACAAGGTAGCGAGGAAGGATCTAAAGAGAGAGCTAAGACGAGCAAGGAGGGGACATGAGAAGTATTTGGCAGGTAGGATCAAGGAAAACCCAAAAGCTTTCTATAGGTATGTCAGGAATAAGCGAATGACTAGGGAAAGAGTAGGACCAGTCAAGGACAGGGATGGGAAGTTGTGTGTGTTGTCTGAAGAGATAGGCGAGATACTAAATGAATATTTTTCGTCAGTATTCACTCAGGAAAAAGATAATGTTGTGGAGGAGAATGCTGAGACCCAGGCTAATAGAATAGATGGCATTGAAGTACCTAGGGAAGAGGTGTTGGCAATTCTGGACAGGCTGAAAATAGATAAGTCCCCGGGGCCTGATGGGATTTATCCTAGGATTCTCTGGGAGGCCAGGGAAGAGATTGCTGGACCTTTGGCTTTGATTTTTATGTCATCATTGGCTACAGGAATAGTGCCAGAGGACTGGAGGATAGCAAATGTGGTCCCTTTGTTCAAAAAGGGGAGCAGAGACAACCCCGGCAACTATAGACCGGTGAGCCTCACGTCTGTAGTGGGTAAAGTCTTGGAGGGGATTATAAGAGACAAGATTTATAATCATCTAAATTATGAATAATATGATCAGGGATAGTCAGCATGGCTTTGTGAAGGGTAGGTCATGCCTCACAAACCTTATTGAGTTCTTTGAGAAGGTGACTGAACAGGTAGACGAGGGTAGAGCAGTTGATGTGGTGTATATGGATTTCAGCAAAGCGTTTGATAAGGTTCCCCACGGTAGGCTATTGCAGAAAATACGGAGGCTGGGTATTGAGGGTGATTTAGAGATGTGGATCAGAAATTGGCTAGCTGAAAGAAGACAGAGGGTGGTGGTTGATGGGAAATGTTCAGAATGGAGTTCAGTTACAAGTGGAGTACCACAAGGATCTGTTCTGGGGCCGTTGCTGTTTGTCATTTTTATCAATGACCTAGAGGAAGGCGCAGAAGGGTGGGTGAGTAAATTTGCAGACGATACTAAAGTCGGTGGTGTTGTCGATAGTGTGGAAGGATGTAGCAGGTTACAGAGGGATATAGATAAGCTGCAGAGCTGGGCTGAGAGGTGGCAAATGGAGTTTAATGTAGAGAAGTGTGAGGTGATTCACTTTGGAAGGAATAACAGGAATGCGGAATATTTGGCTAATGGTAAAGTTCTTGGAAGTGTGGATGAGCAGAGGGATCTAGGTGTCCATGTACATAGATCCCTGAAAGTTGCCACCCAGGTTGATAGGGTTGTGAAGAATGCCTATGGAGTGTTGGCCTTTATTGGTAGAGGGATTGAGTTCCGGAGTCAGGAGGTCATGTTGCAGCTGTACAGAACTCTGGTACGGCCGCATTTGGAGTATTGCGTACAGTTCTGGTCACCGCATTATAGGAAGGATGTGGAGGCTTTGGAGCGGGTGCAGAGGAGATTTACCAGGATGTTGCCTGGTATGGAGGGAAAATCTTATGAGGAAAGGCTGATGGACTTGAAGTTGTTTTCGTTGGAGAGAAGAAGGTTAAGAGGAGACTTAATAGAGGCATACAAAATGATCAGGGGGTTGGATAGGGTGGACAGTGAGAGCCTTCTCCCGCAGATGGAAATGGCTGGCACGAGGGGACATAACTTTAAACTGAGGGGTAATAGATATAGGACAGAGGTCAGAGGTAGGTTCTTTACGCAAAGAGTAGTGAGGCCGTGGAATGCCCTACCTGCTACAGTAGTGAACTCGCCAACATTGAGGGCATTTAAAAGTTTATTGGATAAACATATGGATGATAATGGCATAGTGTAGGTTAGATGGCTTTTGTTTCGGTGCAACATCGTGGGCCGAAGGGCCTGTACTGCGCTGTATCGTTCTATGTAACCCAAAAGATGCGCAGGGTAGGTGGATTGGCCGTGCTAAATTGCCCCTTAATTGGAAAAAAAATAATTGGGTACTCTAAATTAAAAAAAATACCCGTCAGAGTTGGTAACCCTGTAGGTTGAGCTTGAGTTTTCATTCCGTTTCTCAAAGGCTCCCAAAACCACCTTGTAAATATTCCTCGGTGCTACAGATGGTCAAACAAGTTTCTTAAAGGCCACAAACATTTATTTTTATCGCAACGCACAGTCAGTTCACCTCGACTCTGCAATTGGAACACGCCCGTGAAGGGAAAAGAATTTCCGTTTCTCTGGGGTCTGATCATAAACTCGACATAGTCGATACCGGGAAGCTTGGCAGTCAAAGTTTCACACAGCAAGATCCCACAAAGAACAAATGATAGCACGACCAGAAACAACACAAAGTTAAAATCAGATAGTGTTGATGGGAACAGAAAGTTACAAAGCACTATTGAAAGATTCAGGGAGTAGAAGCTCTGACAGATGGAGTTGAATGTGGGGACAATGTGGGCCTCCAAATGATCGATCTGAATATTTTCCAAATAGTGAGAAGCTCGGAACCGTGACGAGGAGATGGATTTCAAAATCACAAATCAGAAATCACTTAACGCTAGTTGACCCTGATCTCAAGGGCCCTTGAAGTCACACAACAGGTTATATATGAAGCTCTGCTTAGACCCCATCTGGGGTAACTGACTTCAATCTGGGCAGTGCACCCCGGGAAGGATAAATTGGTGTATCATGATCCCTGCGGTACGCCACTGGTAACTGGGATCGAGGCTGAATATTTGCCATCCACCACCACTCTCTGACTTCTATCGGTTAGCCAGTTCGTTATCCAACTGGCCAAATTTCCCACTATCCCATGCCTCCTTACTTTCTGCATAAGCCTACCATGGGGAACCTTATCAAATGCCTTACTAAAATCCATGTATACTACATCCACTGCTTTACCTTCACCCATGTGCCTGGTCACCTCCTCAAAGAATTCAATAAGACTTGTAAGGCAAGACCTACCCCTCACAAATCCGTGCTGACTATCCCTAATCAAGCAGTGTCTTTCCAGATGCTCGGAAATCCGATCCCTCAGTACCCTTTCCATTACTTTGCCTACCACTGAAGTAAGACTAAAAGGCCTGTAATTCCCAGGGTTATCCCTAGTCCCTTTTTTGAACAAGGGCACGACATTCGCCACTCTCCAATCTCCTGGTACCACCCCTATTTCATCTCTTGCTTCCCATAGAATCCTTGGATATATCCCGTCAGGCCCGGGGGACTTGTCTATCCTCAAGTTTTTCAAAATGCCCAACACATCTTCCTTCCTAACAAGTATTTCCTCGAGCTTACCAGTCTGTTTCACACTGTCCTCTCCAACAATATCGCCCCTCTCATTCGTAAATACTGAAGAAAAGTACTCGTTCAAGACCTCTCCTATCTCTTCAGACTCAATACACAATCTCCCGCTACTGTCCTTGATCGGACCTACCCTCGCTCTAGTCATTCTCATATTTCTTACATATGTGTAAAAGGCCTTGGGGTTTTCCTTGATCCTACCCGCCAAAGATTGTTCATGCCCTCTCTTAGCTCTCCTAATCTCTTTCTTCAGTTCCCTCCTGGCTATCTTGTATCCCTCCAATGCCCTGTCTGAACCTTGTTTCCTCAGCCTTACATAAGTCTCCTTTTTCCTCTTAACAAGACATTCAACTTCTCTTGTCAACCATGGTTCACTCACTCGACCATCTCTTCCCTGCCTGACAGGGACATACATATCAAGGACACGTAGTACCTGTTCCTTGAACAAGTTCCACATTTCACTTGTGTCCTTCCCTGACAGCCTATGTTCCCAACTTATGCACTTCAATTCTTGTCCGACAACATCGTATTTACCCTTGCCCCAATTGTAAACCTTGCCCTGTTGCACGCACCTATCCCTCTCCATTACTAAAGTGAAAGTCACAGAATTGTGGTCACTATCTCCAAAATGCTCACCCACTAACAAAACTATCACTTGCCCTGGTTCATTACCAAGTACCAAATCCAATATGGCCTCCCCTCTGGTCGGACAATCTACATACTGTGTTAGAAAAGCTTCCTGGACACACTGCACAAACACCACCCCATCCAAACTATTTGATCTAAAGAGTTTCCACTCAATATTTGGGAAGTTGAAGTCACCCATGACTACTACCCTGTGACTTCTGAAAAATGAAAATGAAATGAAAATTGCTTATTGTCACAAGTAGGCTTCAGATGAAATTACTGTGAAAAGCCCCTAGTTGCCACATTCCAGCGCCTGTTTGGGGAGGCTGGTACGGGAATTGAACCGTGCTGCTGGCCTGCCGTGGTCTGCTTGCAAAGCCAGCGATTTAGCCCTGTGCTAAACAGCCCATAAGCACGTGGGTGAAGGTAAAGCAGTGGATGTAGTGTACATGGATTTTAGTAAGGCATTTGATAAGGTTCCCCATGGTAGGCTTATGCAGAAAGTAAGGAGGCATGGGATAGTGGGAAATTTGGCCAGTTGGATATTGAACTGGCTAACCAATAGAGGTTCTGCACCTTCCAAAAATCTGTTTCCCAATCTGTTCCTCCACATCTCTGCTGCTATTGGGGAGCCTATAGAAAATTACCAACAAAGTGACTGCTCCTTTCCTATTTCTGACTTCAACCCATACTACCTCAGTAGGCAGATACTCCTCGAACTGCCTTTCTGCAGCTGATATACTATCTCTAATTAATAATGCCCCCCCCACCTCTTTTACCGCCCTCCATAATCTTATTGAAACATCTATAACCAGGAATCTCCCAACAACCATTTCTGCCCCTCTTCCATCCAAGTTTCCGTGATGGCCACCACATCGTAGTCCCAAGTACCGATCCATGCCTTAAGTTCACCCACCTTATTCCTGATGCTTCTTGCGTTGAAGTATACACACTTCAACCCATCTCCGTGCCTGCAAGTACTCTCCTTTGTCAGTGTTCCCTTCCCCACTGCCTCATTACACGCTTTGGCGTCCTGAATATCGGCTAGCTTAGTTGCTGGACTACAAATCCGGTTCCCATTCCCCTGCCAAATTAGTTTAAACCCTCCCGAAGAGTACTAGAAAACCTCCCTCCCAGGATATTGGTGCCCCTCTGGTTCAGTTGCAACCCGTCCTGCTTGTACAGGTCCCACCTTCCCCAGAATGCGCTCCAATTATCCAAATACCTGAAGCCCTCCCTCCTACACCATTCCTGCAGCCACGTGTTCAGCTGCACTCTCTCCCTATTCCTAGCCTCGCTATCACGTGGCAACAAACCAGAGATGACAACTCTGTCTATCCTGGCTTTTAACTTCCAGCCTAACTCCCTAAACTTGTTTATTACCTCCACACCCCTTTTCCTACCTACGTCGTTGGTACCAATGTGCACCATGACTTCTGGCTGCTCCCCCTCCCCCCTAAGGATCCTGAAGACACGATCCGAGACATCCCTGGCCCTGGCACCCTGGAGGCAACATACCTTCCGGGAGTCTCGCTCGCGACCACAGAATCTCCTATCTATTCCCCTAACCATTGAATCTGCTACTACTATTGTTTTTCTATTCTCCCCCCTTCCCTTCTGAGCCCCAGAGCCAGACTCAGTGCCAGAGACCTGGCCGCTAGGGCCTTCCCCCGGTAGGTCATCCCCCCCAACAGCAACCAAAACGGTATACTTGTTTTGAAGGGGAACGGCCACGAGGGATCCCTGCACTGTCTGCCTGTTTGTTTTCTTACCCCTGACTGTAACCCAGCTACTCTTGTCCTGTACCTTGGGTGTGGTTACCTCCCTGTAACTCCTCTCTATCACCCCCTCTGCCTCCCGGATGATCTGAAGTTCATCCAGCTCCAGCTCCAGTTCCCTAACACGGTCTCTGAGGAGCTGGAGTTGGGTGTACTTCCCGCAGGTATAGTCAGCGGGGACACCGGTGGTATCCCTCACCACCCACATCCTACAGGAGGAGCATGCAAGTGGCCTAGCCTCCATCCCCTCTTACCTGACAGAATATAGCTGCCCTGTGGACCAACTAAACCTCCGCCCTCCGACCCTGCTCCCAGTCAGCTGCACTCTCTGTAAACTCCTGGCTCCCTTCTCGCTCTTGGAGGAAATGTAGAACCTAGAACCTAGAACCTAGAACATAGAACATTACAGCGCAGTGCAGGCTCTTCGGCCCTCGATGTTGCACCGACCTGTGAAACCACTCTAAAGCCCATCTACACTATTCCCTTATCGTCCATGTGTCTATCCAATGACCATTTAAATGCCCTTAGTGTTGGCGAGTCCACTACTGTTGCAGGCAGGGCATTCCACGCCCTTACTACTCTCTGAGTAAAGAACCTACCTCTGACATCTGTCCTATATTTATCTCCCCTCAATTTAAAGCTATGCCCCCTCGTGCTAGGCATCACCATCCGGGGAAAAAGGCTCTCACTGTCCACCCTATCCAATCCTCTGATCATCTTGTATGCCTCAATTAAGTCACCTCTTTAACCTTCTTCTCTCTAACGAAAACAGCCTCAAGTCCCTCAGCCTTTCCCCATAAGATCTTCTCTCCATACCAGGCAACATTCTGGTAAATCTCCTCTGCACCCTTTCCAAAGCCTCCACGTCCTTCCTATAATGCGGCGACCAGAATTGCACGCAATACTCCAAATGCGGCCGCACCAGAGTTTTGTACAGCTGCAACATGACCTCATGACTCCGGAACTCAATCCCTCTACCAATAAAAGCTAACACACCGTACGCCTTCTTAACAACCCTCTCAACCTGGGTGGCAACTTTCAGGGATCTATGTATATGGACACCGAGATCTCTCTGCTCATCCACACTGCCAAGAATCTTACTATTAGCCCAATACTCTGTCTTCCTGTTATTCCTTCCAAAATGAATCATCTCACACTTTTCTGCATTAAACTCCATTTGCCATCTCTCAACTCAGCGCTGCAGCTTATCTACGTCTCTCTGTAACTTGTAACATCCTTCCGCACTGTCCACAACTCCACCGACTTTAGTGTCATCTGCAAATTTACTCACCCATCCTTCTACTCCCTCCTCCAGGTCATTTATAAAAATGACAAACAGCAGTGGCCCCAAAACAGATCCTTGTGGTACACCACTAGTAACTGGACTCCAGTCTGAACATTTCCCATCAACCACCACCCTTTGTCTTCTTCCAGCCAGCCAATTTCTGATCCAAACTGCTAAATCACCCTGAATCCCATGCCTCCGTATTTTCTGCAGTAGCCTACTGTGGGGAACCTTATCAAACGCTTTACTGAAATCCATATACACCACATCAACTGCTTTACCCTCATCGACCTGTTTGGTCACCTTCTCAAAGAACTCAATAAGGTTTGTGACGCACGACCTACCCTTCACAAAACCGTGTTGACTATCTCTAATCAAATTATTCCTTTCCAGATGATTATACATCCTATCTCTTATAAACCTTTCCAAGATTTTGCCCACAACAGAAGTAAGGCTCACTGGTCTATAGTTACCTGGGTTGTCTCTACTCCCCTTCTTGAACAAGGGGACAACATTTGCTATCCTCCAGTCTTCTGGCACTATTCCTGTAGACAAAGATGACTTAAAGATCGAAGCCAAAGGCTCAGCAATCTCCTCCCTAGCTTCCCAGAGAATCCTAGGATAAATCCCATCCGGCCCAGGGGACTTATCTATTTTCACACTTTCGAGAATTGCTAACACATCCTCCTTATGAACCTCAAGCCCTTCTTGTCTAGTAGCCTGAATCTCAGTATTCTCCTCGACAACATTGTCTTTTTCCTGGGTGAATATCGACAAAAAATATTCATTTAGCACCTCTCCTATCTCCTCGGACTCCAAGCACAATTTCCCACTACTGTCCTTGACTGGCCCTTCTCTTACCCGAGTCATTCATTTATTCCTGACATATCTATAGAAAGCTTTAGGGTTATCCTTGATCCTACCTGCCAAAGACTTCTCATGTCCCCTCCTGGCTCTTCTTAGCTCTCTCTTTAGGTCCTTCCAAGCTAACTTGTAACTCTCGAGCGCCCTAACTGAATCTTCACGTCTCATCTTTACATAAGCCTCCTTCTTCCTCTTGACAAGTGTTTTGACTGCTTTAGTAAACCACGGTTCCCTTGCTCGAACACTTCCTCCCTGCCTGACAGGTACATACTTATCAAGGACACGCAGTAGCTGTTCCTTGAACAAGTTCCACATTTCCATTGTGCCCAACCCCTGCAGTTTTCCTCTCCATCCGATGCATCCTAAGTCGTGCCTCAATGCATCATAATTGCCTTTCCCCCAGATATAACTCTTGCCCTACGGTATATACCTATCCCTTTCCATCACTAAAGTAAACGTAATCGAATTGTGGTCACTATCACCAACGTGCTCACCTACGTACAAATTTAACACCTGTCCTGGTTCATTACCCAGTACCAAATCCAATATGTCCTCGCCTCTCGTTGTCAGTCCCTGTGTGCTCGCTGGTATCAGTCCGAGTGTGCCCGCTGGTATCAGCCCCTGTGTGCCCGCTGTTATCAGTCCGAGTGTGCCCGCTGGTATCAGCCCCTGTGTGCCCACTGTTATCAGTCCCCATGTGTCCGCTGTTATCAGTCCCTGTGTGCCCGCTGTTATCAGCCCCTGTGTGTCTGCTGTTATCAGTCCCTGTGTGCTCGCTGTTATCAGTCCCTGTGTGCCCGCTGTTGTCAGTCCCTGTGTGCCCGCTGTTGTCAGTCCCTGTGTGCCCGCTGTTATCAGTCCCTGTGTGCCCACTGTTATCAGTCCCTGTGTGCCCGATGTTATCAGCCCCTGTGTGTCCGCTGTTATCAGTCACTGTGTGCCCACTGTTATCAGTCCCTGTGTGCAACCCTGTTATCAGTCCCTGTATGTCCGCTGTTATCAGTCCTTGTGTGCCCGCTGTTATCAGTCTCTGTGTGCCCGCTGTTATCAGTCTCTGTGTGCCCGCTGTTATCAGTCCCTGTGTGCCCACTGTTATCAGTCCCCATGTGTCCGCTGTTATTAAGTCCGAGTGTGCCCACTGTTATCAGTCCCTGTGTGCCCGCTGTTATCAGTCCCTGTGTGCCCACTGTTATCAGTCCCTTTGTGCCCACTGTTATCAGTCCCTGTGTGCCCACTGTTATCAGTCCCTTTGTGCCCACTGTTATCAGTCCCTGTGTGCCCACTGTTATCAGTCCCTCTGTGCCCACTGTTATCAGTCCCGGTGTGCCCGCTGTTATCAGTCCCTGTATGCCTGCTGTTAACAGTCCCTGTGTGCCCGCTGTTATCTGTCCCTGTGTGCCCGCTGTTATCGGTCTCTGTGTGCCCAATGTTATCAGTCCTTGTGTGCCCGCTGTTATCAGTCCCTGTGTGCCGCTGTTATCGGTCCCTGTGTGCCCGCTGTTATCGGTCTCTGTTTGCCCGCTGTTATCGGTCTCTGTGTGTCCACTGTTATCAGTCCCTGTGTGCCCACTGTTATCAGTCTCTGTATGCCCGCTGTTATCAGTCCCTGTGTCCCCACTGTTATCGGTCTCTGTGTGTGCTCTGTTATCAGTCACTGTGTGCCCGCTGTTATCAGCCCCTGTGTGCCCGCTGTTATCAGTCCCTGTGTGCCCGCTGTTATCAGTCACTGTGTGCCCGCTGTTATCAGTGTCTGTATGCCCACTGTTATCAGTCACTGTGTGCCCGCTGTTATCAGTCTCTGTGTGTCAGTTGTAATCAGTCCCTGTGTGCCCACTGGTATCAGTCCCTGTGTGTCAGTGTTATCAGTCCCTGTGTGCCCGCTGTTATCAGTCACTGTGTGTCTGCTGTTATCGGTCTCTGTGTGTCCACTGTTATCAGTCCCTGTGTGCCCACTGTTATCAATCTCTGTATGCCCGCTGTTATCAGTCCCTGTGTCCCCACTGTTATCAGTCTCTGTATGCCCGCTGTTATCATTCACTGTGTGCCCACTGTTATCAGTCCCTGTGTGCCCCCTGTTATCGATCTCTGTGTGTCCGCTGTTATCAGTCTCTGTATGCCCGCTGTTATCAGTCCCTGTGTGCCCGCTGTTATCAGTGTCTGTTTGCCTGCTGTTATCACTCACTGTGTGCCCGCTGGTATCAGTCTCTGTGTGTCAGTTGTAATCAGTCCCTGTGTGCCTACTGTTATCAGTCCCTGTGTGCTCGCTGTTATCAGTCCCTGTGTGCCCGCTGTTATCAGTGTCTGTATGCCCGCTGTTATCAGTCACTGTGTGTCCGATGTTATCAGTTCCTGTGTGTCCGCTGTTATCAGTCCCTGTGTGCCCACTGTTATCAGCCTCTGTGTGTCCGCTGTTATCAGTCTCTGTGTGTCCGCTGTTATCAGTCCCTGTGTGTCCGCTGTTATCAGTCCCTGTGTGTCCGCTGTTATCAGTCTCTGTGTGCCCGCTGGTATCAGTCTCTGTGTGTGAGTTGTAATCAGTCCCTGTGTCCGCTGTTATCAGTCACTGTGTGCCCGCTGTTATCAGTCACTGTGTGCCCGCTGGTATCAGTCTCTGTGTGCTCACTGTTATCAGTCCCTGTGTGTCCGCTGTTATCAGTCCCTGTGTGCCTGCGGGTATCAGTCTCTGTGTGTCAGTTGTAATCAGTCCCTGTGTGTCCGCTGTTATCAGTCACTGTGTGCCCGCTGTTATCAGTCACTGTGTGCCCGCTGTTATCAGTCCCTGTGTGTCCGCTATTATCAGTCTCTGTGTGTTCGCTGTTATCAGTCCCTGTGTGCCCGCTGTTATCAGTCCCGGTGTGCCCGCTGTTATCAGTCCCTGTGTGTCCGCTGTTATCAGTCACTGTGTGCCCACTGTTATCAGTCCCTGTGTGCCCGCTGTTATCAATCCCTGTGAGACCGCTGTTATCAGTCCCTGTGAGCCCGCTGTTATCAGTCCCTGTGTGCCCGATGTTATCAATCCCGGTGAGCCCGCTGTTATCAGTCACTGTGTGCTCACTGTTATCAGTCCCTGCGTGCCCGCTGTTATCAATCCCTGTGTGCCCGCTGTTATCAGTCCCTGTGTGCCCGCTGTTATCAGTCCCTGTGTGCCCGATGTTATCAGTCACTGTGTGCCCGCTGTTATCAGTCACTGTGTGCCCACTGTTTTCAGTCCCTGTGTGCCCGCTGTTATCAGTCCGTGTCCCCGCTGTTATCAATCCCTGTGTGCCCGCTGTTATCAGTCCCTGTGTGCCCGCTCTTATCAGTCACTGTGTGCCCGCTGTTATCAGTCCCTGTGTGCCCACTGTTATCAGTTCCTGTGTGCCCGCTGTTATCAGTCCCTGTGTGCCCGCTGTTATCAGCCTCTGTGTGCCCGCTGTTATCAGTCCCTGTGTGCCCGATGTTATCAGTTCCTGTGTTCCCGCTGTTATCAGTCCCTGTGTGCCCGCTGTTATCAGCCCCTGTGTGTCCGCTGTTATCAGTTCCTGTGTGCCCGCTCTTATCAGTCACTGTGTGCCCGCTGTTATCAGTCACTGTGTGCCCGCTGTTATCAGTATCTGTGTGTCCGCTGTTATCAGTCCCTGTGTGCCTGCTGTTATCAGTCACTGTGTGTCCGCTGTTATCAGTCACTGTGTGTCCGCTGATATCAGTCCCTGTGTGCCCGCTGTTATCAGTCTCTGTGTGTCCGCTGTTATCAGTCCCTGTGTGCTCACTGTTATCAGTCCCTGTGTGCCCGCTGTTATCAATCCCTGTGAGCCCGCTGTTATCAGTCACTGTGTGCTCACTGTTATCAGTCCCTGTGTGCCCGCTGTTATCAATCCCTGTGTGCTCACTGTTATCAGTCCCTGTGTGCCCGCTGTTATCAATCCCTGTGTGCTCACTGTTATCAGTCCCTGTGTGCCCGCTGTTATCAATCCCTGTGAGCCCGCTGTTATCAGTCACTGTGTGCTCACTGTTATCAGTCCCTGTGTGCCCGCTGTTATCAGTCCCTGTGTGTCCACTGTTATCAGTCACTGTGTGCTCACTGTTATCAGTCCCTGTGTGCCCGCTGTTATCAATCCCTGTGAGCCCGCTGTTATCAGTCACTGTGTGCTCACTGTTATCAGTCACTGTGTGCCCGCTGTTATCAGTCCCTGTGTGTCCGCTGTTATCAGTCCCTGTGTGCCCGCTGTTATATCAGTCCCTGTGTGCCCGCTGTTATCAGTCACTGTGTGCTCACTGTTATCAGTCCCTGTGTGCCCGCTGTTATCAGTCCCTGTGTGCTCACTGTTATCAGTCCCTGTGTGCCCGATGTTATCAGTCACTGTGTGCCCGCTGTTATCAGTTCCTGTGTGTCCCCTGTTATCAGTCCCTGTGTGCCCGATGTTATCAGTCACTGTGTGCCCGCTGTTATCAGTCCCTGTGTGCCCGATGTTATCAGTCACTGTGTGCCCGCTGTTATCAGTCACTGTGTGCCCACTGTTTTCAGTCCCTGTGTGCCCGCTGTTATCAGTCTCTGTGTGCCCGCTGTTATCAATCCCTGTGTGCCCGCTGTTATCAGTCCCTGTGTGCCCGCTCTTATCAGTCACTGTGTACCCGCTGTTATCAGTCCCTGTGTGCCCGCTGTTATCAGTTCCTGTGTGCCCGCTGTTATCAGTCTCTGTGTGCCCGCTGTTATCAGTCCCTGTGTGCCCGATGTTATCAGTTCCTGTGTTCCCGCTGTTATCAGTCCCTGTGTGCCCGCTGTTATCAGCCCCTGTGTGTCCGCTGTTATCAATTCCTGTGTGCCCGCTCTTATCAGTCACTGTGTGCCCGCTGTTATCAGTCCCTGTGTGCCCGCTGTTATCAGTATCTGTGTGTCCGCTGTTATCAGTCCCTGTGTGCCTGCTGTTATCAGTCACTGTGTGTCCGCTGTTATCAGTCCTTGTGTGCCCGCTGTTATCAGTCACTGTGTGTCGGCTGTTATCAGCCCCTGTGTGTCCGCTGTTATCAGTCACTGTGTGTCCCCTGTTATCAGTCCCTGTGTGCTCGCTGTTATCAGTCTCTGTGTGCCCGCTGTTATCAGTCCCTGTGTGCCCGCTGTCATCAGTCCCTGTGTGTCCGCTGTTATCAGTTCCTGTGTGCCCGCTGTTATCAGTCTCTGTGTGTCCGCTGTTATCAGTTCCTGTGTGCCCGCTGTTATCAGTCTCTGTGTGTCCGCTGTTATCAGTCACTGTGTGCTCACTGTTATCAGTCCCTGTGTGCCCGCTGTTATCAGTCCCTGTATGCCCGCTGTTATCAGTCCCTGTGTGCCCACTGTTATCAGTCCCTGTGTGTCCGCTGTTATCAGTCCCTGTGTGCCCGCTGTTATCAGTCCCGGTGTGCCCGCTGTTATCAGTCCCTGTGTGCCCGCTGTTATCAGTCCCTGTATGCCCGCTGTTATCAGTCCCTGTGTGTCCGCTGTAATCAGTCCCTGTGTGTCCGCTGTTATCAATCCCTGTGTGCCCGCTGTTATCAATCCCTGTGTGCCCGCTGTTATCAGTCCCTGTGTGTCCGCTGTTATCAATCCCTGTGTGCCCGCTGTTATCAGTCCCTGTGTGTCCGCTGTTATCAGTCCCTGTGTGTCCGCTGTTATCAGTCCCTGTGTGTCCGCTGTTATCAGTCTCTGTGTGCCCGCTGTTATCAGTCACTGTGTGCCCGCTGTTATCAGTCCCTGTGTGCCCGCTGTTATCAGTCACTGTGTGTCCGCTGTTATCAGTCTCTGTGTGTCCGCTGTTATCAGTCCCTGTGTGTCCGCTGTTATCAGTCCCTGTGTGTCCGCTGTTATCAATCCCTGTGGGCCCGCTGTTATCAGTCTCTGTGTGCCCGCTGTTATCAGTCCCTGTGTGCCCGATGTTATCAGTTCCTGTGTTCCCGCTGTTATCAGTCCCTGTGTGCCCGCTGTTATCAGCCCCTGTGTGTCCGCTGTTATCAATTCCTGTGTGCCCGCTCTTATCAGTCACTGTGTGCCCGCTGTTATCAGTCTCTGTGTGCCCGCTGTTATCAGTATCTGTGTGTCCGCTGTTATCAGTCCCTGTGTGCCTGCTGTTATCAGTCACTGTGTGTCCGCTGTTATCAGTCCTTGTGTGCCCGCTGTTATCAGTCACTGTGTGTCGGCTGTTATCAGCCCCTGTGTGTCCGCTGTTATCAGTCACTGTGTGTCCCCTGTTATCAGTCCCTGTGTGCTCGCTGTTATCAGTCTCTGTGTGCCCGCTGTTATCAGTCCCTGTGTGCCCGCTGTCATCAGTCCCTGTGTGCCCGCTGTTATCAGTCCCTGTGTGCCCGCTGTTATCAGTCTCTGTGTGTCCGCTGTTATCAGTTCCTGTGTGCCCGCTGTTATCAGTCTCTGTGTGTCCGCTGTTATCAGTCACTGTGTGCTCACTGTTATCAGTCCCTGTGTGCCCGCTGTTATCAGTCCCTGTATGCCCGCTGTTATCAGTCCCTGTGTGCTCACTGTTATCAGTCCCTGTGTGCCCGCTGTTATCAATCCCTGTGTGCCCGCTGTTATCAGTCCCTGTGTGCCCGCTGTTATCAGTCCCTGTGTGCCCGATGTTATCAGTCACTGTGTGCCCGCTGTTATCAGTCACTGTGTGCCCACTGTTTTCAGTCCCTGTGTGCCCGCTGTTATCAGTCCGTGTCCCCGCTGTTATCAATCCCTGTGTGCCCGCTGTTATCAGTCCCTGTGTGCCCGCTCTTATCAGTCACTGTGTGCCCGCTGTTATCAGTCCCTGTGTGCCCACTGTTATCAGTTCCTGTGTGCCCGCTGTTATCAGTCCCTGTGTGCCCGCTGTTATCAGCCTCTGTGTGCCCGCTGTTATCAGTCCCTGTGTGCCCGATGTTATCAGTTCCTGTGTTCCCGCTGTTATCAGTCCCTGTGTGCCCGCTGTTATCAGCCCCTGTGTGTCCGCTGTTATCAGTTCCTGTGTGCCCGCTCTTATCAGTCACTGTGTGCCCGCTGTTATCAGTCACTGTGTGCCCGCTGTTATCAGTATCTGTGTGTCCGCTGTTATCAGTCCCTGTGTGCCTGCTGTTATCAGTCACTGTGTGTCCGCTGTTATCAGTCACTGTGTGTCCGCTGATATCAGTCCCTGTCTGCCCGCTGTTATCAGTCTCTGTGTGTCTGCTGTTATCAGTCCCTGTGTGCTCACTGTTATCAGTCCCTGTGTGCCCGCTGTTATCAATCCCTGTGAGCCCGCTGTTATCAGTCACTGTGTGCTCACTGTTATCAGTCCCTGTGTGCCCGCTGTTATCATTCCCTGTGTGTCCGCTGTTATCAATCCCTGTGTGCTCACTGATATCAGTCCCTGTGTGCCCGCTGTTATCAATCCCTGTGTGCTCACTGTTATCAGTCCCTGTGTGCCCGCTGTCATCAGTCCCTGTGTGCCCGCTGTTATCAGTCCCTGTGTGCCCGCTGTTATCAGTCTCTGTGTGTCCGCTGTTATCAGTCCCTGTGTGCCCGCTGTTATCAGTCACTGTGTGTCCGCTGTTATCAGTCCCTGTGTGCCCGCTGTCATCAGTCCCTGTGTGCCCGCTGTTATCAGTCCCTGTGTGCCCGCTGTCATCAGTCCCTGTGTGCCCGCTGTTATCAGTCCCTGTGTGCCCGCTGTTATCAGTCCCTGTGTGCCCGCTGTTATCAGTCTCTGTGTGTCCGCTGTTATCAGTCCCTGTGTGCCCGCTGTTATCAGTCACTGTGTGTCCGCTGTTATCAGTCCCTGTGTGTCCGCTGTTATCAGTCACTGTGTGCCCGCTGTTATCAGTCCCTGTGTGCTCGCTGTTATCAGTCACTGTGTGTCCCCTGTTATCAGTCCCTGTGTGCTCGCTGTTATCAGTCACTGTGTGTCCCCTGTTATCAGTCCCTGTGTGCTCGCTGTTATCAGTCTCTGTGTGCCCGCTGTTATCAGTCCCTGTGTGCCCGCTGTTATCAGTCCCTGTGTGCCCGCTGTTATCAGTCACTGTGTGTCCCCTGTTATCAGTCCCTGTGTGCTCGCTGTTATCAGTCTCTGTGTGCCCGCTGTTATCAGTCCCTGTGTGCCCGCTGTCATCAGTCCCTGTGTGCCCGCTGTTATCAGTCCCTGTGTGCCCGCTGTTATCAGTCTCTGTGTGTCCGCTGTTATCAGTCCCTGTGTGCCCGCTGTTATCAGTCCCTGTGTGTCCGCTGTTATCAGTCCCTGTGTGCCCGCTGTTCTCAGTCTCTGTGTGTCCGCTGTTATCAGTCACTGTGTGCTCACTGTTATCAGTCCCTGTGTGCCCGCTGTTATCAGTCCCTGTATGCCCGCTGTTATCAGTCCCTGTGTGCCCGCTGTTATCAGTCCCTGTGTGCTCACTGTTATCAGTCCCTGTGTGTCCGCTGTTATCAGTCCCTGTGTGCCCGCTGTTATCAGTCCCGGTGTGCCCGCTGTTATCAGTCCCTGTGTGCCCGCTGTTATCAGTCCCTGTATGCCCGCTGTTATCAGTCCCTGTGTGTCCGCTGTTATCAACCCCTGTGTGCCCGCTGTTATCAGTCCCTGTGTGTCCGCTGTTATCAGTCCCTGTATGCCCGCTGTTATCAGTCCCTGTGTGTCCGCTGTTATCAGTCCCTGTATGCCCGCTGTTATCAGTCCCTGTATGCCCGCTGTTATCAGTCCCTGTGTGTCCGCTGTTATCAGTCCCTGTGTGCCCGCTGTTATCAGTCCCGGTGTGCCCGCTGTTATCAGTCCCTGTGTGCCCGCTGTTATCAGTCCCTGTATGCCCGCTGTTATCAGTCCCTGTGTGTCCGCTGTTATCAACCCCTGTGTGCCCGCTGTTATCAGTCCCTGTGTGCCCGCTGTTATCAGTCCCTGTATGCCCGCTGTAATCAGTCCCTGTGTGTCCGCTGTTATCAATCCCTGTGTGCCCGCTGTTATCAATCCCTGTGTGCCCGCTGTTATCAGTCCCTGTGTGTCCGCTGTTATCAGTCCCTGTGTGTCCGCTGTTATCAGTCCCTGTGTGTCCGCTGTTATCAGTCTCTGTGTGCCCGCTGTTATCAGTCCCTGTGTGCCCGCTGTTATCAGTCACTGTGTGTCCGCTGTTATCAGTCCCTGTGTGCCCGCTGTTATCGGTCTCTGTGTGCCCGCTGTTATCGGTCTCTGTGTGCCCGCTGTTATCAGTCACTGTGTGCCCGCTGTTATCAGTCCCTGTGTGCTCGCTGTTATCAGTCACTGTGTGTCCGCTGTTATCAGTCCCTGTATGCCCGCTGTAATCAGTCCCTGTGTGTCCGCTGTTATCAATCCCTGTGTGCCCGCTGTTATCAGTCTCTGTGTGTCCGCTGTTATCAGTCCCTGTGTGTCCGCTGTTATCAGTCCCTGTGTGTCCGCTGTTATCAATCCCTGTGTGCCCGCTGTTATCAGTCCCTGTGTGCCCGCTGTTATCAGTCCCTGTGTGTCCGCTGTTATCAGTCCCTGTGTGCCCGCTGTTATCAGTCCCTGTGTGTCCGCTGTTATCAGTCCCTGTGTGTCCGCTGTTATCAGTCCCTGTGTGTCCGCTGTTATCAGTCCCTGTGTGTCCGCTGTTATCAGTCTCTGTGTGTCCGCTGTTATCAGTCTTTGTGTGTCCGCTGTTATCAGTCTTTGTGTGTCCGCTGTTATCAGTCCCTGTGTGCCCGCTGTTATCAGTCTCTGTGTGTCCGCTGTTATCAGTCTCTGTGTGTCCGCTGTTATCAGTCCCTGTGTGTCCGCTGTTATCAGTCTCTGTGTGTCCGCTGTTATCAGTCTTTGTGTGTCCGCTGTTATCAGTCCCTGTGTGCCCGCTGTTATCAGTCCCTGTGTGTCCGCTGTTATCAGTCCCTGTGTGCCCGCTGTTATCAGTCCCTGTGTGTCCGCTGTTATCAGTCCCTGTGTGTCCGCTGTTATCAGTCCCTGTGTGCCCGCTGTTATCAGTCCCTGTGTGTCCGCTGTTATCAGTCCCTGTGTGTCCGCTGTTATCAGTCCCTGTGTGTCCGCTGTTATCAGTCCCTGTGTGCCCGCTGTTATCAGTCCCTGTGTGTCCGCTGTTATCAGTCCCTGTGTGTCCGCTGTTATCAGTCCCTGTGTGTCCGCTGTTATCAGTCCCTGTGTGTCCGCTGTTATCAGTCTCTGTGTGTCCGCTGTTATCAGTCCCTGTGTGTCCGCTGTTATCAGTCCCTGTGTGTCCGCTGTTATCAGTCACTGTGTGCCCGCTGTTATCAGTCTTTGTGTGTCCGCTGTTATCAGTCTTTGTGTGTCCGCTGTTATCAGTCACTGTGTGCCCGCTGTTATCAGTCCCTGTGTGTCCGCTGTTATCAGTCTCTGTGTGCCCGCTGTTATCAGTCCCTGTGTGCCCGCTGTTATCAGTCCCTGTGTGTCCGCTGTTATCAGTCACTGTGTGCTCGCTGTTATCAGTCCCTGTGTGTCCGCTGTTATCAGTCTCTGTGTGTCCGCTGTTATCAGTCTCTGTGAGCCCGCTGTTATCAGTCCCTGTGTGCCCGCTGTTATCAGTCCCTGTGTGCCCGCTGTTATCAATCCCTGTGTGCCCGCTGTTATCAGTCCCTGTGTGTCCGCTGTTATCAGTCACTGTGTGCCCGCTGTTATCAGTCCCTGTGTGTCCGCTGTTATCAGTCTCTGTGAGCCCGCTGTTATCAGTCCCTGTGTGCCCGCTGTTATCAGTCCCTGTGTGCCCGCTGTTATCAATCCCTGTGTGCCCGCTGTTATCAGTCCCTGTGTGTCCGCTGTTATCAATCCCTGTGTGCCCGCTGTTATCAGTCCCTGTGTGTCCGCTGTTATCAGTCCCTGTGTGTCCGCTGTTATCAGTCACTCTGTGTCCGCTGTTATCAATCCCTGTGTGCCCGCTGTTATCAGTCCCTGTGTGCCCGCTGTTATCAGTCCCTGTGTGCCCGATGTTATCAGTCACTGTGTGCCCGCTGTTATCAGTCACTGTGTGCCCACTGTTTTCAGTCCCTGTGTGCCCGCTGTTATCAGTCCGTGTCCCCGCTGTTATCAATCCCTGTATGCCCGCTGTTATCAGTCCCTGTGTGTCCGCTGTTATCAACCCCTGTGTGCCCGCTGTTATCAGTCCCTGTGTGCCCGCTGTTATCAGTCCCTGTATGCCCGCTGTAATCAGTCCCTGTGTGTCCGCTGTTATCAATCCCTGTGTGCCCGCTGTTATCAATCCCTGTGTGCCCGCTGTTATCAGTCCCTGTGTGTCCGCTGTTATCAGTCCCTGTGTGTCCGCTGTTATCAGTCCCTGTGTGTCCGCTGTTATCAGTCTCTGTGTGCCCGCTGTTATCAGTCCCTGTGTGCCCGCTGTTATCAGTCACTGTGTGTCCGCTGTTATCAGTCCCTGTGTGCCCGCTGTTATCGGTCTCTGTGTGCCCGCTGTTATCGGTCTCTGTGTGCCCGCTGTTATCAGTCACTGTGTGCCCGCTGTTATCAGTCCCTGTGTGCTCGCTGTTATCAGTCACTGTGTGTCCGCTGTTATCAGTCCCTGTATGCCCGCTGTAATCAGTCCCTGTGTGTCCGCTGTTATCAATCCCTGTGTGCCCGCTGTTATCAGTCTCTGTGTGTCCGCTGTTATCAGTCCCTGTGTGTCCGCTGTTATCAGTCCCTGTGTGTCCGCTGTTATCAATCCCTGTGTGCCCGCTGTTATCAGTCCCTGTGTGCCCGCTGTTATCAGTCCCTGTGTGTCCGCTGTTATCAGTCCCTGTGTGCCCGCTGTTATCAGTCCCTGTGTGTCCGCTGTTATCAGTCCCTGTGTGTCCGCTGTTATCAGTCCCTGTGTGTCCGCTGTTATCAGTCCCTGTGTGTCCGCTGTTATCAGTCTCTGTGTGTCCGCTGTTATCAGTCTTTGTGTGTCCGCTGTTATCAGTCTTTGTGTGTCCGCTGTTATCAGTCCCTGTGTGCCCGCTGTTATCAGTCTCTGTGTGTCCGCTGTTATCAGTCCCTGTGTGTCCGCTGTTATCAGTCTCTGTGTGTCCGCTGTTATCAGTCTTTGTGTGTCCGCTGTTATCAGTCCCTGTGTGCCCGCTGTTATCAGTCCCTGTGTGTCCGCTGTTATCAGTCCCTGTGTGCCCGCTGTTATCAGTCCCTGTGTGTCCGCTGTTATCAGTCCCTGTGTGTCCGCTGTTATCAGTCCCTGTGTGCCCGCTGTTATCAGTCCCTGTGTGTCCGCTGTTATCAGTCCCTGTGTGTCCGCTGTTATCAGTCCCTGTGTGTCCGCTGTTATCAGTCCCTGTGTGCCCGCTGTTATCAGTCCCTGTGTGTCCGCTGTTATCAGTCCCTGTGTGTCCGCTGTTATCAGTCCCTGTGTGTCCGCTGTTATCAGTCCCTGTGTGTCCGCTGTTATCAGTCTCTGTGTGTCCGCTGTTATCAGTCCCTGTGTGTCCGCTGTTATCAGTCCCTGTGTGTCCGCTGTTATCAGTCACTGTGTGCCCGCTGTTATCAGTCTTTGTGTGTCCGCTGTTATCAGTCTTTGTGTGTCCGCTGTTATCAGTCACTGTGTGCCCGCTGTTATCAGTCCCTGTGTGTCCGCTGTTATCAGTCTCTGTGTGCCCGCTGTTATCAGTCCCTGTGTGCCCGCTGTTATCAGTCCCTGTGTGTCCGCTGTTATCAGTCACTGTGTGCTCGCTGTTATCAGTCCCTGTGTGTCCGCTGTTATCAGTCTCTGTGTGTCCGCTGTTATCAGTCTCTGTGAGCCCGCTGTTATCAGTCCCTGTGTGCCCGCTGTTATCAGTCCCTGTGTGCCCGCTGTTATCAATCCCTGTGTGCCCGCTGTTATCAGTCCCTGTGTGTCCGCTGTTATCAGTCACTGTGTGCCCGCTGTTATCAGTCCCTGTGTGTCCGCTGTTATCAGTCTTTGTGTGTCCGCTGTTATCAGTCACTGTGTGCCCGCTGTTATCAGTCCCTGTGTGCCCGCTGTTATCAGTCCCTGTGTGCCCGCTGTTATCAATCCCTGTGTGCCCGCTGTTATCAGTCCCTGTGTGTCCGCTGTTATCAATCCCTGTGTGCCCGCTGTTATCAGTCCCTGTGTGTCCGCTGTTATCAGTCCCTGTGTGTCCGCTGTTATCAGTCACTCTGTGTCCGCTGTTATCAATCCCTGTGTGCCCGCTGTTATCAGTCCCTGTGTGCCCGCTGTTATCAGTCCCTGTGTGCCCGATGTTATCAGTCACTGTGTGCCCGCTGTTATCAGTCACTGTGTGCCCACTGTTTTCAGTCCCTGTGTGCCCGCTGTTATCAGTCCGTGTCCCCGCTGTTATCAATCCCTGTGTGCCCGCTGTTATCAGTCCCTGTGTGCCCGCTCTTATCAGTCACTGTGTGCCCGCTGTTATCAGTCCCTGTGTGCCCACTGTTATCAGTTCCTGTGTGCCCGCTGTTATCAGCCTCTGTGTGCCCGCTGTTATCAGTCCCTGTGTGCCCGCTGTTATCAGTCCCTGTGTGCCCGCTGTTATCAGCCTCTGTGTGCCCGCTGTTATCAGTCCCTGTGTGCCCGATGTTATCAGTTCCTGTGTTCCCGCTGTTATCAGTCCCTGTGTGCCCGCTGTTATCAGCCCCTGTGTGTCCGCTGTTATCAGTTCCTGTGTGCCCGCTCTTATCAGTCACTGTGTGCCCGCTGTTATCAGTCACTGTGTGCCCGCTGTTATCAGTATCTGTGTGTCCGCTGTTATCAGTCCCTGTGTGCCTGCTGTTATCAGTCTCTGTGTGTCCGCTGTTATCAGTCACTGTGTGCCCGCTGTTATCAGTCCCTGTGTGCCTGCTGTTATCAGTCACTGTGTGTCCGCTGTTATCAGTCACTGTGTGTCCGCTGATATCAGTCCCTGTGTGCTCACTGTTATCAGTCCCTGTGTGCTCACTGTTATCAGTCCCTGTGTGCCCGCTGTTATCAATCCCTGTGAGCCCGCTGTTATCAGTCCCTGTGTGCTCACTGTTATCAGTCCCTGTGTGCCCGCTGTTATCATTCCCTGTGTGTCCGCTGTTATCAATCCCTGTGTGCTCACTGTTATCAGTCCCTGTGTGCCCGCTGTTATCAATCCCTGTGAGCCCGCTGTTATCAGTCACTGTGTGCTCACTGTTATCAGTCCCTGTGTGCCCGCTGTTATCAGTCCCTGTGTGTCCACTGTTATCAGTCACTGTGTGCTCACTGTTATCAGTCCCTGTGTGCCCGCTGTTATCAATCCCTGTGAGCCCGCTGTTATCAGTCACTGTGTGCTCACTGTTATCAGTCACTGTGTGCCCGCTGTTATCAGTCCCTGTGTGTCCGCTGTTATCAGTCCCTGTGTGCCCGCTGTTATATCAGTCCCTGTGTGCCCGCTGTTATCAGTCACTGTGTGCTCACTGTTATCAGTCCCTGTGTGCCCGCTGTTATCAGTCCCTGTGTGCTCACTGTTATCAGTCCCTGTGTGCCCGATGTTATCAGTCACTGTGTGCCCACTGTTATCAGTCACTGTGTGCCCACTGTTATCAGTCACTGTGTGCCCACTGTTATCAGCCTCTGTGTGCCCGCTGTTATCAGTCCCTGTGTGCCCGATGTTATCAGTCACTGTGTGCCCACTGTTATCAGCCTCTGTGTGCCCGATGTTATCAGTCCCTGTGTGCCCGCTGTTATCAGTCACTGTGTGCCCACTGTTATCAGCCTCTGTGTGCCCGATGTTATCAGTCCCTGTGTGCCCGCTGTTATCAGTCCCTGTGTGCCCGCTGTTATCAGTCACTGTGTGCCCACTGTTATCAGCCTCTGTGTGCCCGCTGTTATCAGTCCCTGTGTGCCCGATGTTATCAGTCACTGTGTGCCCACTGTTATCAGCCTCTGTGTGCCCGATGTTATCAGTCCCTGTGTGCCCGCTGTTATCAGTCCCTGTGTGCCCGCTGTTATCAGTCCCTGTGTGCCCGATGTTATCAGTCACTGTGTGCCCGCTGTTATCAGTCACTGTGTGCCCACTGTTTTCAGTCCCTGTGTGCCCGCTGTTATCAGTCCGTGTCCCCGCTGTTATCAATCCCTGTGTGCCCGCTGTTATCAGTCCCTGTGTGCCCGCTCTTATCAGTCACTGTGTGCCCGCTGTTATCAGTCCCTGTGTGCCCGCTGTTATCAGTTCCTGTGTGCCCGCTGTTATCAGTCTCTGTGTGCCCGCTGTTATCAGTCCCTGTGTGCCCGATGTTATCAGTTCCTGTGTTCCCGCTGTTATCAGTCCCTGTGTGCCCGCTGTTATCAGCCCCTGTGTGTCCGCTGTTATCAATTCCTGTGTGCCCGCTCTTATCAGTCACTGTGTGCCCGCTGTTATCAGTCCCTGTGTGCCCGCTGTTATCAGTATCTGTGTGTCCGCTGTTATCAGTCCCTGTGTGTCCGCTGTTATCAGTCCCTGTGTGCCCGCTGTTATCAGTCACTGTGTGTCGGCTGTTATCAGTCACTGTGTGTCCGCTGTTATCAGTCCCTGTGTGCCCGCTGTTATCAGTCACTGTGTGTCGGCTGTTACCAGCCCCTGTGTGTCCGCTGTTATCAGTCACTGTGTGTCCCCTGTTATCAGTCCCTGTGTGCTCGCTGTTATCAGTCTCTGTGTGTCCGCTGTTATCAGTCCCTGTGTGTCGGCTGTTATCAGCCCCTGTGTGTCCGCTGTTATCAGTCACTGTGTGTCCCCTGTTATCAGTCCCTGTGTGCTCGCTGTTATCAGTCTCTGTGTGCCCGCTGTTATCAGTCCCTGTGTGCCCGCTGTCATCAGTCCCTGTGTGCCCGCTGTTATCAGTCCCTGTGTGCCCGCTGTTATCAGTCTCTGTGTGTCCGCTGTTATCAGTCCCTGTGTGCCCGCTGTTATCAGTCACTGTGTGTCCGCTGTTATCAGTCCCTGTGTGCCCGCTGTTATCAGTCACTGTGTGTCGGCTGTTATCAGCCCCTGTGTGTCCGCTGTTATCAGTCACTGTGTGTCCCCTGTTATCAGTCCCTGTGTGCTCGCTGTTATCAGTCTCTGTGTGCCCGCTGTTATCAGTCCCTGTGTGCCCGCTGTCATCAGTCCCTGTGTGCCCGCTGTTATCAGTCCCTGTGTGCCCGCTGTTATCAGTCTCTGTGTGTCCGCTGTTATCAGTCCCTGTGTGCCCGCTGTTATCAGTCCCTGTGTGTCCGCTGTTATCAGTCCCTGTGTGCCCGCTGTTATCAGTTCCTGTGTGCCCGCTGTTATCAGTCTCTGTGTGTCCGCTGTTATCAGTCACTGTGTGCTCACTGTTATCAGTCCCTGTGTGCCCGCTGTTATCAGTCCCTGTATGCCCGCTGTTATCAGTCCCTGTGTGCCCACTGTTATCAGTCCCTGTGTGTCCGCTGTTATCAGTCCCTGTGTGCCCGCTGTTATCAGTCCCGGTGTGCCCGCTGTTATCAGTCCCTGTGTGCCCGCTGTTATCAGTCCCTGTATGCCCGCTGTTATCAGTCCCTGTGTGTCCGCTGTAATCAGTCCCTGTGTGTCCGCTGTTATCAATCCCTGTGTGCCCGCTGTTATCAATCCCTGTGTGCCCGCTGTTATCAGTCCCTGTGTGTCCGCTGTTATCAGTCCCTGTGTGTCCGCTGTTATCAGTCCCTGTGTGTCCGCTGTTATCAGTCTCTGTGTGCCCGCTGTTATCAGTCCCTGTGTGCCCGCTGTTATCAGTCACTGTGTGTCCGCTGTTATCAGTCCCTGTGTGCCCGCTGTTATCGGTCTCTGTGTGCCCGCTGTTATCGGTCTCTGTGTGCCCGCTGTTATCAGTCACTGTGTGCCCGCTGTTATCAGTCCCTGTGTGCTCGCTGTTAGCAGTCACTGTGTGTCCGCTGTTATCAGTCCCTGTGTGTCCGCTGTTATCAGTCCCTGTGTGTCCGCTGTTATCAATCCCTGTGTGCCCGCTGTTATCAGTCCCTGTGTGTCCGCTGTTATCAGTCCCTGTGTGTCCGCTGTTATCAGTCCCTGTGTGTCCGCTGTTATCAGTCTCTGTGTGCCCGCTGTTATCAGTTCCTGTGTGTCCGCTGTTATCAGTCACTGTGTGCCCGCTGTTATCAGTTCCTGTGTGTCCGCTGTTATCAGTCCCTGTGTGTCCGCTGTTATCAATCCCTGTGTGCCCGCTGTTATCAGTCCCTGTGTGTCCGCTGTTATCAGTCCCTGTGTGTCCGCTGTTATCAGTCCCTGTGTGTCCGCTGTTATCAGTCTCTGTGTGCCCGCTGTTATCAGTCCCTGTGTGCCCGCTGTTATCAGTCACTGTGTGTCCGCTGTTATCAGTCCCTGTGTGCCCGCTGTTATCGGTCTCTGTGTGCCCGCTGTTATCGGTCTCTGTGTGCCCGCTGTTATCAATCCCTGTGTGCCCGCTGTTATCAGTCCCTGTGTGCCCGCTGTTATCAGTCCCTGTGTGTCCGCTGTTATCAGTCCCTGTGTGCCCGCTGTTATCAGTCTTTGTGTGTCCGCTGTTATCAGTTCCTGTGTTCCCGCTGTTATCAGTCACTGTGTGTCCGCTGTTATCAGTCCCTGTGTGTCCGCTGTTATCAGTCCCTGTGTGTCCGCTGTTATCAGTCCCTGTGTGTCCGCTGTTATCAGTCCCTGTGTGTCCGCTGTTATCAGTCCCTGTGTGTCCGCTGTTATCAGTCCCTGTGTGCCCGCTGTTATCAGTCCCTGTGTGTCCGCTGTTATCAATCCGTGTGTGCCCGCTGTTATCAGTCCCTGTGTGCCCGCTGTTATCAGTCCCTGTGTGTCCGCTGTTATCAGTCCCTGTGTGCCCGCTGTTATCAGTCACTGTGTGTCCGCTGTTATCAGTCTCTGTGTGTCCGCTGTTATCAGTCTTTGTGTGTCCGCTGTTATCAGTCCCTGTGTGTCCGCTGTTATCAGTCCCTGTGTGCCCGCTGTTATCAGTCCCTGTGTGTCCGCTGTTATCAATCCCTGTGTGCCCGCTGTTATCAGTCCCTGTGTGCCCGCTGTTATCAGTCCCTGTGTGTCCGCTGTTATCAGTCCCTGTGTGCCCGCTGTTATCAGTCCCTGTGTGTCCGCTGTTATCAGTCCCTGTGTGTCCGCTGTTATCAGTCCCTGTGTGTCCGCTGTTATCAGTCCCTGTGTGCCCGCTGTTATCAGTCCCTGTGTGTCCGCTGTTATCAGTCTTTGTGTGTCCGCTGTTATCAGTTCCTGTGTTCCCGCTGTTATCAGTCCCTGTGTGCCCGCTGTTATCAGTCCCTGTGTGTCCGCTGTTATCAGTCCCTGTGTGTCCGCTGTTATCAGTCCCTGTGTGTCCGCTGTTATCAGTCCCTGTGTGTCCGCTGTTATCAGTCCCTGTGTGCCCGCTGTTATCAGTCTTTGTGTGTCCGCTGTTATCAGTCCCTGTGTGTCCGCTGTTATCAATCCCTGTGTGCTCGCTGTTATCAGTCCCTGTGTGCCCGCTGTTATCAGTCCCTGTGTGTCCGCTGTTATCAGTCCCTGTGTGCCCGCTGTTATCAGTCACTGTGTGTCCGCTGTTATCAGTCTCTGTGTGTCCGCTGTTATCAGTCCCTGTGTGTCCGCTGTTATCAGTCTCTGTGTGTCCGCTGTTATCAGTCCCTGTGTGTCCGCTGTTATCAGTCACTGTGTGTCCGCTGTTATCAGTCCCTGTGTGTCCGCTGTTATCAGTCACTGTGTGCCCGCTGTTATCAGTCTTTGTGTGTCCGCTGTTATCAGTCTCTGTGTGCCCGCTGTTATCAGTCCCTGTGTGCCCGCTGTCATCAGTCACTGTGTGCCCGCTGTTATCAGTCACTGTGTGCCCGCTGTTATCAGTCACTGTGTGCCCGCTGTTATCAGTCTTTGTGTGTCCGCTGTTATCAGTCTTTGTGTGTCCGCTGTTATCAGTCTCTGTGTGCCCGCTGTTATCAGTCACTGTGTGCCCGCTGTTATCAGTCTTTGTGTGTCCGCTGTTATCAGTCTTTGTGTGTCCGCTGTTATCAGTCCCTGTGTGTCCGCTGTTATCAGTCCCTGTGTCCCCGCTCTTATCAGTCACTGTGTGCCCGCTGTTATCAGTCCCTGTGTGCCCACTGTTATCAGTTCCTGTGTGCCCGCTGTTATCAGTCCCTGTGTGCCCGCTGTTATCAGCCTCTGTGTGCCCGCTGTTATCAGTCCCTGTGTGCCCGATGTTATCAGTTCCTGTGTTCCCGCTGTTATCAGTCCCTGTGTGCCCGCTGTTATCAGCCCCTGTGTGTCCGCTGTTATCAGTTCCTGTGTGCCCGCTCTTATCAGTCACTGTGTGCCCGCTGTTATCAGTCACTGTGTGCCCGCTGTTATCAGTATCTGTGTGTCCGCTGTTATCAGTCCCTGTGTGCCTGCTGTTATCAGTCTCTGTGTGTCCGCTGTTATCAGTCACTGTGTGCCCGCTGTTATCAGTCCCTGTGTGCCCGCTGTTATCAGTCCATGTGTGTCCGCTGTTATCAGTCACTGTGTGTCCGCTGTTATCAGTCCCTGTGTGTCGGCTGTTATCAGCCCCTGTGTGTCCGCTGTTATCAGTCACTGTGTGTCCCCTGTTATCAGTCCCTGTGTGCTCGCTGTTATCAGTCTCTGTGTGCCCGCTGTTATCAGTCCCTGTGTGCCCGCTGTCATCAGTCCCTGTGTGCCCGCTGTTATCAGTCCCTGTGTGCCCGCTGTTATCAGTCTCTGTGTGTCCGCTGTTATCAGTCCCTGTGTGCCCGCTGTTATCAGTCACTGTGTGTCCGCTGTTATCAGTCCCTGTGTGCCCGCTGTTATCAGTCACTGTGTGTCGGCTGTTATCAGCCCCTGTGTGTCCGCTGTCATCAGTCCCTGTGTGTCCGCTGTTATCAGTCCCTGTGTGCCCGCTGTTATCAGTCACTGTGTGCCCGCTGTCATCAGTCCCTGTGTGCCCGCTGTTATCAGTCCCTGTGTGCCCGCTGTTATCAGTCTCTGTGTGTCCGCTGTTATCAGTCCCTGTGTGCCCGCTGTTATCAGTCACTGTGTGTCCGCTGTTATCAGTCCCTGTGTGCCCGCTGTCATCAGTCCCTGTGTGCCCGCTGTTATCAGTCCCTGTGTGCCCGCTGTTATCAGTCTCTGTGTGTCCGCTGTTATCAGTCCCTGTGTGCCCGCTGTTATCAGTCACTGTGTGTCCGCTGTTATCAGTCCCTGTGTGTCCGCTGTTATCAGTCACTGTGTGCCCGCTGTTATCAGTCCCTGTGTGCTCGCTGTTATCAGTCACTGTGTGTCCCCTGTTATCAGTCCCTGTGTGCTCGCTGTTATCAGTCACTGTGTGTCCCCTGTTATCAGTCCCTGTGTGCTCGCTGTTATCAGTCTCTGTGTGCCCGCTGTTATCAGTCCCTGTGTGCCCGCTGTTATCAGTCCCTGTGTGCCCGCTGTTATCAGTCACTGTGTGTCCCCTGTTATCAGTCCCTGTGTGCTCGCTGTTATCAGTCTCTGTGTGCCCGCTGTTATCAGTCCCTGTGTGCCCGCTGTCATCAGTCCCTGTGTGCCCGCTGTTATCAGTCCCTGTGTGCCCGCTGTTATCAGTCTCTGTGTGTCCGCTGTTATCAGTCCCTGTGTGCCCGCTGTTATCAGTCCCTGTGTGTCCGCTGTTATCAGTCCCTGTGTGCCCGCTGTTCTCAGTCTCTGTGTGTCCGCTGTTATCAGTCACTGTGTGCTCACTGTTATCAGTCCCTGTGTGCCCGCTGTTATCAGTCCCTGTATGCCCGCTGTTATCAGTCCCTGTGTGCCCGCTGTTATCAGTCCCTGTGTGCTCACTGTTATCAGTCCCTGTGTGTCCGCTGTTATCAGTCCCTGTGTGCCCGCTGTTATCAGTCCCGGTGTGCCCGCTGTTATCAGTCCCTGTGTGCCCGCTGTTATCAGTCCCTGTATGCCCGCTGTTATCAGTCCCTGTGTGTCCGCTGTTATCAACCCCTGTGTGCCCGCTGTTATCAGTCCCTGTGTGTCCGCTGTTATCAGTCCCTGTATGCCCGCTGTTATCAGTCCCTGTGTGTCCGCTGTTATCAGTCCCTGTATGCCCGCTGTTATCAGTCCCTGTATGCCCGCTGTTATCAGTCCCTGTGTGTCCGCTGTTATCAGTCCCTGTGTGCCCGCTGTTATCAGTCCCGGTGTGCCCGCTGTTATCAGTCCCTGTGTGCCCGCTGTTATCAGTCCCTGTATGCCCGCTGTTATCAGTCCCTGTGTGTCCGCTGTTATCAACCCCTGTGTGCCCGCTGTTATCAGTCCCTGTGTGCCCGCTGTTATCAGTCCCTGTATGCCCGCTGTAATCAGTCCCTGTGTGTCCGCTGTTATCAATCCCTGTGTGCCCGCTGTTATCAATCCCTGTGTGCCCGCTGTTATCAGTCCCTGTGTGTCCGCTGTTATCAGTCCCTGTGTGTCCGCTGTTATCAGTCCCTGTGTGTCCGCTGTTATCAGTCTCTGTGTGCCCGCTGTTATCAGTCCCTGTGTGCCCGCTGTTATCAGTCACTGTGTGTCCGCTGTTATCAGTCCCTGTGTGCCCGCTGTTATCGGTCTCTGTGTGCCCGCTGTTATCGGTCTCTGTGTGCCCGCTGTTATCAGTCACTGTGTGCCCGCTGTTATCAGTCCCTGTGTGCTCGCTGTTATCAGTCACTGTGTGTCCGCTGTTATCAGTCCCTGTGTGTTCGCTGTTATCAGTCCCTGTGTGTCCGCTGTTATCAATCCCTGTGTGCCCGCTGTTATCAGTCCCTGTGTGTCCGCTGTTATCAGTCCCTGTGTGTCCGCTGTTATCAGTCCCTGTGTGTCCGCTGTTATCAGTCTCTGTGTGCCCGCTGTTATCAGTTCCTGTGTGTCCGCTGTTATCAGTCACTGTGTGCCCGCTGTTATCAGTCCCTGTGTGTCCGCTGTTATCAGTCCCTGTGTGTCCGCTGTTATCAGTCCCTGTGTGTCCGCTGTTATCAGTCCCTGTGTGTCCGCTGTTATCAGTCTCTGTGTGCCCGCTGTTATCAGTCCCTGTGTGCCCGCTGTTATCAGTCACTGTGTGTCCGCTGTTATCAGTCCCTGTGTGCCCGCTGTTATCGGTCTCTGTGTGCCCGCTGTTATCGGTCTCTGTGTGCCCGCTGTTATCAGTCTCTGTGTGTCCGCTGTTATCAGTCCCTGTGTGTCCGCTGTTATCAGTCCCTGTGTGTCCGCTGTTATCAATCCCTGTGTGCCCGCTGTTATCAGTCCCTGTGTGCCCGCTGTTATCAGTCCCTGTGTGTCCGCTGTTATCAGTCCCTGTGTGCCCGCTGTTATCAGTCCCTGTGTGTCCGCTGTTATCAGTCCCTGTGTGTCCGCTGTTATCAGTCCCTGTGTGTCCGCTGTTATCAGTCCCTGTGTGTCCGCTGTTATCAGTCTCTGTGTGTCCGCTGTTATCAGTCTTTGTGTGTCCGCTGTTATCAGTCTTTGTGTGTCCGCTGTTATCAGTCCCTGTGTGCCCGCTGTTATCAGTCTCTGTGTGTCCGCTGTTATCAGTCCCTGTGTGTCCGCTGTTATCAGTCTCTGTGTGTCCGCTGTTATCAGTCTTTGTGTGTCCGCTGTTATCAGTCCCTGTGTGCCCGCTGTTATCAGTCCCTGTGTGTCCGCTGTTATCAGTCCCTGTGTGCCCGCTGTTATCAGTCCCTGTGTGTCCGCTGTTATCAGTCCCTGTGTGTCCGCTGTTATCAGTCCCTGTGTGCCCGCTGTTATCAGTCCCTGTGTGTCCGCTGTTATCAGTCCCTGTGTGTCCGCTGTTATCAGTCCCTGTGTGTCCGCTGTTATCAGTCCCTGTGTGCCCGCTGTTATCAGTCCCTGTGTGTCCGCTGTTATCAGTCCCTGTGTGTCCGCTGTTATCAGTCCCTGTGTGTCCGCTGTTATCAGTCCCTGTGTGTCCACTGTTATCAGTCTCTGTGTGTCCGCTGTTATCAGTCCCTGTGTGTCCGCTGTTATCAGTCCCTGTGTGTCCGCTGTTATCAGTCACTGTGTGCCCGCTGTTATCAGTCTTTGTGTGTCCGCTGTTATCAGTCTTTGTGTGTCCGCTGTTATCAGTCACTGTGTGCCCGCTGTTATCAGTCCCTGTGTGTCCGCTGTTATCAGTCTCTGTGTGCCCGCTGTTATCAGTCCCTGTGTGCCCGCTGTTATCAGTCCCTGTGTGTCCGCTGTTATCAGTCACTGTGTGCTCGCTGTTATCAGTCCCTGTGTGTCCGCTGTTATCAGTCTCTGTGTGTCCGCTGTTATCAGTCTCTGTGAGCCCGCTGTTATCAGTCCCTGTGTGCCCGCTGTTATCAGTCCCTGTGTGCCCGCTGTTATCAATCCCTGTGTGCCCGCTGTTATCAGTCCCTGTGTGTCCGCTGTTATCAGTCACTGTGTGCCCGCTGTTATCAGTCCCTGTGTGTCCGCTGTTATCAGTCTCTGTGAGCCCGCTGTTATCAGTCCCTGTGTGCCCGCTGTTATCAGTCCCTGTGTGCCCGCTGTTATCAATCCCTGTGTGCCCGCTGTTATCAGTCCCTGTGTGTCCGCTGTTATCAATCCCTGTGTGCCCGCTGTTATCAGTCCCTGTGTGTCCGCTGTTATCAGTCCCTGTGTGTCCGCTGTTATCAGTCACTCTGTGTCCGCTGTTATCAATCCCTGTGTGCCCGCTGTTATCAGTCCCTGTGTGCCCGCTGTTATCAGTCCCTGTGTGCCCGATGTTATCAGTCACTGTGTGCCCGCTGTTATCAGTCACTGTGTGCCCACTGTTTTCAGTCCCTGTGTGCCCGCTGTTATCAGTCCGTGTCCCCGCTGTTATCAATCCCTGTGTGCCCGCTGTTATCAGTCCCTGTGTGCCCGCTCTTATCAGTCACTGTGTGCCCGCTGTTATCAGTCCCTGTGTGCCCACTGTTATCAGTTCCTGTGTGCCCGCTGTTATCAGTCCCTGTGTGCCCGCTGTTATCAGCCTCTGTGTGCCCGCTGTTATCAGTCCCTGTGTGCCCGATGTTATCAGTTCCTGTGTTCCCGCTGTTATCAGTCCCTGTGTGCCCGCTGTTATCAGCCCCTGTGTGTCCGCTGTTATCAGTTCCTGTGTGCCCGCTCTTATCAGTCACTGTGTGCCCGCTGTTATCAGTCACTGTGTGCCCGCTGTTATCAGTATCTGTGTGTCCGCTGTTATCAGTCCCTGTGTGCCTGCTGTTATCAGTCTCTGTGTGTCCGCTGTTATCAGTCACTGTGTGCCCGCTGTTATCAGTCCCTGTGTGCCTGCTGTTATCAGTCACTGTGTGTCCGCTGTTATCAGTCACTGTGTGTCCGCTGATATCAGTCCCTGTGTGCTCACTGTTATCAGTCCCTGTGTGCTCACTGTTATCAGTCCCTGTGTGCCCGCTGTTATCAATCCCTGTGAGCCCGCTGTTATCAGTCCCTGTGTGCTCACTGTTATCAGTCCCTGTGTGCCCGCTGTTATCATTCCCTGTGTGTCCGCTGTTATCAATCCCTGTGTGCTCACTGTTATCAGTCCCTGTGTGCCCGCTGTTATCAATCCCTGTGAGCCCGCTGTTATCAGTCACTGTGTGCTCACTGTTATCAGTCCCTGTGTGCCCGCTGTTATCAGTCCCTGTGTGTCCACTGTTATCAGTCACTGTGTGCTCACTGTTATCAGTCCCTGTGTGCCCGCTGTTATCAATCCCTGTGAGCCCGCTGTTATCAGTCACTGTGTGCTCACTGTTATCAGTCACTGTGTGCCCGCTGTTATCAGTCCCTGTGTGTCCGCTGTTATCAGTCCCTGTGTGCCCGCTGTTATATCAGTCCCTGTGTGCCCGCTGTTATCAGTCACTGTGTGCTCACTGTTATCAGTCCCTGTGTGCCCGCTGTTATCAGTCCCTGTGTGCTCACTGTTATCAGTCCCTGTGTGCCCGATGTTATCAGTCACTGTGTGCCCACTGTTATCAGCCTCTGTGTGCCCGATGTTATCAGTCACTGTGTGCCCGCTGTTATCAGTCCCTGTGTGCCCGCTGTTATCAGTCACTGTGTGCCCACTGTTATCAGCCTCTGTGTGCCCGATGTTATCAGTCCCTGTGTGCCCGCTGTTATCAGTCACTGTGTGCCCACTGTTATCAGTCACTGTGTGCCCACTGTTATCAGTCACTGTGTGCCCACTGTTATCAGCCTCTGTGTGCCCGCTGTTATCAGTCCCTGTGTGCCCGATGTTATCAGTCACTGTGTGCCCACTGTTATCAGCCTCTGTGTGCCCGATGTTATCAGTCCCTGTGTGCCCGCTGTTATCAGTCACTGTGTGCCCACTGTTATCAGCCTCTGTGTGCCCGATGTTATCAGTCCCTGTGTGCCCGCTGTTATCAGTCCCTGTGTGCCCGCTGTTATCAGTCACTGTGTGCCCACTGTTATCAGCCTCTGTGTGCCCGCTGTTATCAGTCCCTGTGTGCCCGATGTTATCAGTCACTGTGTGCCCACTGTTATCAGCCTCTGTGTGCCCGATGTTATCAGTCCCTGTGTGCCCGCTGTTATCAGTCCCTGTGTGCCCGCTGTTATCAGTCCCTGTGTGCCCGATGTTATCAGTCACTGTGTGCCCGCTGTTATCAGTCACTGTGTGCCCACTGTTTTCAGTCCCTGTGTGCCCGCTGTTATCAGTCCGTGTCCCCGCTGTTATCAATCCCTGTGTGCCCGCTGTTATCAGTCCCTGTGTGCCCGCTCTTATCAGTCACTGTGTGCCCGCTGTTATCAGTCCCTGTGTGCCCGCTGTTATCAGTTCCTGTGTGCCCGCTGTTATCAGTCTCTGTGTGCCCGCTGTTATCAGTCCCTGTGTGCCCGATGTTATCAGTTCCTGTGTTCCCGCTGTTATCAGTCCCTGTGTGCCCGCTGTTATCAGCCCCTGTGTGTCCGCTGTTATCAATTCCTGTGTGCCCGCTCTTATCAGTCACTGTGTGCCCGCTGTTATCAGTCCCTGTGTGCCCGCTGTTATCAGTATCTGTGTGTCCGCTGTTATCAGTCCCTGTGTGTCCGCTGTTATCAGTCCCTGTGTGCCCGCTGTTATCAGTCACTGTGTGTCGGCTGTTATCAGTCACTGTGTGTCCGCTGTTATCAGTCCCTGTGTGCCCGCTGTTATCAGTCACTGTGTGTCGGCTGTTACCAGCCCCTGTGTGTCCGCTGTTATCAGTCACTGTGTGTCCCCTGTTATCAGTCCCTGTGTGCTCGCTGTTATCAGTCTCTGTGTGTCCGCTGTTATCAGTCCCTGTGTGTCGGCTGTTATCAGCCCCTGTGTGTCCGCTGTTATCAGTCACTGTGTGTCCCCTGTTATCAGTCCCTGTGTGCTCGCTGTTATCAGTCTCTGTGTGCCCGCTGTTATCAGTCCCTGTGTGCCCGCTGTCATCAGTCCCTGTGTGCCCGCTGTTATCAGTCCCTGTGTGCCCGCTGTTATCAGTCTCTGTGTGTCCGCTGTTATCAGTCCCTGTGTGCCCGCTGTTATCAGTCACTGTGTGTCCGCTGTTATCAGTCCCTGTGTGCCCGCTGTTATCAGTCACTGTGTGTCGGCTGTTATCAGCCCCTGTGTGTCCGCTGTTATCAGTCACTGTGTGTCCCCTGTTATCAGTCCCTGTGTGCTCGCTGTTATCAGTCTCTGTGTGCCCGCTGTTATCAGTCCCTGTGTGCCCGCTGTCATCAGTCCCTGTGTGCCCGCTGTTATCAGTCCCTGTGTGCCCGCTGTTATCAGTCTCTGTGTGTCCGCTGTTATCAGTCCCTGTGTGCCCGCTGTTATCAGTCCCTGTGTGTCCGCTGTTATCAGTCCCTGTGTGCCCGCTGTTATCAGTTCCTGTGTGCCCGCTGTTATCAGTCTCTGTGTGTCCGCTGTTATCAGTCACTGTGTGCTCACTGTTATCAGTCCCTGTGTGCCCGCTGTTATCAGTCCCTGTATGCCCGCTGTTATCAGTCCCTGTGTGCCCACTGTTATCAGTCCCTGTGTGTCCGCTGTTATCAGTCCCTGTGTGCCCGCTGTTATCAGTCCCGGTGTGCCCGCTGTTATCAGTCCCTGTGTGCCCGCTGTTATCAGTCCCTGTATGCCCGCTGTTATCAGTCCCTGTGTGTCCGCTGTAATCAGTCCCTGTGTGTCCGCTGTTATCAATCCCTGTGTGCCCGCTGTTATCAATCCCTGTGTGCCCGCTGTTATCAGTCCCTGTGTGTCCGCTGTTATCAGTCCCTGTGTGTCCGCTGTTATCAGTCCCTGTGTGTCCGCTGTTATCAGTCTCTGTGTGCCCGCTGTTATCAGTCCCTGTGTGCCCGCTGTTATCAGTCACTGTGTGTCCGCTGTTATCAGTCCCTGTGTGCCCGCTGTTATCGGTCTCTGTGTGCCCGCTGTTATCGGTCTCTGTGTGCCCGCTGTTATCAGTCACTGTGTGCCCGCTGTTATCAGTCCCTGTGTGCTCGCTGTTAGCAGTCACTGTGTGTCCGCTGTTATCAGTCCCTGTGTGTCCGCTGTTATCAGTCCCTGTGTGTCCGCTGTTATCAATCCCTGTGTGCCCGCTGTTATCAGTCCCTGTGTGTCCGCTGTTATCAGTCCCTGTGTGTCCGCTGTTATCAGTCCCTGTGTGTCCGCTGTTATCAGTCTCTGTGTGCCCGCTGTTATCAGTTCCTGTGTGTCCGCTGTTATCAGTCACTGTGTGCCCGCTGTTATCAGTTCCTGTGTGTCCGCTGTTATCAGTCCCTGTGTGTCCGCTGTTATCAATCCCTGTGTGCCCGCTGTTATCAGTCCCTGTGTGTCCGCTGTTATCAGTCCCTGTGTGTCCGCTGTTATCAGTCCCTGTGTGTCCGCTGTTATCAGTCTCTGTGTGCCCGCTGTTATCAGTCCCTGTGTGCCCGCTGTTATCAGTCACTGTGTGTCCGCTGTTATCAGTCCCTGTGTGCCCGCTGTTATCGGTCTCTGTGTGCCCGCTGTTATCGGTCTCTGTGTGCCCGCTGTTATCAATCCCTGTGTGCCCGCTGTTATCAGTCCCTGTGTGCCCGCTGTTATCAGTCCCTGTGTGTCCGCTGTTATCAGTCCCTGTGTGCCCGCTGTTATCAGTCTTTGTGTGTCCGCTGTTATCAGTTCCTGTGTTCCCGCTGTTATCAGTCACTGTGTGTCCGCTGTTATCAGTCCCTGTGTGTCCGCTGTTATCAGTCCCTGTGTGTCCGCTGTTATCAGTCCCTGTGTGTCCGCTGTTATCAGTCCCTGTGTGTCCGCTGTTATCAGTCCCTGTGTGTCCGCTGTTATCAGTCCCTGTGTGCCCGCTGTTATCAGTCCCTGTGTGTCCGCTGTTATCAATCCCTGTGTGCCCGCTGTTATCAGTCCCTGTGTGCCCGCTGTTATCAGTCCCTGTGTGTCCGCTGTTATCAGTCCCTGTGTGCCCGCTGTTATCAGTCACTGTGTGTCCGCTGTTATCAGTCTCTGTGTGTCCGCTGTTATCAGTCTTTGTGTGTCCGCTGTTATCAGTCCCTGTGTGTCCGCTGTTATCAGTCACTGTGTGTCCGCTGTTATCAGTCCCTGTGTGTCCGCTGTTATCAGTCCCTGTGTGCCCGCTGTTATCAGTCCCTGTGTGTCCGCTGTTATCAGTCCCTGTGTGCCCGCTGTTATCAGTCACTGTGTGTCCGCTGTTATCAGTCTCTGTGTGTCCGCTGTTATCAGTCCCTGTGTGTCCGCTGTTATCAGTCCCTGTGTGCCCGCTGTTATCAGTCCCTGTGTGTCCGCTGTTATCAATCCCTGTGTGCCCGCTGTTATCAGTCCCTGTGTGCCCGCTGTTATCAGTCCCTGTGTGTCCGCTGTTATCAGTCCCTGTGTGTCCGCTGTTATCAGTCCCTGTGTGTCCGCTGTTATCAGTCTTTGTGTGTCCGCTGTTATCAGTTCCTGTGTTCCCGCTGTTATCAGTCACTGTGTGTCCGCTGTTATCAGTCCCTGTGTGTCCGCTGTTATCAGTCCCTGTGTGTCCGCTGTTATCAGTCCCTGTGTGTCCGCTGTTATCAGTCCCTGTGTGTCCGCTGTTATCAGTCCCTGTGTGCCCGCTGTTATCAGTCTTTGTGTGTCCGCTGTTATCAGTCCCTGTGTGTCCGCTGTTATCAATCCCTGTGTGCCCGCTGTTATCAGTCCCTGTGTGCCCGCTGTTATCAGTCCCTGTGTGTCCGCTGTTCAGTCCCTGTGTGCCCGCTGTTATCAGTCACTGTGTGTCCGCTGTTATCAGTCTCTGTGTGTCCGCTGTTATCAGTCTTTGTGTGTCCGCTGTTATCAGTCCCTGTGTGTCCGCTGTTATCAATCCCTGTGTGCCCGCTGTTATCAGTCCCTGTGTGCCCGCTGTTATCAGTCCCTGTGTGTCCGCTGTTATCAGTCCCTGTGTGCCCGCTGTTATCAGTCTTTGTGTGTCCGCTGTTATCAGTTCCTGTGTTCCCGCTGTTATCAGTCACTGTGTGTCCGCTGTTATCAGTCCCTGTGTGTCCGCTGTTATCAGTCCCTGTGTGTCCGCTGTTATCAGTCCCTGTGTGTCCGCTGTTATCAGTCCCTGTGTGTCCGCTGTTATCAGTCCCTGTGTGCCCGCTGTTATCAGTCTCTGTGTGTCCGCTGTTATCAGTCCCTGTGTGTCCGCTGTTATCAGTCACTGTGTGCCCGCTGTTATCAGTCCCTGTGTGTCCGCTGTTATCAGTCCCTGTGTGCCCGCTGTTATCAGTCTCTGTGTGTCCGCTGTTATCAGTCCCTGTGTGTCCGCTGTTATCAGTCTCTGTGTGTCCGCTGTTATCAGTCCCTGTGTGCCCGCTGTTATAAATCCCTGTGTGCCCGCTGTTATCAGTCCCTATGTGTCCGCTGTTATCAGTATCTGTGTGTCCGCTGTTATCAGTCCCTGTGTGTCCGCTGTTATCAGTCCCTGTGTGTCCGCTGTTATCAGTCACTGTGTGTCCGCTGTTATCAGTCCCTGTGTGTCCGCTGTTATCAGTCACTGTGTGCCCGCTGTTATCAGTCCCTGTGTGCCCGCTGTTATCAGTCTTTGTGTGTCCGCTGTTATCAGTCTCTGTGTGCCCGCTGTTATCAGTCCCTGTGTGCCCGCTGTTATCAGTCTTTGTGTGTCCGCTGTTATCAGTCACTGTGTGTCCGCTGTTATCAGTCTTTGTGTGTCCGCTGTTATCAGTCTCTGTGTGCCCGCTGTTATCAGTCCCTGTGTGCCCGCTGTCATCAGTCACTGTGTGCCCGCTGTTATCAGTCTTTGTGTGTCCGCTGTTATCAGTCTCTGTGTGCCCGCTGTTATCAGTCCCTGTGTGTCCGCTGTTATCAGTCCCTGTGTGTCCGCTGTTATCAGTCTTTGTGTGTCCGCTGTTATCAGTCCCTGTGTGTCCGCTGTTATCAGTCCCTGTGTGTCCGCTGTTATCAGTCCCTGTGTGTCCGCTGTTATCAGTCCCTGTGTGTCCGCTGTTATCAGTCCCTGTGTGTCCGCTGTTATCAGTCCCTGTGTGTCCGCTGTTATCAGTCACTGTGTGCCCGCTGTTATCAGTCCCTGTGTGCCCGCTGTTATCAGTCACTGTGTGTCCGCTGTTATCAGTCTTTGTGTGTCCGCTGTTATCAGTCTTTGTGTGTCCGCTGTTATCAGTCCCTGTGTGTCCGCTGTTATCAGTCCCTGTGTGTCCGCTGTTATCAGCCCCTGTGTGTCCGCTGTTATCAGTCACTGTGTGTCCGCTGTTATCAGTCTTTGTGTGTCCGCTGTTATCAGTCTTTGTGTGTCCGCTGTTATCAGTCCCTGTGTGTCCGCTGTTATCAGTCCCTGTGTGTCCGCTGTTATCAGCCCCTGTGTGTCCGCTGTTATCAGTCCCTGTGTGCCCGCTGTTATCAGTCTCTGTGTGCCCGCTGTTATCAGTCCCTGTGTGTCCGCTGTTATCAGTCCCTGTGTGTCCGCTGTTATCAGTCCCTGTGTGTCCGCTGTTATCAGTCTTTGTGTGTCCGCTGTTATCAGTCTTTGTGTGTCCGCTGTTATCAGTCCCTGTGTGTCCGCTGTTATCAGTCTTTGTGTGTCCGCTGTTATCAGTCCCTGTGTGCCCGCTGTTATCAGTCCCTGTGTGCCCGCTGTTATCAGTCCCTGTGTGCCCGCTGTTATCAGTCCCTGTGTGTCCGCTGTTATCAGTCCCTGTGTGCCCGCTGTTATCAGTTCCTGTGTGCCCGCTGTTATCAGTCTCTGTGTGTCCGCTGTTATCAGTCACTGTGTGCTCACTGTTATCAGTCCCTGTGTGCCCGCTGTTATCAGTCCCTGTATGCCCGCTGTTATCAGTCCCTGTGTGCCCACTGTTATCAGTCCCTGTGTGTCCGCTGTTATCAGTCCCTGTGTGCCCGCTGTTATCAGTCCCGGTGTGCCCGCTGTTATCAGTCCCTGTGTGCCCGCTGTTATCAGTCCCTGTATGCCCGCTGTTATCAGTCCCTGTGTGTCCGCTGTAATCAGTCCCTGTGTGTCCGCTGTTATCAATCCCTGTGTGCCCGCTGTTATCAATCCCTGTGTGCCCGCTGTTATCAGTCCCTGTGTGTCCGCTGTTATCAGTCCCTGTGTGTCCGCTGTTATCAGTCCCTGTGTGTCCGCTGTTATCAGTCTCTGTGTGCCCGCTGTTATCAGTCCCTGTGTGCCCGCTGTTATCAGTCACTGTGTGTCCGCTGTTATCAGTCCCTGTGTGCCCGCTGTTATCGGTCTCTGTGTGCCCGCTGTTATCGGTCTCTGTGTGCCCGCTGTTATCAGTCACTGTGTGCCCGCTGTTATCAGTCCCTGTGTGCTCGCTGTTAGCAGTCACTGTGTGTCCGCTGTTATCAGTCCCTGTGTGTCCGCTGTTATCAGTCCCTGTGTGTCCGCTGTTATCAATCCCTGTGTGCCCGCTGTTATCAGTCCCTGTGTGTCCGCTGTTATCAGTCCCTGTGTGTCCGCTGTTATCAGTCCCTGTGTGTCCGCTGTTATCAGTCTCTGTGTGCCCGCTGTTATCAGTTCCTGTGTGTCCGCTGTTATCAGTCACTGTGTGCCCGCTGTTATCAGTTCCTGTGTGTCCGCTGTTATCAGTCCCTGTGTGTCCGCTGTTATCAATCCCTGTGTGCCCGCTGTTATCAGTCCCTGTGTGTCCGCTGTTATCAGTCCCTGTGTGTCCGCTGTTATCAGTCCCTGTGTGTCCGCTGTTATCAGTCTCTGTGTGCCCGCTGTTATCAGTCCCTGTGTGCCCGCTGTTATCAGTCACTGTGTGTCCGCTGTTATCAGTCCCTGTGTGCCCGCTGTTATCGGTCTCTGTGTGCCCGCTGTTATCGGTCTCTGTGTGCCCGCTGTTATCAATCCCTGTGTGCCCGCTGTTATCAGTCCCTGTGTGCCCGCTGTTATCAGTCCCTGTGTGTCCGCTGTTATCAGTCCCTGTGTGCCCGCTGTTATCAGTCTTTGTGTGTCCGCTGTTATCAGTTCCTGTGTTCCCGCTGTTATCAGTCACTGTGTGTCCGCTGTTATCAGTCCCTGTGTGTCCGCTGTTATCAGTCCCTGTGTGTCCGCTGTTATCAGTCCCTGTGTGTCCGCTGTTATCAGTCCCTGTGTGTCCGCTGTTATCAGTCCCTGTGTGTCCGCTGTTATCAGTCCCTGTGTGCCCGCTGTTATCAGTCCCTGTGTGTCCGCTGTTATCAATCCCTGTGTGCCCGCTGTTATCAGTCCCTGTGTGCCCGCTGTTATCAGTCCCTGTGTGTCCGCTGTTATCAGTCCCTGTGTGCCCGCTGTTATCAGTCACTGTGTGTCCGCTGTTATCAGTCTCTGTGTGTCCGCTGTTATCAGTCCCTGTGTGTCCGCTGTTATCAGTCCCTGTGTGCCCGCTGTTATCAGTCCCTGTGTGTCCGCTGTTATCAATCCCTGTGTGCCCGCTGTTATCAGTCCCTGTGTGCCCGCTGTTATCAGTCCCTGTGTGTCCGCTGTTATCAGTCCCTGTGTGTCCGCTGTTATCAGTCTTTGTGTGTCCGCTGTTATCAGTTCCTGTGTTCCCGCTGTTATCAGTCACTGTGTGTCCGCTGTTATCAGTCCCTGTGTGTCCGCTGTTATCAGTCCCTGTGTGTCCGCTGTTATCAGTCCCTGTGTGTCCGCTGTTATCAGTCCCTGTGTGTCCGCTGTTATCAGTCCCTGTGTGCCCGCTGTTATCAGTCTTTGTGTGTCCGCTGTTATCAGTCCCTGTGTGTCCGCTGTTATCAATCCCTGTGTGCCCGCTGTTATCAGTCCCTGTGTGCCCGCTGTTATCAGTCCCTGTGTGTCCGCTGTTATCAGTCCCTGTGTGCCCGCTGTTATCAGTCACTGTGTGTCCGCTGTTATCAGTCTCTGTGTGTCCGCTGTTATCAGTCCCTGTGTGTCCGCTGTTATCAGTCTCTGTGTGTCCGCTGTTATCAGTCCCTGTGTGTCCGCTGTTATCAGTCCCTGTGTGTCCGCTGTTATCAATCCCTGTGTGCCCGCTGTTATCAGTCCCTGTGTGCCCGCTGTTATCAGTCCCTGTGTGTCCGCTGTTATCAGTCCCTGTGTGCCCGCTGTTATCAGTCACTGTGTGTCCGCTGTTATCAGTCTCTGTGTGTCCGCTGTTATCAGTCCCTGTGTGTCCGCTGTTATCAGTCCCTGTGTGTCCGCTGTTATCAGTCACTGTGTGCCCGCTGTTATCAGTCTTTGTGTGTCCGCTGTTATCAGTCTCTGTGTGCCCGCTGTTATCAGTCCCTGTGTGCCCGCTGTCATCAGTCACTGTGTGCCCGCTGTTATCAGTCTTTGTGTGTCCGCTGTTATCAGTCTTTGTGTGTCCGCTGTTATCAGTCTCTGTGTGCCCGCTGTTATCAGTCCCTGTGTGTCCGCTGTTATCAGTCCCTGTGTGTCCGCTGTTATCAGTCTTTGTGTGTCCGCTGTTATCAGTCCCTGTGTGTCCGCTGTTTTCAGTCACTGTGTGCCCGCTGTTATCAGTCCCTGTGTGCCCGCTCTTATCAGTCACTGTGTGCCCGCTGTTATCAGTCCCTGTGTGCCCACTGTTATCAGTTCCTGTGTGCCCGCTGTTATCAGTCCCTGTGTGCCCGCTGTTATCAGCCTCTGTGTGCCCGCTGTTATCAGTCCCTGTGTGCCCGATGTTATCAGTTCCTGTGTTCCCGCTGTTATCAGTCCCTGTGTGCCCGCTGTTATCAGCCCCTGTGTGTCCGCTGTTATCAGTTCCTGTGTGCCCGCTCTTATCAGTCACTGTGTGCCCGCTGTTATCAGTCACTGTGTGCCCGCTGTTATCAGTATCTGTGTGTCCGCTGTTATCAGTCCCTGTGTGCCTGCTGTTATCAGTCTCTGTGTGTCCGCTGTTATCAGTCACTGTGTGCCCGCTGTTATCAGTCCCTGTGTGCCTGCTGTAATCAGTCACTGTGTGTCCGCTGTTATCAGTCACTGTGTGTCCGCTGTTATCAGTCCCTGTGTGTCCGCTGTTATCAATCCCTGTGTGCCCGCTGTTATCAGTCCCTGTGTGTCGGCTGTTATCAGCCCCTGTGTGTCCGCTGTTATCAGTCACTGTGTGTCCCCTGTTATCAGTCCCTGTGTGCTCGCTGTTATCAGTCTCTGTGTGCCCGCTGTTATCAGTCCCTGTGTGCCCGCTGTCATCAGTCCCTGTGTGCCCGCTGTTATCAGTCCCTGTGTGCCCGCTGTTATCAGTCTCTGTGTGTCCGCTGTTATCAGTCCCTGTGTGCCCGCTGTTATCAGTCACTGTGTGTCCGCTGTTATCAGTCCCTGTGTGCCTGCTGTTATCAGTCTCTGTGTGTCCGCTGTTATCAGTCACTGTGTGCCCGCTGTTATCAGTCCCTGTGTGCCTGCTGTAATCAGTCACTGTGTGTCCGCTGTTATCAGTCACAGTGTGTCCGCTGTTATCAGTCCCTGTGTGTCCGCTGTTATCAATCCCTGTGTGCCCGCTGTTATCAGTCCCTGTGTGTCGGCTGTTATCAGCCCCTGTGTGTCCGCTGTTATCAGTCACTGTGTGTCCCCTGTTATCAGTCCCTGTGTGCTCGCTGTTATCAGTCTCTGTGTGCCCGCTGTTATCAGTCCCTGTGTGCCCGCTGTCATCAGTCCCTGTGTGCCCGCTGTTATCAGTCCCTGTGTGCCCGCTGTTATCAGTCTCTGTGTGTCCGCTGTTATCAGTCCCTGTGTGCCCGCTGTTATCAGTCACTGTGTGTCCGCTGTTATCAGTCCCTGTGTGCCCGCTGTTATCAGTCACTGTGTGTCGGCTGTTATCAGCCCCTGTGTGTCCGCTGTCATCAGTCCCTGTGTGTCCGCTGTTATCAGTCCCTGTGTGCCCGCTGTTATCAGTCACTGTGTGCCCGCTGTCATCAGTCCCTGTGTGCCCGCTGTTATCAGTCCCTGTGTGCCCGCTGTTATCAGTCTCTGTGTGTCCGCTGTTATCAGTCCCTGTGTGCCCGCTGTTATCAGTCACTGTGTGTCCGCTGTTATCAGTCCCTGTGTGCCCGCTGTCATCAGTCCCTGTGTGCCCGCTGTTATCAGTCCCTGTGTGCCCGCTGTTATCAGTCTCTGTGTGTCCGCTGTTATCAGTCCCTGTGTGCCCGCTGTTATCAGTCACTGTGTGTCCGCTGTTATCAGTCCCTGTGTGTCCGCTGTTATCAGTCACTGTGTGCCCGCTGTTATCAGTCCCTGTGTGCTCGCTGTTATCAGTCACTGTGTGTCCCCTGTTATCAGTCCCTGTGTGCTCGCTGTTATCAGTCACTGTGTGTCCCCTGTTATCAGTCCCTGTGTGCTCGCTGTTATCAGTCTCTGTGTGCCCGCTGTTATCAGTCCCTGTGTGCCCGCTGTTATCAGTCCCTGTGTGCCCGCTGTTATCAGTCACTGTGTGTCCCCTGTTATCAGTCCCTGTGTGCTCGCTGTTATCAGTCTCTGTGTGCCCGCTGTTATCAGTCCCTGTGTGCCCGCTGTCATCAGTCCCTGTGTGCCCGCTGTTATCAGTCCCTGTGTGCCCGCTGTTATCAGTCTCTGTGTGTCCGCTGTTATCAGTCCCTGTGTGCCCGCTGTTATCAGTCCCTGTGTGTCCGCTGTTATCAGTCCCTGTGTGCCCGCTGTTCTCAGTCTCTGTGTGTCCGCTGTTATCAGTCACTGTGTGCTCACTGTTATCAGTCCCTGTGTGCCCGCTGTTATCAGTCCCTGTATGCCCGCTGTTATCAGTCCCTGTGTGCCCGCTGTTATCAGTCCCTGTGTGCTCACTGTTATCAGTCCCTGTGTGTCCGCTGTTATCAGTCCCTGTGTGCCCGCTGTTATCAGTCCCGGTGTGCCCGCTGTTATCAGTCCCTGTGTGCCCGCTGTTATCAGTCCCTGTATGCCCGCTGTTATCAGTCCCTGTGTGTCCGCTGTTATCAACCCCTGTGTGCCCGCTGTTATCAGTCCCTGTGTGTCCGCTGTTATCAGTCCCTGTATGCCCGCTGTTATCAGTCCCTGTGTGTCCGCTGTTATCAGTCCCTGTATGCCCGCTGTTATCAGTCCCTGTATGCCCGCTGTTATCAGTCCCTGTGTGTCCGCTGTTATCAGTCCCTGTGTGCCCGCTGTTATCAGTCCCGGTGTGCCCGCTGTTATCAGTCCCTGTGTGCCCGCTGTTATCAGTCCCTGTATGCCCGCTGTTATCAGTCCCTGTGTGTCCGCTGTTATCAACCCCTGTGTGCCCGCTGTTATCAGTCCCTGTGTGCCCGCTGTTATCAGTCCCTGTATGCCCGCTGTAATCAGTCCCTGTGTGTCCGCTGTTATCAATCCCTGTGTGCCCGCTGTTATCAATCCCTGTGTGCCCGCTGTTATCAGTCCCTGTGTGTCCGCTGTTATCAGTCCCTGTGTGTCCGCTGTTATCAGTCCCTGTGTGTCCGCTGTTATCAGTCCCTGTGTGCCCGCTGTTATCAGTCACTGTGTGTCCGCTGTTATCAGTCCCTGTGTGCCCGCTGTTATCGGTCTCTGTGTGCCCGCTGTTATCGGTCTCTGTGTGCCCGCTGTTATCAGTCACTGTGTGCCCGCTGTTATCAGTCCCTGTGTGCTCGCTGTTATCAGTCACTGTGTGTCCGCTGTTATCAGTCCCTGTGTGTCCGCTGTTATCAGTCCCTGTGTGTCCGCTGTTATCCATCCCTGTGTGCCCGCTGTTATCAGTCCCTGTGTGTCCGCTGTTATCAGTCCCTGTGTGTCCGCTGTTATCAGTCCCTGTGTGTCCGCTGTTATCAGTCTCTGTGTGCCCGCTGTTATCAGTTCCTGTGTGTCCGCTGTTATCAGTCACTGTGTGCCCGCTGTTATCAGTCCCTGTGTGTCCGCTGTTATCAGTCCCTGTGTGTCCGCTGTTATCAGTCCCTGTGTGTCCGCTGTTATCAGTCCCTGTGTGTCCGCTGTTATCAGTCTCTGTGTGCCCGCTGTTATCAGTCCCTGTGTGCCCGCTGTTATCAGTCACTGTGTGTCCGCTGTTATCAGTCCCTGTGTGCCCGCTGTTATCGGTCTCTGTGTGCCCGCTGTTATCGGTCTCTGTGTGCCCGCTGTTATCAGTCTCTGTGTGTCCGCTGTTATCAGTCCCTGTGTGTCCGCTGTTATCAGTCCCTGTGTGTCCGCTGTTATCAATCCCTGTGTGCCCGCTGTTATCAGTCCCTGTGTGCCCGCTGTTATCAGTCCCTGTGTGTCCGCTGTTATCAGTCCCTGTGTGCCCGCTGTTATCAGTCCCTGTGTGTCCGCTGTTATCAGTCCCTGTGTGTCCGCTGTTATCAGTCCCTGTGTGTCCGCTGTTATCAGTCCCTGTGTGTCCGCTGTTATCAGTCTCTGTGTGTCCGCTGTTATCAGTCTTTGTGTGTCCGCTGTTATCAGTCTTTGTGTGTCCGCTGTTATCAGTCCCTGTGTGCCCGCTGTTATCAGTCTCTGTGTGTCCGCTGTTATCAGTCGCTGTGTGTCCGCTGTTATCAGTCTCTGTGTGTCCGCTGTTATCAGTCTTTGTGTGTCCGCTGTTATCAGTCCCTGTGTGCCCGCTGTTATCAGTCCCTGTGTGTCCGCTGTTATCAGTCACTGTGTGTCCGCTGTTATCAGTCCCTGTGTGTCCGCTGTTATCAGTCCCTGTGTGCCCGCTGTTATCAGTCCCTGTGTGTCCGCTGTTATCAGTCCCTGTGTGTCCGCTGTTATCAGTCCCTGTGTGTCCGCTGTTATCAGTCCCTGTGTGTCCGCTGTTATCAGTCCCTGTGTGTCCGCTGTTATCAGTCCCTGTGTGCCCGCTGTTATCAGTCTCTGTGTGTCCGCTGTTATCAGTCCCTGTGTGTCCGCTGTTATCAGTCCCTGTGTGTCCGCTGTTATCAGTCACTGTGTGCCCGCTGTTATCAGTCTTTGTGTGTCCGCTGTTATCAGTCTTTGTGTGTCCGCTGTTATCAGTCACTGTGTGCCCGCTGTTATCAGTCCCTGTGTGTCCGCTGTTATCAGTCTCTGTGTGCCCGCTGTTATCAGTCCCTGTGTGCCCGCTGTTATCAGTCCCTGTGTGTCCGCTGTTATCAGTCACTGTGTGCTCGCTGTTATCAGTCCCTGTGTGTCCGCTGTTATCAGTCTCTGTGTGTCCGCTGTTATCAGTCTCTGTGAGCCCGCTGTTATCAGTCCCTGTGTGCCCGCTGTTATCAGTCCCTGTGTGCCCGCTGTTATCAATCCCTGTGTGCCCGCTGTTATCAGTCCCTGTGTGTCCGCTGTTATCAGTCACTGTGTGCCCGCTGTTATCAGTCCCTGTGTGTCCGCTGTTATCAGTCTCTGTGAGCCCGCTGTTATCAGTCCCTGTGTGCCCGCTGTTATCAGTCCCTGTGTGCCCGCTGTTATCAATCCCTGTGTGCCCGCTGTTATCAGTCCCTGTGTGTCCGCTGTTATCAATCCCTGTGTGCCCGCTGTTATCAGTCCCTGTGTGTCCGCTGTTATCAGTCCCTGTGTGTCCGCTGTTATCAGTCACTCTGTGTCCGCTGTTATCAATCCCTGTGTGCCCGCTGTTATCAGTCCCTGTGTGCCCGCTGTTATCAGTCCCTGTGTGCCCGATGTTATCAGTCACTGTGTGCCCGCTGTTATCAGTCACTGTGTGCCCACTGTTTTCAGTCCCTGTGTGCCCGCTGTTATCAGTCCGTGTCCCCGCTGTTATCAATCCCTGTGTGCCCGCTGTTATCAGTCCCTGTGTGCCCGCTCTTATCAGTCACTGTGTGCCCGCTGTTATCAGTCCCTGTGTGCCCACTGTTATCAGTTCCTGTGTGCCCGCTGTTATCAGTCCCTGTGTGCCCGCTGTTATCAGCCTCTGTGTGCCCGCTGTTATCAGTCCCTGTGTGCCCGATGTTATCAGTTCCTGTGTTCCCGCTGTTATCAGTCCCTGTGTGCCCGCTGTTATCAGCCCCTGTGTGTCCGCTGTTATCAGTTCCTGTGTGCCCGCTCTTATCAGTCACTGTGTGCCCGCTGTTATCAGTCACTGTGTGCCCGCTGTTATCAGTATCTGTGTGTCCGCTGTTATCAGTCCCTGTGTGCCTGCTGTTATCAGTCTCTGTGTGTCCGCTGTTATCAGTCACTGTGTGCCCGCTGTTATCAGTCCCTGTGTGCCTGCTGTTATCAGTCACTGTGTGTCCGCTGTTATCAGTCACTGTGTGTCCGCTGATATCAGTCCCTGTGTGCTCACTGTTATCAGTCCCTGTGTGCTCACTGTTATCAGTCCCTGTGTGCCCGCTGTTATCAATCCCTGTGAGCCCGCTGTTATCAGTCCCTGTGTGCCCGCTGTTATCAGTCCCCGTGTGCCCGCTGTTATCAATCCCTGTGAGCCCGCTGTTATCAGTCCCTGTGTGCCCGCTGTTATCAGTCCCTGTGAGCCCGCTGTTATCAGTCCCTGTGTGCTCACTGTTATCAGTCCCTGTGTGCCCGCTGTTATCATTCCCTGTGTGTCCGCTGTTATCAATCCCTGTGTGCTCACTGTTATCAGTCCCTGTGTGCCCGCTGTTATCAATCCCTGTGAGCCCGCTGTTATCAGTCACTGTGTGCTCACTGTTATCAGTCCCTGTGTGCCCGCTGTTATCAGTCCCTGTGTGTCCACTGTTATCAGTCACTGTGTGCTCACTGTTATCAGTCCCTGTGTGCCCGCTGTTATCAATCCCTGTGAGCCCGCTGTTATCAGTCACTGTGTGCTCACTGTTATCAGTCACTGTGTGCCCGCTGTTATCAGTCCCTGTGTGTCCGCTGTTATCAGTCCCTGTGTGCCCGCTGTTATATCAGTCCCTGTGTGCCCGCTGTTATCAGTCACTGTGTGCTCACTGTTATCAGTCCCTGTGTGCCCGCTGTTATCAGTCCCTGTGTGCTCACTGTTATCAGTCCCTGTGTGCCCGATGTTATCAGTCACTGTGTGCCCACTGTTATCAGCCTCTGTGTGCCCGATGTTATCAGTCACTGTGTGCCCGCTGTTATCAGTCCCTGTGTGCCCGCTGTTATCAGTCACTGTGTGCCCACTGTTATCAGCCTCTGTGTGCCCGATGTTATCAGTCCCTGTGTGCCCGCTGTTATCAGTCACTGTGTGCCCACTGTTATCAGTCACTGTGTGCCCACTGTTATCAGTCACTGTGTGCCCACTGTTATCAGCCTCTGTGTGCCCGCTGTTATCAGTCCCTGTGTGCCCGATGTTATCAGTCACTGTGTGCCCACTGTTATCAGCCTCTGTGTGCCCGATGTTATCAGTCCCTGTGTGCCCGCTGTTATCAGTCACTGTGTGCCCACTGTTATCAGCCTCTGTGTGCCCGATGTTATCAGTCCCTGTGTGCCCGCTGTTATCAGTCCCTGTGTGCCCGCTGTTATCAGTCACTGTGTGCCCACTGTTATCAGCCTCTGTGTGCCCGCTGTTATCAGTCCCTGTGTGCCCGATGTTATCAGTCACTGTGTGCCCACTGTTATCAGCCTCTGTGTGCCCGATGTTATCAGTCCCTGTGTGCCCGCTGTTATCAGTCCCTGTGTGCCCGCTGTTATCAGTCCCTGTGTGCCCGATGTTATCAGTCACTGTGTGCCCGCTGTTATCAGTCACTGTGTGCCCACTGTTTTCAGTCCCTGTGTGCCCGCTGTTATCAGTCCGTGTCCCCGCTGTTATCAATCCCTGTGTGCCCGCTGTTATCAGTCCCTGTGTGCCCGCTCTTATCAGTCACTGTGTGCCCGCTGTTATCAGTCCCTGTGTGCCCGCTGTTATCAGTTCCTGTGTGCCCGCTGTTATCAGTCTCTGTGTGCCCGCTGTTATCAGTCCCTGTGTGCCCGATGTTATCAGTTCCTGTGTTCCCGCTGTTATCAGTCCCTGTGTGCCCGCTGTTATCAGCCCCTGTGTGTCCGCTGTTATCAATTCCTGTGTGCCCGCTCTTATCAGTCACTGTGTGCCCGCTGTTATCAGTCCCTGTGTGCCCGCTGTTATCAGTATCTGTGTGTCCGCTGTTATCAGTCCCTGTGTGTCCGCTGTTATCAGTCCCTGTGTGACGGTGTTATCAGTCACTGTGTGTCGGCTGTTATCAGTCACTGTGTGTCCGCTGTTATCAGTCCCTGTGTGCCCGCTGTTATCAGTCACTGTGTGTCGGCTGTTACCAGCCCCTGTGTGTCCGCTGTTATCAGTCACTGTGTGTCCCCTGTTATCAGTCCCTGTGTGCTCGCTGTTATCAGTCTCTGTGTGTCCGCTGTTATCAGTCCCTGTGTGTCGGCTGTTATCAGCCCCTGTGTGTCCGCTGTTATCAGTCACTGTGTGTCCCCTGTTATCAGTCCCTGTGTGCTCGCTGTTATCAGTCTCTGTGTGCCCGCTGTTATCAGTCCCTGTGTGCCCGCTGTCATCAGTCCCTGTGTGCCCGCTGTTATCAGTCCCTGTGTGCCCGCTGTTATCAGTCTCTGTGTGTCCGCTGTTATCAGTCCCTGTGTGCCCGCTGTTATCAGTCACTGTGTGTCCGCTGTTATCAGTCCCTGTGTGCCCGCTGTTATCAGTCACTGTGTGTCGGCTGTTATCAGCCCCTGTGTGTCCGCTGTTATCAGTCACTGTGTGTCCCCTGTTATCAGTCCCTGTGTGCTCGCTGTTATCAGTCTCTGTGTGCCCGCTGTTATCAGTCCCTGTGTGCCCGCTGTCATCAGTCCCTGTGTGCCCGCTGTTATCAGTCCCTGTGTGCCCGCTGTTATCAGTCTCTGTGTGTCCGCTGTTATCAGTCCCTGTGTGCCCGCTGTTATCAGTCCCTGTGTGTCCGCTGTTATCAGTCCCTGTGTGCCCGCTGTTATCAGTTCCTGTGTGCCCGCTGTTATCAGTCTCTGTGTGTCCGCTGTTATCAGTCACTGTGTGCTCACTGTTATCAGTCCCTGTGTGCCCGCTGTTATCAGTCCCTGTATGCCCGCTGTTATCAGTCCCTGTGTGCCCACTGTTATCAGTCCCTGTGTGTCCGCTGTTATCAGTCCCTGTGTGCCCGCTGTTATCAGTCCCGGTGTGCCCGCTGTTATCAGTCCCTGTGTGCCCGCTGTTATCAGTCCCTGTATGCCCGCTGTTATCAGTCCCTGTGTGTCCGCTGTAATCAGTCCCTGTGTGTCCGCTGTTATCAATCCCTGTGTGCCCGCTGTTATCAATCCCTGTGTGCCCGCTGTTATCAGTCCCTGTGTGTCCGCTGTTATCAGTCCCTGTGTGTCCGCTGTTATCAGTCCCTGTGTGTCCGCTGTTATCAGTCTCTGTGTGCCCGCTGTTATCAGTCCCTGTGTGCCCGCTGTTATCAGTCACTGTGTGTCCGCTGTTATCAGTCCCTGTGTGCCCGCTGTTATCGGTCTCTGTGTGCCCGCTGTTATCGGTCTCTGTGTGCCCGCTGTTATCAGTCACTGTGTGCCCGCTGTTATCAGTCCCTGTGTGCTCGCTGTTAGCAGTCACTGTGTGTCCGCTGTTATCAGTCCCTGTGTGTCCGCTGTTATCAGTCCCTGTGTGTCCGCTGTTATCAATCCCTGTGTGCCCGCTGTTATCAGTCCCTGTGTGTCCGCTGTTATCAGTCCCTGTGTGTCCGCTGTTATCAGTCCCTGTGTGTCCGCTGTTATCAGTCTCTGTGTGCCCGCTGTTATCAGTTCCTGTGTGTCCGCTGTTATCAGTCACTGTGTGCCCGCTGTCATCAGTTCCTGTGTGTCCGCTGTTATCAGTCCCTGTGTGTCCGCTGTTATCAATCCCTGTGTGCCCGCTGTTATCAGTCCCTGTGTGTCCGCTGTTATCAGTCCCTGTGTGTCCGCTGTTATCAGTCCCTGTGTGTCCGCTGTTATCAGTCTCTGTGTGCCCGCTGTTATCAGTCCCTGTGTGCCCGCTGTTATCAGTCACTGTGTGTCCGCTGTTATCAGTCCCTGTGTGCCCGCTGTTATCGGTCTCTGTGTGCCCGCTGTTATCGGTCTCTGTGTGCCCGCTGTTATCAATCCCTGTGTGCCCGCTGTTATCAGTCCCTGTGTGCCCGCTGTTATCAGTCCCTGTGTGTCCGCTGTTATCAGTCCCTGTGTGCCCGCTGTTATCAGTCTTTGTGTGTCCGCTGTTATCAGTTCCTGTGTTCCCGCTGTTATCAGTCACTGTGTGTCCGCTGTTATCAGTCCCTGTGTGTCCGCTGTTATCAGTCCCTGTGTGTCCGCTGTTATCAGTCCCTGTGTGTCCGCTGTTATCAGTCCCTGTGTGTCCGCTGTTATCAGTCCCTGTGTGTCCGCTGTTATCAGTCCCTGTGTGCCCGCTGTTATCAGTCCCTGTGTGTCCGCTGTTATCAATCCCTGTGTGCCCGCTGTTATCAGTCCCTGTGTGCCCGCTGTTATCAGTCCCTGTGTGTCCGCTGTTATCAGTCCCTGTGTGCCCGCTGTTATCAGTCACTGTGTGTCCGCTGTTATCAGTCTCTGTGTGTCCGCTGTTATCAGTCTTTGTGTGTCCGCTGTTATCAGTCCCTGTGTGTCCGCTGTTATCAGTCACTGTGTGTCCGCTGTTATCAGTCCCTGTGTGTCCGCTGTTATCAGTCCCTGTGTGCCCGCTGTTATCAGTCCCTGTGTGTCCGCTGTTATCAGTCCCTGTGTGCCCGCTGTTATCAGTCACTGTGTGTCCGCTGTTATCAGTCTCTGTGTGTCCGCTGTTATCAGTCCCTGTGTGTCCGCTGTTATCAGTCCCTGTGTGCCCGCTGTTATCAGTCCCTGTGTGTCCGCTGTTATCAATCCCTGTGTGCCCGCTGTTATCAGTCCCTGTGTGCCCGCTGTTATCAGTCCCTGTGTGTCCGCTGTTATCAGTCCCTGTGTGTCCGCTGTTATCAGTCCCTGTGTGTCCGCTGTTATCAGTCTTTGTGTGTCCGCTGTTATCAGTCCCTGTGTGTCCGCTGTTATCAGTCTTTGTGTGTCCGCTGTTATCAGTCCCTGTGTCCCCGCTGTTATCAGTCTTTGTGTGTCCGCTGTTATCAGTTCCTGTGTTCCCGCTGTTATCAGTCACTGTGTGTCCGCTGTTATCAGTCCCTGTGTGTCCGCTGTTATCAGTCCCTGTGTGTCCGCTGTTATCAGTCCCTGTGTGTCCGCTGTTATCAGTCCCTGTGTGTCCGCTGTTATCAGTCCCTGTGTGCCCGCTGTTATCAGTCTTTGTGTGTCCGCTGTTATCAGTCCCTGTGTGTCCGCTGTTATCAATCCCTGTGTGCCCGCTGTTATCAGTCCCTGTGTGCCCGCTGTTATCAGTCCCTGTGTGTCCGCTGTTCAGTCCCTGTGTGCCCGCTGTTATCAGTCACTGTGTGTCCGCTGTTATCAGTCTCTGTGTGTCCGCTGTTATCAGTCTTTGTGTGTCCGCTGTTATCAGTCCCTGTGTGTCCGCTGTTATCAATCCCTGTGTGCCCGCTGTTATCAGTCCCTGTGTGCCCGCTGTTATCAGTCCCTGTGTGTCCGCTGTTATCAGTCCCTGTGTGCCCGCTGTTATCAGTCTTTGTGTGTCCGCTGTTATCAGTTCCTGTGTTCCCGCTGTTATCAGTCACTGTGTGTCCGCTGTTATCAGTCCCTGTGTGTCCGCTGTTATCAGTCCCTGTGTGTCCGCTGTTATCAGTCCCTGTGTGTCCGCTGTTATCAGTCCCTGTGTGTCCGCTGTTATCAGTCCCTGTGTGCCCGCTGTTATCAGTCTCTGTGTGTCCGCTGTTATCAGTCCCTGTGTGTCCGCTGTTATCAGTCTCTGTGTGTCCGCTGTTATCAGTCCCTGTGTGCCCGCTGTTATAAATCCCTGTGTGCCCGCTGTTATCAGTCCCTATGTGTCCGCTGTTATCAGTATCTGTGTGTCCGCTGTTATCAGTCCCTGTGTGTCCGCTGTTATCAGTCCCTGTGTGTCCGCTGTTATCAGTCACTGTGTGTCCGCTGTTATCAGTCCCTGTGTGTCCGCTGTTATCAGTCACTGTGTGCCCGCTGTTATCAGTCTTTGTGTGTCCGCTGTTATCAGTATCTGTGTGCCCGCTGTTATCAGTCCCTGTGTGCCCGCTGTCATCAGTCACTGTGTGCCCGCTGTTATCAGTCTTTGTGTGTCCGCTGTTATCAGTCTTTGTGTGTCCGCTGTTATCAGTCTCTGTGTGCCCGCTGTTATCAGTCCCTGTGTGTCCGCTGTTATCAGTCTTTGTGTGTCCGCTGTTATCAGTCTTTGTGTGTCCGCTGTTATCAGTCCCTGTGTGTCCGCTGTTATCAGTCCCTGTGTGTCCGCTGTTATCAGTCCCTGTGTGTCCGCTGTTATCAGTCACTGTGTGCCCGCTGTTATCAGTTCCTGTGTGTCCGCTGTTATCAGTCCCTGTGTGTCCGCTGTTATCAATCCCTGTGTGCCCGCTGTTATCAGTCCCTGTGTGCCCGCTGTTATCAGTCCCTGTGTGTCCGCTGTTATCAGTCACTGTGTGCCCGCTGTTATCAGTCCCTGTGTGTCCGCTGTTATCAGTCACTGTGTGCCCGCTGTTATCAGTTCCTGTGTGTCCGCTGTTATCAGTCCCTGTGTGTCCGCTGTTATCAATCCCTGTGTGCCCGCTGTTATCAGTCCCTGTGTGTCCGCTGTTATCAGTCCCTGTGTGTCCGCTGTTATCAGTCCCTGTGTGTCCGCTGTTATCAGTCTCTGTGTGCCCGCTGTTATCAGTCCCTGTGTGCCCGCTGTTATCAGTCACTGTGTGTCCGCTGTTATCAGTCCCTGTGTGCCCGCTGTTATCGGTCTCTGTGTGCCCGCTGTTATCGGTCTCTGTGTGCCCGCTGTTATCAATCCCTGTGTGCCCGCTGTTATCAGTCCCTGTGTGCCCGCTGTTATCAGTCCCTGTGTGTCCGCTGTTATCAGTCCCTGTGTGCCCGCTGTTATCAGTCTTTGTGTGTCCGCTGTTATCAGTTCCTGTGTTCCCGCTGTTATCAGTCACTGTGTGTCCGCTGTTATCAGTCCCTGTGTGTCCGCTGTTATCAGTCACTGTGTGTCCGCTGTTATCAGTCCCTGTGTGTCCGCTGTTATCAGTCTCTGTGTGTCCGCTGTTATCAGTCTCTGTGTGCCCGCTGTTATCAGTCCCTGTGTGTCCGCTGTTATCAGTCCCTGTGTGTCCGCTGTTATCAGTCCCTGTGTGCCCGCTGTTATCAGTCCCTGTGTGTCCGCTGTTATCAATCCCTGTGTGCCCGCTGTTATCAGTCCCTGTGTGCCCGCTGTTATCAGTCCCTGTGTGTCCGCTGTTATCAGTCCCTGTGTGCCCGCTGTTATCAGTCACTGTGTGTCCGCTGTTATCAGTCTCTGTGTGTCCGCTGTTATCAGTCTTTGTGTGTCCGCTGTTATCAGTCCCTGTGTGTCCGCTGTTATCAGTCACTGTGTGTCCGCTGTTATCAGTCCCTGTGTGTCCGCTGTTATCAGTCCCTGTGTGCCCGCTGTTATCAGTCCCTGTGTGTCCGCTGTTATCAGTCCCTGTGTGCCCGCTGTTATCAGTCACTGTGTGTCCGCTGTTATCAGTCTCTGTGTGTCCGCTGTTATCAGTCCCTGTGTGTCCGCTGTTATCAGTCCCTGTGTGCCCGCTGTTATCAGTCCCTGTGTGTCCGCTGTTATCAATCCCTGTGTGCCCGCTGTTATCAGTCCCTGTGTGCCCGCTGTTATCAGTCCCTGTGTGTCCGCTGTTATCAGTCCCTGTGTGTCCGCTGTTATCAGTCCCTGTGTGTCCGCTGTTATCAGTCTTTGTGTGTCCGCTGTTATCAGTTCCTGTGTTCCCGCTGTTATCAGTCACTGTGTGTCCGCTGTTATCAGTCCCTGTGTGTCCGCTGTTATCAGTCCCTGTGTGTCCGCTGTTATCAGTCCCTGTGTGTCCGCTGTTATCAGTCCCTGTGTGTCCGCTGTTATCAGTCCCTGTGTGCCCGCTGTTATCAGTCCCTGTGTGCCCGCTGTTATCAGTCCCTGTGTGTCCGCTGTTCAGTCCCTGTGTGCCCGCTGTTATCAGTCACTGTGTGTCCGCTGTTATCAGTCTCTGTGTGTCCGCTGTTATCAGTCTTTGTGTGTCCGCTGTTATCAGTCCCTGTGTGTCCGCTGTTATCAATCCCTGTGTGCCCGCTGTTATCAGTCCCTGTGTGCCCGCTGTTATCAGTCCCTGTGTGTCCGCTGTTATCAGTCCCTGTGTGTCCGCTGTTCAGTCCCTGTGTGCCCGCTGTTATCAGTCACTGTGTGTCCGCTGTTATCAGTCTCTGTGTGTCCGCTGTTATCAGTCTTTGTGTGTCCGCTGTTATCAGTCCCTGTGTGTCCGCTGTTATCAATCCCTGTGTGCCCGCTGTTATCAGTCCCTGTGTGCCCGCTGTTATCAGTCCCTGTGTGTCCGCTGTTATCAGTCCCTGTGTGCCCGCTGTTATCAGTCTTTGTGTGTCCGCTGTTATCAGTTCCTGTGTTCCCGCTGTTATCAGTCACTGTGTGTCCGCTGTTATCAGTCCCTGTGTGTCCGCTGTTATCAGTCCCTGTGTGTCCGCTGTTATCAGTCCCTGTGTGTCCGCTGTTATCAGTCCCTGTGTGTCCGCTGTTATCAGTCCCTGTGTGCCCGCTGTTATCAGTCTCTGTGTGTCCGCTGTTATCAGTCCCTGTGTGTCCGCTGTTATCAGTCTCTGTGTGTCCGCTGTTATCAGTCCCTGTGTGCCCGCTGTTATAAATCCCTGTGTGCCCGCTGTTATCAGTCCCTATGTGTCCGCTGTTATCAGTATCTGTGTGTCCGCTGTTATCAGTCCCTGTGTGTCCGCTGTTATCAGTCCCTGTGTGTCCGCTGTTATCAGTCTTTGTGTGTCCGCTGTTATCAGTCTCTGTGTGCCCGCTGTTATCAGTCCCTGTGTGCCCGCTGTCATCAGTCACTGTGTGCCCGCTGTTATCAGTCCCTGTGTGTCCGCTGTTATCAGTCCCTGTGTGTCCGCTGTTATCAGTCCCTGTGTGTCCGCTGTTATCAGTCCCTGTGTGCCCGCTGTTATCAGTCCCTGTGTGTCCGCTGTTATCAGTCACTGTGTGTCCGCTGTTATCAGTCACTGTGTGCCCGCTGTTATCAGTCTCTGTGTGCCCGCTGTTATCAGTCCCTGTGTGCCCGCTGTTATCAGTCTCTGTGTGTCCGCTGTCATCAGTCCCTGTGTGTCCGCTGTTATCAGTCTCTGTGTGTCCGCTGTTATCAGTCTCTGTGTGTCCGCTGTCATCAGTCCCTGTGTGTCCGCTGTTATCAGTCTCTGTGTGTCCGCTGTCATCAGTCCCTGTGTGTCCGCTGTTATCAGTCTCTGTGTGCCCGCTGTTGTCAGTCCCTGTGTGTCCGCTGTTATCAGTCACTGTGTGTCCGCTGTTGTCAGTCCCTGTGTGTCCGCTGTTATCAGTCTTTGTGTGTCCGCTGTTATCAGTCTCTGTGTGCCCGCTGTTATCAGTCCCTGTGTGCCCGCTGTCATCAGTCACTGTGTGCCCGCTGTTATCAGTCTTTGTGTGTCCGCTGTTATCAGTCTTTGTGTGCCCGCTGTTATCAGTCTTTGTGTGCCCGCTGTTATCAGTCACTGTGTGCCCGCTGTTATCAGTCTTTGTGTGTCCGCTGTTATCAGTCTCTGTGTGCCCGCTGTTATCAGTCCCTGTGTGCCCGCTGTCATCAGTCACTGTGTGCCCGCTGTTATCAGTCTTTGTGTGTCCGCTGTTATCAGTCTTTGTGTGTCCGCTGTCATCAGTCCCTGTGTGTCCGCTGTTATCAGTCTCTGTGTGCCCGCTGTTATCAGTCCCTGTGTGCCCGCTGTTATCAGTCCCTGTGTGTCCGCCGTTATCAGTCTTTGTGTGTCCGCTGTTATCAGTCTTTGTGTGTCCGCTGTTATCAGTCTTTGTGTGTCCGCTGTTATCAGTCTCTGTGTGTCCGCTGTTATCAGTCCCTGTGTGTCCGCTGTTATCAGTCCCTGTGTGTCCGCTGTTATCAGTCACTGTGTGCCCGCTGTTATCAGTCTTTGTGTGCCCGCTGTTATCAGTCCCTGTGTGTCCGCTGTTATCAGTCCCTGTGTGTCCGCTGTTATCAGTCCCTGTGTGTCCGCTGTTATCAGTCCCTGTGTGTCCGCTGTTATCAGTCTTTGTGTGTCCGCTGTTATCAGTCTTTGTGTGTCCGCTGTTATCAGTCCCTGTGTGTCCGCTGTTATCAGTCTTTGTGTGTCCGCTGTTATCAGTCTTTGTGTGTCCGCTGTTATCAGTCTCTGTGTGTCCGCTGTTATCAGTCCCTGTGTGCCCGCTGTTATCAGTCCCTGTGTGTCCGCTGTTATCAGTCCCTGTGTGTCCGCTGTTATCAGTCCCTGTGTGTCCGCTGTTATCAGTCTTTGTGTGTCCGCTGTTATCAGTCTTTGTGTGCCCGCTGTTATCAGTCCCTGTGTGTCCGCTGTTATCAGTCCCTGTGTGTCCGCTGTTATCAGTCCCTGTGTGTCCGCTGTTATCAGTCCCTGTGTGTCCGCTGTTATCAGTCTTTGTGTGTCCGCTGTTATCAGTCTTTGTGTGTCCGCTGTTATCAGTCCCTGTGTGTCCGCTGTTATCAGTCTTTGTGTGTCCGCTGTTATCAGTCCCTGTGTGCCCGCTGTTATCAGTCCCTGTATGCCCGCTGTTATCAGTCCCTGTGTGTCCGCTGTTATCAACCCCTGTGTGCCCGCTGTTATCAGTCCCTGTGTGCCCGCTGTTATCAGTCCCTGTATGCCCGCTGTAATCAGTCCCTGTGTGTCCGCTGTTATCAATCCCTGTGTGCCCGCTGTTATCAATCCCTGTGTGCCCGCTGTTATCAGTCCCTGTGTGTCCGCTGTTATCAGTCCCTGTGTGTCCGCTGTTATCAGTCCCTGTGTGTCCGCTGTTATCAGTCTCTGTGTGCCCGCTGTTATCAGTCCCTGTGTGCCCGCTGTTATCAGTCACTGTGTGTCCGCTGTTATCAGTCCCTGTGTGCCCGCTGTTATCGGTCTCTGTGTGCCCGCTGTTATCGGTCTCTGTGTGCCCGCTGTTATCAGTCACTGTGTGCCCGCTGTTATCAGTCCCTGTGTGCTCGCTGTTATCAGTCACTGTGTGTCCGCTGTTATCAGTCCCTGTGTGTCCGCTGTTATCAGTCCCTGTGTGTCCGCTGTTATCAATCCCTGTGTGCCCGCTGTTATCAGTCCCTGTGTGTCCGCTGTTATCAGTCCCTGTGTGTCCGCTGTTATCAGTCCCTGTGTGTCCGCTGTTATCAGTCTCTGTGTGCCCGCTGTTATCAGTTCGTGTGTGTCCGCTGTTATCAGTCACTGTGTGCCCGCTGTTATCAGTCCCTGTGTGTCCGCTGTTATCAGTCCCTGTGTGTCCGCTGTTATCAGTCCCTGTGTGTCCGCTGTTATCAGTCCCTGTGTGTCCGCTGTTATCAGTCTCTGTGTGCCCGCTGTTATCAGTCCCTGTGTGCCCGCTGTTATCAGTCACTGTGTGTCCGCTGTTATCAGTCCCTGTGTGCCCGCTGTTATCGGTCTCTGTGTGCCCGCTGTTATCGGTCTCTGTGTGCCCGCTGTTATCAGTCTCTGTGTGTCCGCTGTTATCAGTCCCTGTGTGTCCGCTGTTATCAGTCCCTGTGTGTCCGCTGTTATCAATCCCTGTGTGCCCGCTGTTATCAGTCCCTGTGTGCCCGCTGTTATCAGTCCCTGTGTGTCCGCTGTTATCAGTCCCTGTGTGCCCGCTGTTATCAGTCCCTGTGTGTCCGCTGTTATCAGTCCCTGTGTGTCCGCTGTTATCAGTCCCTGTGTGTCCGCTGTTATCAGTCCCTGTGTGTCCGCTGTTATCAGTCTCTGTGTGTCCGCTGTTATCAGTCTTTGTGTGTCCGCTGTTATCAGTCTTTGTGTGTCCGCTGTTATCAGTCCCTGTGTGCCCGCTGTTATCAGTCTCTGTGTGTCCGCTGTTATCAGTCCCTGTGTGTCCGCTGTTATCAGTCTCTGTGTGTCCGCTGTTATCAGTCTTTGTGTGTCCGCTGTTATCAGTCCCTGTGTGCCCGCTGTTATCAGTCCCTGTGTGTCCGCTGTTATCAGTCCCTGTGTGCCCGCTGTTATCAGTCCCTGTGTGTCCGCTGTTATCAGTCCCTGTGTGTCCGCTGTTATCAGTCCCTGTGTGCCCGCTGTTATCAGTCCCTGTGTGTCCGCTGTTATCAGTCCCTGTGTGTCCGCTGTTATCAGTCCCTGTGTGTCCGCTGTTATCAGTCCCTGTGTGCCCGCTGTTATCAGTCCCTGTGTGTCCGCTGTTATCAGTCCCTGTGTGTCCGCTGTTATCAGTCCCTGTGTGTCCGCTGTTATCAGTCCCTGTGTGTCCGCTGTTATCAGTCTCTGTGTGTCCGCTGTTATCAGTCCCTGTGTGTCCGCTGTTATCAGTCCCTGTGTGTCCGCTGTTATCAGTCACTGTGTGCCCGCTGTTATCAGTCTTTGTGTGTCCGCTGTTATCAGTCTTTGTGTGTCCGCTGTTATCAGTCACTGTGTGCCCGCTGTTATCAGTCCCTGTGTGTCCGCTGTTATCAGTCTCTGTGTGCCCGCTGTTATCAGTCCCTGTGTGCCCGCTGTTATCAGTCCCTGTGTGTCCGCTGTTATCAGTCACTGTGTGCTCGCTGTTATCAGTCCCTGTGTGTCCGCTGTTATCAGTCTCTGTGTGTCCGCTGTTATCAGTCTCTGTGAGCCCGCTGTTATCAGTCCCTGTGTGCCCGCTGTTATCAGTCCCTGTGTGCCCGCTGTTATCAATCCCTGAGTGCCCGCTGTTATCAGTCCCTGTGTGTCCGCTGTTATCAGTCACTGTGTGCCCGCTGTTATCAGTCCCTGTGTGTCCGCTGTTATCAGTCTCTGTGAGCCCGCTGTTATCAGTCCCTGTGTGCCCGCTGTTATCAGTCCCTGTGTGCCCGCTGTTATCAATCCCTGTGTGCCCGCTGTTATCAGTCCCTGTGTGTCCGCTGTTATCAATCCCTGTGTGCCCGCTGTTATCAGTCCCTGTGTGTCCGCTGTTATCAGTCCCTGTGTGTCCGCTGTTATCAGTCACTCTGTGTCCGCTGTTATCAATCCCTGTGTGCCCGCTGTTATCAGTCCCTGTGTGCCCGCTGTTATCAGTCCCTGTGTGCCCGATGTTATCAGTCACTGTGTGCCCGCTGTTATCAGTCACTGTGTGCCCACTGTTTTCAGTCCCTGTGTGCCCGCTGTTATCAGTCCGTGTCCCCGCTGTTATCAATCCCTGTGTGCCCGCTGTTATCAGTCCCTGTGTGCCCGCTCTTATCAGTCACTGTGTGCCCGCTGTTATCAGTCCCTGTGTGCCCACTGTTATCAGTTCCTGTGTGCCCGCTGTTATCAGTCCCTGTGTGCCCGCTGTTATCAGCCTCTGTGTGCCCGCTGTTATCAGTCCCTGTGTGCCCGATGTTATCAGTTCCTGTGTTCCCGCTGTTATCAGTCCCTGTGTGCCCGCTGTTATCAGCCCCTGTGTGTCCGCTGTTATCAGTTCCTGTGTGCCCGCTCTTATCAGTCACTGTGTGCCCGCTGTTATCAGTCACTGTATGCCCGCTGTTATCAGTATCTGTGTGTCCGCTGTTATCAGTCCCTGTGTGCCTGCTGTTATCAGTCTCTGTGTGTCCGCTGTTATCAGTCACTGTGTGCCCGCTGTTATCAGTCCCTGTGTGCCTGCTGTTATCAGTCACTGTGTGTCCGCTGTTATCAGTCACTGTGTGTCCGCTGATATCAGTCCCTGTGTGCTCACTGTTATCAGTCCCTGTGTGCTCACTGTTATCAGTCCCTGTGTGCCCGCTGTTATCAATCCCTGTGAGCCCGCTGTTATCAGTCCCTGTGTGCTCACTGTTATCAGTCCCTGTGTGCCCGCTGTTATCATTCCCTGTGTGTCCGCTGTTATCAATCCCTGTGTGCTCACTGTTATCAGTCCCTGTGTGCCCGCTGTTATCAATCCCTGTGAGCCCGCTGTTATCAGTCACTGTGTGCTCACTGTTATCAGTCCCTGTGTGCCCGCTGTTATCAGTCCCTGTGTGTCCACTGTTATCAGTCACTGTGTGCTCACTGTTATCAGTCCCTGTGTGCCCGCTGTTATCAATCCCTGTGAGCCCGCTGTTATCAGTCACTGTGTGCTCACTGTTATCAGTCACTGTGTGCCCGCTGTTATCAGTCCCTGTGTGTCCGCTGTTATCAGTCCCTGTGTGCCCGCTGTTATATCAGTCCCTGTGTGCCCGCTGTTATCAGTCACTGTGTGCTCACTGTTATCAGTCCCTGTGTGCCCGCTGTTATCAGTCCCTGTGTGCTCACTGTTATCAGTCCCTGTGTGCCCGATGTTATCAGTCACTGTGTGCCCACTGTTATCAGCCTCTGTGTGCCCGATGTTATCAGTCACTGTGTGCCCGCTGTTATCAGTCCCTGTGTGCCCGCTGTTATCAGTCACTGTGTGCCCACTGTTATCAGCCTCTGTGTGCCCGATGTTATCAGTCCCTGTGTGCCCGCTGTTATCAGTCACTGTGTGCCCACTGTTATCAGTCACTGTGTGCCCACTGTTATCAGTCACTGTGTGCCCACTGTTATCAGCCTCTGTGTGCCCGCTGTTATCAGTCCCTGTGTGCCCGATGTTATCAGTCACTGTGTGCCCACTGTTATCAGCCTCTGTGTGCCCGATGTTATCAGTCCCTGTGTGCCCGCTGTTATCAGTCACTGTGTGCCCACTGTTATCAGCCTCTGTGTGCCCGATGTTATCAGTCCCTGTGTGCCCGCTGTTATCAGTCCCTGTGTGCCCGCTGTTATCAGTCACTGTGTGCCCACTGTTATCAGCCTCTGTGTGCCCGCTGTTATCAGTCCCTGTGTGCCCGATGTTATCAGTCACTGTGTGCCCACTGTTATCAGCCTCTGTGTGCCCGATGTTATCAGTCCCTGTGTGCCCGCTGTTATCAGTCCCTGTGTGCCCGCTGTTATCAGTCCCTGTGTGCCCGATGTTATCAGTCACTGTGTGCCCGCTGTTATCAGTCACTGTGTGCCCACTGTTTTCAGTCCCTGTGTGCCCGCTGTTATCAGTCCGTGTCCCCGCTGTTATCAATCCCTGTGTGCCCGCTGTTATCAGTCCCTGTGTGCCCGCTCTTATCAGTCACTGTGTGCCCGCTGTTATCAGTCCCTGTGTGCCCGCTGTTATCAGTTCCTGTGTGCCCGCTGTTATCAGTCTCTGTGTGCCCGCTGTTATCAGTCCCTGTGTGCCCGATGTTATCAGTTCCTGTGTTCCCGCTGTTATCAGTCCCTGTGTGCCCGCTGTTATCAGCCCCTGTGTGTCCGCTGTTATCAATTCCTGTGTGCCCGCTCTTATCAGTCACTGTGTGCCCGCTGTTATCAGTCCCTGTGTGCCCGCTGTTATCAGTATCTGTGTGTCCGCTGTTATCAGTCCCTGTGTGTCCGCTGTTATCAGTCCCTGTGTGCCCGCTGTTATCAGTCACTGTGTGTCGGCTGTTATCAGTCACTGTGTGTCCGCTGTTATCAGTCCCTGTGTGCCCGCTGTTATCAGTCACTGTGTGTCGGCTGTTACCAGCCCCTGTGTGTCCGCTGTTATCAGTCACTGTGTGTCCCCTGTTATCAGTCCCTGTGTGCTCGCTGTTATCAGTCTCTGTGTGTCCGCTGTTATCAGTCCCTGTGTGTCGGCTGTTATCAGCCCCTGTGTGTCCGCTGTTATCAGTCACTGTGTGTCCCCTGTTATCAGTCCCTGTGTGCTCGCTGTTATCAGTCTCTGTGTGCCCGCTGTTATCAGTCCCTGTGTGCCCGCTGTCATCAGTCCCTGTGTGCCCGCTGTTATCAGTCCCTGTGTGCCCGCTGTTATCAGTCTCTGTGTGTCCGCTGTTATCAGTCCCTGTGTGCCCGCTGTTATCAGTCACTGTGTGTCCGCTGTTATCAGTCCCTGTGTGCCCGCTGTTATCAGTCACTGTGTGTCGGCTGTTATCAGCCCCTGTGTGTCCGCTGTTATCAGTCACTGTGTGTCCCCTGTTATCAGTCCCTGTGTGCTCGCTGTTATCAGTCTCTGTGTGCCCGCTGTTATCAGTCCCTGTGTGCCCGCTGTCATCAGTCCCTGTGTGCCCGCTGTTATCAGTCCCTGTGTGCCCGCTGTTATCAGTCTCTGTGTGTCCGCTGTTATCAGTCCCTGTGTGCCCGCTGTTATCAGTCCCTGTGTGTCCGCTGTTATCAGTCCCTGTGTGCCCGCTGTTATCAGTTCCTGTGTGCCCGCTGTTATCAGTCTCTGTGTGTCCGCTGTTATCAGTCACTGTGTGCTCACTGTTATCAGTCCCTGTGTGCCCGCTGTTATCAGTCCCTGTATGCCCGCTGTTATCAGTCCCTGTGTGCCCACTGTTATCAGTCCCTGTGTGTCCGCTGTTATCAGTCCCTGTGTGCCCGCTGTTATCAGTCCCGGTGTGCCCGCTGTTATCAGTCCCTGTGTGCCCGCTGTTATCAGTCCCTGTATGCCCGCTGTTATCAGTCCCTGTGTGTCCGCTGTAATCAGTCCCTGTGTGTCCGCTGTTATCAATCCCTGTGTGCCCGCTGTTATCAATCCCTGTGTGCCCGCTGTTATCAGTCCCTGTGTGTCCGCTGTTATCAGTCCCTGTGTGTCCGCTGTTATCAGTCCCTGTGTGTCCGCTGTTATCAGTCTCTGTGTGCCCGCTGTTATCAGTCCCTGTGTGCCCGCTGTTATCAGTCACTGTGTGTCCGCTGTTATCAGTCCCTGTGTGCCCGCTGTTATCGGTCTCTGTGTGCCCGCTGTTATCGGTCTCTGTGTGCCCGCTGTTATCAGTCACTGTGTGCCCGCTGTTATCAGTCCCTGTGTGCTCGCTGTTAGCAGTCACTGTGTGTCCGCTGTTATCAGTCCCTGTGTGTCCGCTGTTATCAGTCCCTGTGTGTCCGCTGTTATCAATCCCTGTGTGCCCGCTGTTATCAGTCCCTGTGTGTCCGCTGTTATCAGTCCCTGTGTGTCCGCTGTTATCAGTCCCTGTGTGTCCGCTGTTATCAGTCTCTGTGTGCCCGCTGTTATCAGTTCCTGTGTGTCCGCTGTTATCAGTCACTGTGTGCCCGCTGTTATCAGTTCCTGTGTGTCCGCTGTTATCAGTCCCTGTGTGTCCGCTGTTATCAATCCCTGTGTGCCCGCTGTTATCAGTCCCTGTGTGTCCGCTGTTATCAGTCCCTGTGTGTCCGCTGTTATCAGTCCCTGTGTGTCCGCTGTTATCAGTCTCTGTGTGCCCGCTGTTATCAGTCCCTGTGTGCCCGCTGTTATCAGTCACTGTGTGTCCGCTGTTATCAGTCCCTGTGTGCCCGCTGTTATCGGTCTCTGTGTGCCCGCTGTTATCGGTCTCTGTGTGCCCGCTGTTATCAATCCCTGTGTGCCCGCTGTTATCAGTCCCTGTGTGCCCGCTGTTATCAGTCCCTGTGTGTCCGCTGTTATCAGTCCCTGTGTGCCCGCTGTTATCAGTCTTTGTGTGTCCGCTGTTATCAGTTCCTGTGTTCCCGCTGTTATCAGTCACTGTGTGTCCGCTGTTATCAGTCCCTGTGTGTCCGCTGTTATCAGTCCCTGTGTGTCCGCTGTTATCAGTCCCTGTGTGTCCGCTGTTATCAGTCCCTGTGTGTCCGCTGTTATCAGTCCCTGTGTGTCCGCTGTTATCAGTCCCTGTGTGCCCGCTGTTATCAGTCCCTGTGTGTCCGCTGTTATCAATCCCTGTGTGCCCGCTGTTATCAGTCCCTGTGTGCCCGCTGTTATCAGTCCCTGTGTGTCCGCTGTTATCAGTCCCTGTGTGCCCGCTGTTATCAGTCACTGTGTGTCCGCTGTTATCAGTCTCTGTGTGTCCGCTGTTATCAGTCTTTGTGTGTCCGCTGTTATCAGTCCCTGTGTGTCCGCTGTTATCAGTCACTGTGTGTCCGCTGTTATCAGTCCCTGTGTGTCCGCTGTTATCAGTCCCTGTGTGCCCGCTGTTATCAGTCCCTGTGTGTCCGCTGTTATCAGTCCCTGTGTGCCCGCTGTTATCAGTCACTGTGTGTCCGCTGTTATCAGTCTCTGTGTGTCCGCTGTTATCAGTCCCTGTGTGTCCGCTGTTATCAGTCCCTGTGTGCCCGCTGTTATCAGTCCCTGTGTGTCCGCTGTTATCAATCCCTGTGTGCCCGCTGTTATCAGTCCCTGTGTGCCCGCTGTTATCAGTCCCTGTGTGTCCGCTGTTATCAGTCCCTGTGTGTCCGCTGTTATCAGTCCCTGTGTGTCCGCTGTTATCAGTCTTTGTGTGTCCGCTGTTATCAGTCCCTGTGTGTCCGCTGTTATCAGTCTTTGTGTGTCCGCTGTTATCAGTCCCTGTGTCCCCGCTGTTATCAGTCTTTGTGTGTCCGCTGTTATCAGTTCCTGTGTTCCCGCTGTTATCAGTCACTGTGTGTCCGCTGTTATCAGTCCCTGTGTGTCCGCTGTTATCAGTCCCTGTGTGTCCGCTGTTATCAGTCCCTGTGTGTCCGCTGTTATCAGTCCCTGTGTGTCCGCTGTTATCAGTCCCTGTGTGCCCGCTGTTATCAGTCTTTGTGTGTCCGCTGTTATCAGTCCCTGTGTGTCCGCTGTTATCAATCCCTGTGTGCCCGCTGTTATCAGTCCCTGTGTGCCCGCTGTTATCAGTCCCTGTGTGTCCGCTGTTCAGTCCCTGTGTGCCCGCTGTTATCAGTCACTGTGTGTCCGCTGTTATCAGTCTCTGTGTGTCCGCTGTTATCAGTCTTTGTGTGTCCGCTGTTATCAGTCCCTGTGTGTCCGCTGTTATCAATCCCTGTGTGCCCGCTGTTATCAGTCCCTGTGTGCCCGCTGTTATCAGTCCCTGTGTGTCCGCTGTTATCAGTCCCTGTGTGCCCGCTGTTATCAGTCTTTGTGTGTCCGCTGTTATCAGTTCCTGTGTTCCCGCTGTTATCAGTCACTGTGTGTCCGCTGTTATCAGTCCCTGTGTGTCCGCTGTTATCAGTCCCTGTGTGTCCGCTGTTATCAGTCCCTGTGTGTCCGCTGTTATCGGTCCCTGTGTGTCCGCTGTTATCAGTCCCTGTGTGCCCGCTGTTATCAGTCTCTGTGTGTCCGCTGTTATCAGTCCCTGTGTGTCCGCTGTTATCAGTCTCTGTGTGTCCGCTGTTATCAGTCCCTGTGTGCCCGCTGTTATAAATCCCTGTGTGCCCGCTGTTATCAGTCCCTATGTGTCCGCTGTTATCAGTATCTGTGTGTCCGCTGTTATCAGTCCCTGTGTGTCCGCTGTTATCAGTCCCTGTGTGTCCGCTGTTATCAGTCACTGTGTGTCCGCTGTTATCAGTCCCTGTGTGTCCGCTGTTATCAGTCACTGTGTGCCCGCTGTTATCAGTCTTTGTGTGTCCGCTGTTATCAGTCTCTGTGTGCCCGCTGTTATCAGTCCCTGTGTGCCCGCTGTCATCAGTCACTGTGTGCCCGCTGTTATCAGTCTTTGTGTGTCCGCTGTTATCAGTCTTTGTGTGTCCGCTGTTATCAGTCTCTGTGTGCCCGCTGTTATCAGTCCCTGTGTGTCCGCTGTTATCAGTCTTTGTGTGTCCGCTGTTATCAGTCTTTGTGTGTCCGCTGTTATCAGTCCCTGTGTGTCCGCTGTTATCAGTCCCTGTGTGTCCGCTGTTATCAGTCCCTGTGTGTCCGCTGTTATCAGTCACTGTGTGCCCGCTGTTATCAGTTCCTGTGTGTCCGCTGTTATCAGTCCCTGTGTGTCCGCTGTTATCAATCCCTGTGTGCCCGCTGTTATCAGTCCCTGTGTGCCCGCTGTTATCAGTCCCTGTGTGTCCGCTGTTATCAGTCACTGTGTGCCCGCTGTTATCAGTCCCTGTGTGTCCGCTGTTATCAGTCACTGTGTGCCCGCTGTTATCAGTTCCTGTGTGTCCGCTGTTATCAGTCCCTGTGTGTCCGCTGTTATCAATCCCTGTGTGCCCGCTGTTATCAGTCCCTGTGTGTCCGCTGTTATCAGTCCCTGTGTGTCCGCTGTTATCAGTCCCTGTGTGTCCGCTGTTATCAGTCTCTGTGTGCCCGCTGTTATCAGTCCCTGTGTGCCCGCTGTTATCAGTCACTGTGTGTCCGCTGTTATCAGTCCCTGTGTGCCCGCTGTTATCGGTCTCTGTGTGCCCGCTGTTATCGGTCTCTGTGTGCCCGCTGTTATCAATCCCTGTGTGCCCGCTGTTATCAGTCCCTGTGTGCCCGCTGTTATCAGTCCCTGTGTGTCCGCTGTTATCAGTCCCTGTGTGCCCGCTGTTATCAGTCTTTGTGTGTCCGCTGTTATCAGTTCCTGTGTTCCCGCTGTTATCAGTCACTGTGTGTCCGCTGTTATCAGTCCCTGTGTGTCCGCTGTTATCAGTCACTGTGTGTCCGCTGTTATCAGTCCCTGTGTGTCCGCTGTTATCAGTCTCTGTGTGTCCGCTGTTATCAGTCTCTGTGTGCCCGCTGTTATCAGTCCCTGTGTGTCCGCTGTTATCAGTCCCTGTGTGTCCGCTGTTATCAGTCCCTGTGTGCCCGCTGTTATCAGTCCCTGTGTGTCCGCTGTTATCAATCCCTGTGTGCCCGCTGTTATCAGTCCCTGTGTGCCCGCTGTTATCAGTCCCTGTGTGTCCGCTGTTATCAGTCCCTGTGTGCCCGCTGTTATCAGTCACTGTGTGTCCGCTGTTATCAGTCTCTGTGTGTCCGCTGTTATCAGTCTTTGTGTGTCCGCTGTTATCAGTCCCTGTGTGTCCGCTGTTATCAGTCACTGTGTGTCCGCTGTTATCAGTCCCTGTGTGTCCGCTGTTATCAGTCCCTGTGTGCCCGCTGTTATCAGTCCCTGTGTGTCCGCTGTTATCAGTCCCTGTGTGCCCGCTGTTATCAGTCACTGTGTGTCCGCTGTTATCAGTCTCTGTGTGTCCGCTGTTATCAGTCCCTGTGTGTCCGCTGTTATCAGTCCCTGTGTGCCCGCTGTTATCAGTCCCTGTGTGTCCGCTGTTATCAATCCCTGTGTGCCCGCTGTTATCAGTCCCTGTGTGCCCGCTGTTATCAGTCCCTGTGTGTCCGCTGTTATCAGTCCCTGTGTGTCCGCTGTTATCAGTCCCTGTGTGTCCGCTGTTATCAGTCTTTGTGTGTCCGCTGTTATCAGTTCCTGTGTTCCCGCTGTTATCAGTCACTGTGTGTCCGCTGTTATCAGTCCCTGTGTGTCCGCTGTTATCAGTCCCTGTGTGTCCGCTGTTATCAGTCCCTGTGTGTCCGCTGTTATCAGTCCCTGTGTGTCCGCTGTTATCAGTCCCTGTGTGCCCGCTGTTATCAGTCTTTGTGTGTCCGCTGTTATCAGTCCCTGTGTGTCCGCTGTTATCAATCCCTGTGTGCCCGCTGTTATCAGTCCCTGTGTGCCCGCTGTTATCAGTCCCTGTGTGTCCGCTGTTCAGTCCCTGTGTGCCCGCTGTTATCAGTCACTGTGTGTCCGCTGTTATCAGTCTCTGTGTGTCCGCTGTTATCAGTCTTTGTGTGTCCGCTGTTATCAGTCCCTGTGTGTCCGCTGTTATCAATCCCTGTGTGCCCGCTGTTATCAGTCCCTGTGTGCCCGCTGTTATCAGTCCCTGTGTGTCCGCTGTTATCAGTCCCTGTGTGCCCGCTGTTATCAGTCTTTGTGTGTCCGCTGTTATCAGTTCCTGTGTTCCCGCTGTTATCAGTCACTGTGTGTCCGCTGTTATCAGTCCCTGTGTGTCCGCTGTTATCAGTCCCTGTGTGTCCGCTGTTATCAGTCCCTGTGTGTCCGCTGTTATCAGTCCCTGTGTGTCCGCTGTTATCAGTCCCTGTGTGCCCGCTGTTATCAGTCTCTGTGTGTCCGCTGTTATCAGTCCCTGTGTGTCCGCTGTTATCAGTCTCTGTGTGTCCGCTGTTATCAGTCCCTGTGTGCCCGCTGTTATAAATCCCTGTGTGCCCGCTGTTATCAGTCCCTATGTGTCCGCTGTTATCAGTATCTGTGTGTCCGCTGTTATCAGTCCCTGTGTGTCCGCTGTTATCAGTCCCTGTGTGTCCGCTGTTATCAGTCACTGTGTGTCCGCTGTTATCAGTCCCTGTGTGTCCGCTGTTATCAGTCTTTGTGTGTCCGCTGTTATCAGTCTCTGTGTGCCCGCTGTTATCAGTCCCTGTGTGCCCGCTGTCATCAGTCACTGTGTGCCCGCTGTTATCAGTCCCTGTGTGTCCGCTGTTATCAGTCCCTGTGTGTCCGCTGTTATCAGTCCCTGTGTGTCCGCTGTTATCAGTCCCTGTGTGCCCGCTGTTATCAGTCCCTGTGTGTCCGCTGTTATCAGTCACTGTGTGTCCGCTGTTATCAGTCACTGTGTGCCCGCTGTTATCAGTCTTTGTGTGTCCGCTGTTATCAGTCTCTGTGTGCCCGCTGTTATCAGTCCCTGTGTGCCCGCTGTCATCAGTCACTGTGTGCCCGCTGTTATCAGTCTTTGTGTGTCCGCTGTTATCAGTCCCTGTGTGTCCGCTGTTATCAGTCCCTGTGTGCCCGCTGTTATCAATCCCTGTGTGCCCGCTGTCATCAGTCACTGTGTGCCCGCTGTTATCAGTCTCTGTGTGTCCGCTGTTATCAATCCCTGTGTGTCCGCTGTTATCAGTCCCTGTGTGCCCGCTGTTATCAATCCCTGTGTGTCCGCTGTTATCAGTCTCTGTGTGCCCGCTGTTATCAGTCCCTGTGTGTCCGCTGTTATCAGTCCCTGTGTGTCCGCTGTTATCAGTCTTTGTGTGTCCGCTGTTATCAGTCCCTGTGTGTCCGCTGTTATCAGTCCCTGTGTGCCCGCTGTTATCAGTCCCTGTGTGTCCGCTGTTATCAGTCTTTGTGTGTCCGCTGTTATCAGTCCCTGTGTGTCCGCTGTTATCAGTCCCTGTGTGTCCGCTGTTATCAGTCTTTGTGTGTCCGCTGTTATCAGTCTCTGTGTGTCCGCTGTTATCAGTCCCTGTGTGTCCGCTGTTATCAGTCCCTGTGTGTCCGCTGTTATCAGTCACTGTGTGTCCGCTGTTATCAGTCTTTGTGTGTCCGCTGTTATCAGTCCCTGTGTGTCCGCTGTTATCAGTCCCTGTGTGTCCGCTGTTATCAGTCTTTGTGTGTCCGCTGTTATCAGTCTCTGTGTGTCCGCTGTTATCAGTCCCTGTGTGTCCGCTGTTATCAGTCCCTGTGTGTCCGCTGTTATCAGTCTTTGTGTGTCCGCTGTTATCAGTCTTTGTGTGCCCGCTGTTATCAGTCCCTGTGTGTCCGCTGTTATCAGTCCCTGTGTGTCCGCTGTTATCAGTCCCTGTGTGTCCGCTGTTATCAGTCCCTGTGTGTCCGCTGTTATCAGTCCCTGTGTGTCCGCTGTTATCAGTCTTTGTGTGTCCGCTGTTATCAGTCTTTGTGTGTCCGCTGTTATCAGTCCCTGTGTGCCCGCTGTTATCAGTCCCTGTGTGTCCGCTGTTATCAGTCCCTGTGTGCCCGCTGTTATCAGTCCCTGTGTGCCCGCTGTTATCAGTCACTGTGTGCCCGCTGTTATCAGTCTTTGTGTGTCCGCTGTTATCAGTCCCTGTGTGTCCGCTGTTATCAGTCACTGTGTGCTCGCTGTTATCAGTCCCTGTGTGTCCGCTGTTATCAGTCACTGTGTGCTCGCTGTTATCAGTCCCTGTGTGTCCGCTGTTATCAGTCTCTGTGTGTCCGCTGTTATCAGTCACTGTGTGCCCGCTGTTATCAGTCCCTGTGTGTCCGCTGTTATCAGTCTCTGTGTGCCCGCTGTTATCAGTCCCTGTGTGCCCGCTGTTATCAGTCCCTGTGTGTCCGCTGTTATCAGTCACTGTGTGCTCACTGTTATCAGTCCCTGTGTGTCCGCTGTTATCAGTCTCTGTGTGTCCGCTGTTATCAGTCACTGTGTGCCCGCTGTTATCAGTCCCTGTGTGTCCGCTGTTATCAGTCTCTGTGTGCCCGCTGTTATCAGTCTCTGTGTGCCCGCTGTTATAAGTCTCTGTGTGCTCACTGTTATCAGTCTCTGTGTGCCCGCTGTTATCAGTCCCTGTGTGCCCGCTGTTATCAGTCCCTGTGTGTCCGCTGTTATCAGTCACTGTGTGCTCGCTGTTATCAGTCCCTGTGTGTCCGCTGTTATCAGTCTCTGTGTGTCCGCTGTTATCAGTCACTGTGTGCCCGCTGTCATCAGTCCCTGTGTGTCCGCTGTTATCAGTCTCTGTGTGCCCGCTGTTATCAGTCCCTGTGTGCCCGCTGTTATCAGTCCCTGTGTGTCCGCTGTTATCAGTCACTGTGTGTCCGCTGTTATCAGTCCCTGTGTGTCCGCTGTTATCAGTCACTGTGTGCTCACTGTTATCAGTCCCTGTGTGTCCGCTGTTATCAGTCTCTGTGTGTCCGCTGTTATCAGTCACTGTGTGCCCGCTGTTATCAGTCTCTGTGTGCCCGCTGTTATAAGTCTCTGTGTGCCCGCTGTTATCAGTCACTGTGTGCCCTCTGTTTTATGGGAACCAGCTGATGGTGAGCGGGAATGTGGTCAGATTGTTTAGCCGTCGTATTTTGCATTCCGCTTCCCCACGTGTGTAGCGAATCTGTGGCGCTGTGTGAAACCTGGCCCCATGATTCTACAGCAGTCCAGATATGAGGTGAAGAAAAGTCCCAGTGATGAAAAACTTTGAGGAATGGGGAGGTATGAGAGGACCCTCCCCCACTGCCAGGTTCCAGAGCCGAAGAGGGACGTCTGTTGGATTGGTCCATGATTATATTTGGTAAAGTGCTGAACTGGTTTGCGGTTCCCTTTCGCATCATGATTGACGAGGAATCTGTCTGACTCTCACCACCCGGGTGATTGGGGTGATTAACAGGCTGCTGGTCTCGTTATGGAGGCATCTCCTGTGCCCACCACGTCCTGGAGAGGGATTTAAACCCAGAGTTTCTGAATAATCTTTATTGGTGTCACAAGTAGGCTTCCGTTAACGCTGCAATGAAGTTACTGTGAAAAGCCCCTAGTCGCCACATTCCGGCGCCTGTTCGGGTACACAGAGGGAGAATTCAGAATGTCCAATTCACCAACCAGCATCTCTTTTGGGACTGTGGGAGGAAACCGGAGCACCCGGAGGAAACCCCCGCAGACACGGGGAGAACGTGCAGACTCCGCACAGACAGTGACCCAGCGGGGAATCGAACCCGGGACCCTGGAGCTGTGAAGCAACAGTGCTAACCACTGTGTCACTGACCCAGAGGCAGGGACATTACCCATCGCTCCACAAGTGGCCCCTTGGGAACTTCAACAGGTTGGAATAATTAGACAGAGTGTACAATGGGGGGGCGGGGGTTTGCCACCACCCACTTTGTGCCCAGTTATATGCTGAGTGTTTTTAACGTGTCGCTGGATTACAGGAATGTGGAAATGAGGCCGGGTCAGAGTTGACCCTCTCAGGCGATATGGTTCCTTAATGGATTTGCTAAATTCTTGTTACAAAAGCTTTGACTGAGCTGATAATTGAATTCCATTGTGTAATAACTGCTCACACTAACATTTGTATTAGTGTCGCTTCCTCCTGGCAGTGGCTCCTGTTATCTCTAATATTAATATCACAGACCTCTAAAAATACCCCAATCCATTCACCACAAACTCTTTCAATCTCTATATAAAAATTAATTTCACTCATCATTGTCACTGGGAAAATCATGTAATTCACCAATCTCCCTTTCATACCCAGTATTAAGATTTTCATCAGGGAGAGAGACTCAAGCCCAACATTAAGTTAAAGGTGTAAGAATTAATAACAATGATTCAGGAGTTATCTGTAAGAGGCAGCGAGTCACAAGGGAGGAGAGCTCGTGTCGAGGAGCATTGCAAAGAACAAAGGAGGCTGAGTGTTTCCAGAGAGTGTGTGTGAGAGAGAGAGAGAGACAGTCCATTCCCCTCTGCTCCCAGTCCCACACAGTCCATCCCACTCTGCTCCCAGTCCCACACAGTTCATCCCACTCTGCTCCCAGTCCCACACAGTCCATCCCACTCTGCTCATTGTTGCATCCCAGGTGCAAGGGTACGTGATGTCTCGGATCGTGTTTTCCGGGTCCTTAGGGGGGAGGGGGAGCAGCCCCAAGTCGTGGTCCACATTGGCACTAACGACATAGGTAGGAAAGGGGACAAGGATGTCAGGCAGGCTTTCAGGGAGCTAGGATGGAAGCTCAGAACTAGAACAAACAGAGTTGTTATCTCTGGGTTGTTGCCCGTGCCACGTGATAGTGAGATGAGGAATAGGGAGAGAGAGCAATTAAACACGTGGCTACAGGGATGGTGCAGGCGGGAGGAATTCAGATTTCTGGATAACTGGGGCTCTTTCTGGGGAAGGTGGGACCTCTACAGACAGGATGGTCTACATCTGAACCTGAGGGGCACAAATATCCTGGGGGGGAGATTTGTTAGTGCTCTTTGGGGGGGTTTAAACTAATGCAGCAGGGGCATGGGAACCTGGATTGTAGTTTTAGGGTAAGGGAGAATGAGAGTATAGAGGTCAGGAGCACAGATTTGACGTCGCAGGAGGGGGCCAGTGTTCAGGTAGGTGGTTTGAAGTGTGTCTACTTCAATGCCAGGAGTATACGAAATAAGGTAGGGGAACTGGCAGCATGGGTTGGTACCTGGGACTTCGATGTTGTGGCCATTTCGGAGACATGGATAGAGCAGGGACAGGAATGGATGTTGCAGGTTCCGGGGTTTAGGTGTTTTAGTAAGCTCAGAGAAGGAGGCAAAAGAGGGGGAGGTGTGGCGCTGCTAGTCAAGAGCAGTATTACGGTGGCGGAGAGGATGCTAGATGGGGACTCTTCTTCTGAGGTAGTATGGGCTGAAGTTAGAAACAGGAAAGGAGAGGTCACCCTGTTGGGAGTTTTTTATAGGCCTCCTAATAGTTCTAGGGATGTAGAGGAAAGGATGGCGAAGATGATTCTGGATAAGAGCGAAAGTAACAGGGTAGTTATTATGGGAGACTAACTTTCCAAATATTGACTGGAAAAGATATCGTTCGAGTACAATAGATGGGTCGTTTTTTGTAGTGTGTGCAGGAGGGTTTCCTGAAACAATATGTTGACAGGCCAACAAGAGGCGAGGCCACGTTGGATTTGGTTTTGGGTAATGAACCAGGCCAGGTGTTGGATTTGGAGGTAGGAGAGCACTTTGGGGACAGTGACCACAATTCGGTGACGTTTACGTTAATGATGGAAAGGGATAAGTATACACCGCAGGGCAAGAGTTATAGCTGGGGGAAGGGCAATTATGATGCCATTAGACGTGACTTGGGGGGATAAGGTGGAGAAGTAGGCTGCAAGTGTTGGGCACACTGGATAAGTGGGGCTTGTTCAAGGATCAGCTACTGCGTGTTCTTGATAAGTATGTACCGGTCAGGCAGGGAGGAAGGCGTCGAGCGAGGGAACCGTGGTTTACCAAGGAAGTGGAATCTCTTGTTAAGAGGAAGAAGGAGGCCTATGTGAAGATGAGGTGTGAAGTTTCAGTTGGGGCGATGGATAGTTACAAGGTAGCGAGGAAGGATCTAAAGAGAGAGCTAAGACGAGCAAGGAGGGGACATGAGAAGTATTTGGCAGGAAGGATCAAGGAAAACCCAAAAGCTTTCTATAGGTATGTCAGGAATGAGCAAATGACTAGGGAAAGAGTAGGACCAGTCAAGGACAGGGATGGAAAATTGTGTGTGGAGTCTGAAGAGATAGGCGAGATACTAAATGAATATTTTTCGTCAGTATTCACTCAGGAAAAAGATAATGTTGTGGAGGAGAATGCTGAGCCCCAGGCTAATCGAATAGATGGCATTGAGGTACGTAGGGAAGAGGTGTTGGCAATTCTGGACAGGCTGAAAATAGATAAGTCCCCGGGACCTGATGGGATTTATCCTAGGATTCTCTGGGAGGCCAGGGAAGAGATTGTTGGACCTTTGGCTTTGATTTTTATGTCATCATTGGCTACAGGAATAGTGCCAGAGGACTGGAGGACAGCAAATGTGGTCCCTTTGTTCAAAAAGGGGAGCAGAGACAACCCCGGCAGCTATAGACCGGTGAGCCTCACGTCTGTAGTGGGTAAAGTCTTGGAGGGGATTATAAGAGACAAGATTTATAATCATCTAGATAGGAATAATATGATCAGGGATAGTCAGCATGGCTTTGTGAAGGGTAGGTCATGCCTCACAAACCTTATTGAGTTCTTTGAGAAGGTGACTGAACAGGTAGATGAGGGTAGAGCAGTTGATGTGGTGTATATGGATTTCAGCAAAGCGTTTGATAAGGTTCCCCACGGTAGGCTATTGCAGCAAATACGGAGGCTGGGGATTGGGGGTGATTTAGAGATGTGGATCAGAAATTGGCTAGCTGAAAGAAGACAGAGGGTGGTGGTTGATGGGAAATTTTCAGAATGGAGTACAGTCACAAGTGGAGTACCACAAGGATCTGTTCTGGGGCCGTTGCTATTTGTCATTTTTATCAATGACCTAGAGGAAGGCGCAGAAGGGTGGGTGAGTAAATTTGCAGACGATACTGAAGTCGGTGGTGTTGTCGATAGTGTGGAAGGATGTAGCAGGTTACAGAGGGATATAGATAAGCTGCAGAGCTGGGCTGAGAGGTGGCAAATGGAGTTTAATGTAGAGAAGTGTGAGGTGATTCACTTTGGAAGGAATAACAGGAATGCGGAATATTTGGCTAATGGTAAAGTTCTTGAAAGTGTGGATGAGCAGAGGGATCTAGGTGTCCATGTACATAGATCCCTGAAAGTTGCCACCCAGGTTGATAGGGTTGTGAAGAAGGCCTATGGAGTGTTGGCCTTTATTGGTAGAGGGATTGAGTTCCGGAGTCGGGAGGTCATGTTGCAGCTGTACAGAACTCTGGTATGGCCGCATTTGGAGTATTGCGTACAGTTCTGGTCACCGCATTATAGGAAGGACGTGGAGGCTTTGGAGCGGGTGCAGAGGAGATTTACCAGGATGTTGCCTGGTATGGAGGGAAGTTCTTATGAGGAAAGGCTGATGGACTTGAGGTTGTTTTCGTTGGAGAGAAGAAGGTTAAGAGGAGACTTAATAGAGGCATACAAAATGATCAGGGGGTTAGATAGGGTGGACAGTGAGAGCCTTCTCCCGCGGATGGAAATGGCTGGCACGAGGGGACATAACTTTAAACTGAGGGGTAATAGATATAGGACAGAGGTCAGAGGTAGGTTCTTTACGCAAAGAGTAGTGAGGCCGTGGAATGCCCTACCTGCTACAGTAGTGAACTCGCCAACATTGAGGGCATTTAAAAGTTTATTGGATAAACATATGGATGATAATGGCATAGTGTAGGTTAGATGGCTTTTGTTTCGGTGCAACATCGTGGGCCGAAGGGCCTATACTGCGCTGTATTGTTCTATGTTCTATGTTCTATGGTAGTGTGGCGACCAGAATTGAACACTATACTCCAAGTGTGGCCTAACTAAGGTTCTATACAGCTGCAACATGACTTGCCAATTCTTATACTCAATGGCCCGGCCAATGAAGGCAAGCATGCCGTCTGCCTTCTTGACTACCTTCTCCACCTGTGTTGCCCCTTTCAGTGACCTGTGGACCTGTACTCCTAGATCTCTCTGACTGTCAATACTCTTGAGGGTTCTACCATTCACTGTATATTCCCTACCAGCATTAGACCTTCCAAAATGCATTACCTCACATTTGTACCAACTGGGCATTTAGCTCCCTGATTACTGGCTGTATCTGCAGGCAAACTCTCTGTGGTCCTTGTACAGACACACCCAAGTCTCTCTCAGCATCAACACTGAGAAGTTTCACATCTTTTAATAAACATTCTGTTTTTCTATTCTTACTCCCAAAGAGAATAAGTTCAGACATAACTTCACAGTGGCTCTTACCTTCAGCGTAAAGTGAACTGGCCAACCTCAAATTCAGTTTGTTTTTCCCCTCTAAAAATATCACTTTGATATCTTTCAAAAATATAACTTATAAACCAATCTGACCCACTTCCCAAAGAATAATAGTTTCTTCTGTTTTGCAAAATCCAGTTTATTTGTAAAATATCTGAAAGAACTTTGCAAACATTCCAAATGGGAAATCACAAAGCGCGAGGACTCTGTTTAAAGTATTTTTATTCAAATTTTTACATTTTTACATTTAACACACATAATAATAAAAACCCAACACTAACCCACCCCCCCAACACCCCCCAACACCCCCCCAACACCCCCTCCCCACCCCCCCCCACCCCCTCCCCCTTCCCCATCCACCCCCTCCCCTTCCCCTCCCCTCCCCCACCCAACCCCTCACCCCTCCCACCCCTCCCCCCTCCCCACCCCTCCCCTCCCTAACCCCTCCCCCTCCCCACCCCCTCCCCTCCCCAACCCCTCCCCACCCTCCCCCTCCCCACCCCCCTCCCCACCCCTCCCCCTCCACCACCCTCCCCCACCCTCTCACTCCTCCCCTACCCCCTCCCCTCCCCCTCCCCCTCCCCACCCCCTCACCCCTCCCCCTCTGTCTGAGGGGTGTGAGGGGTGGGCTGGTCACAGAGGGGGTGCGGGAGGGTGGATGTTGTGGGTGGGCTTGGCAGTGCAGACTGGTCACCGCCATGATGCCCGTCCCCTCAGGGAACCGGTGGGACTGGGCGATGACCAGCTCGCATTCCGGGGTCTCCAGCGAGACGGTGGAAAGTGGCAAGACCCGGACAATATCCAGTGGGTGTGGGGGAGGGGTGTGGGGGCAGGGTGTGGGGGTGGGGCGTGAGGGAGGGGTTTTGGGTGTGGGTGTGGGGTGTGGGGGAGGGGTGTGGGGGAGGGGGAGGAGTGTGGGGGAGGGTGTGGGGGAGGGGTGTGGGGGAGGGGGAGGGGGAGTAGTGTGGGGGAGGGGTGTGGGGAGGGGTGTGGGGGAGGGTGTGGGGGCAGGGTGTGGGGGTGGGGCGTGAGGGAGGGGTTTTGGGTGTGGGTGTGGGGTGTGGGGGAGGGGTGTGGGGGAGGGGTGTGGGGGTGGGGTGTGGAGTGTGGGGGAGGGGTGTGGGGTGTGGGGAGGGGTGTGGGGTGTGGGGAGGGGTGTGGGGAGGGGTGTGGAGTGTGGGGGAGGGGTGTGGGGTGTGGGGAGGGGTGTGGGGTGTGGGGAGGGGTGTGGGGTGTGGGGGAGGGGTGTGGGGTGTGGGGTGCGGTGTGGGGGTGGGGGAGGGGTGTGGGGTGTGGGGGAGGGTGGTGCGGTGTGGGGTGTGGGAGGGGTGTGGGGGAGGGGTGTGGGGGTGGGGGTGCGGTGTGGGGGAGGGGTGTGGAGTGTGGGGGAGGGGTGTGGAGTGTGGGGAGGGGTGTGGGGTGTGGGGAGGGGTGTGGGGTGTGGGCTGAGGGGGAGGGGTGTGGGGGAGGGGTGTGGGTTGAGGGGGAGGGGTGTGGGGTGTGGGGAGGGGTGTGGGTGTGGGGGAGGGGTGCGGGGTGTGGGGGAGGGGTGTGGGGTGTGGGGGAGGGGTGTGGGGTGTAGGGGAGGGGTGTGGGGTGTGGAGGAGGGGTGTGGGGTGTGGGGGAGGGGTGTGGGGTGTGGGGGAGGGGTGTGGGGTGTGGGGGAGGGGTGTGGGGTGTGGGGGAGGGGTGTGGGGGAGGGGTGTGGGAGGGGTGTGGGGGAGGGGTGTGGGGGTGGGGGTGCGGTGTGGGGGAGGGGTGTGGAGTGTGGGGGAGGGGTGTGGAGTGTGGGGAGGGGTGTGGGGGAGGGGTGTGTGGTGTGGGGTGTGGGAGGGGTGTGGGGGAGGGGTGTGGGGGTGGGGGTGCAGTGTGGGGGAGGGGTGTGGAGTGTGGGGGAGGGGTGTGGAGTGTGGGGAGGGGTGTGGGGTGTGGGGAGGGGTGTGGGGTGTGGGCTGAGAGGGAGGGGTGTGGGGGAGGGGTGTGGGTTGAGGGGGAGGGGTGTGGGGTGTGGGGAGGGGTGTGGGTGTGGGGGAGGGGTGCGGGGTGTGGGGGAGGGGTGTGGGGGAGGGGTGTGGGGTGTAGGGGAGGGGTGTGGGGTGTGGAGGAGGGGTGTGGGGTGTGGGGGAGGGGTGTGGGGTGTGGGGGAGGGGTGTGGGGTGTGGGGGAGGGGTGTGGGGGAGGGGTGTGGGGTGTGGGGAGGGGTGTGGGGTGTGGGGGTGCGGTGTGGGGTGTGGGGTGAGGGGGAGGTGTGTGGGGAGGGGTGTGGGGGTGCAGTGTGGGGTGTGGGGGAGGGTTGTGGGGTGTGGGGGAGGGGTGTGGGGTGGGGGGAAGTGTGTGGGGTGGGGGGGAGGTGTGTGGGGGAGGGGGGAGGGGTGTGGGGAGGGGTGTGGGGTGTGGGGAGGGGTGTGGGGTGTGGGGGAGGGGTGTGGGGTGTGGGGGTGCGGTGTGGGGGTGGGGGAGGGGTGTGGGGTGTGGGGGAGGGTGGTGCGGTGTGGGCTGTGGGGAGGGGTGTGGGGGAGGGGTGTGGGTTGAGGGGTGTGGGGTGTGGGGGAGGGGTGTGGGTGTGGTGTGTGGGGGTGCGGTGAGGGGTGTGGGGTGTGGGGGAGGGGTGCGGGGTGTGGGGGAGGGGTGTGGGGTGTGGGGAGGGATGTGGGGTGTAGGGGAGGGGTATGGGGTGTGGAGGAGGGGTGTGGGGTGTGGGGAGGGGTGTGGGGTGTGGGGGAGGGGTGTGGGGTGTGGGGGAGGGGTGTGGGGGAGGGGTGTGGGGTGTGGGGAGGGGTGTGGGGTGTGGGGGTGCGGTGTGGGGTGAGGGGGAGGTGTGTGGGGGAGGGGTGTGGGGGTGCAGTGTGGGGTGTGGGGGAGGGGTGTGGGGGAGGGGTGTGGGGTGGGGGGAAGTGTGTGGGGTGGGGGGGAGGTGTGTGGGGGAGGGGGAGGGGTGTGGGGGAGGGGTGTGGGGTGTGGGGGAGGGGAGTGGTGTGTGGGGGAGGGGTGTGGGGTGTGGGGGAGGGGTGTGGGGTGTGGGGGAGGGGTGTGGGGTGTGGGGGAGGGGTGTGGGGGAGGGGTGTGGGGAGGGGTGTGGGGGTGCGGTGTGGGTGTGGGGTGTGGGGGAGAGGTGTGGGGTGTGGGGTGTGGGGGAGGGGTGAGGGGTGTGGGGGAGGTGTGTGGGGGAGGGGTGGGGGGTGTGGGGGAGGGGTGTGGGGTGTGGGGGAGGGGTGTGGGGGAGGGATGTGGGGGAGGGATGTGGGGGAGGGGTGTGGGGTGTGGGGAGGGTTGTGGGGTGTGGGGAGGGGTGTGGGGTGTGGGGGAGGGGTGTGGGGGCGGGGGGGCGGTGTGGGGTGTGGGGTGTGGGGGAGGGGTGTGAGTTGTGGGGGAGGGGTGTGGGGTGTGGGGGGGGGTGTGGGGTGTGGGGGTGCGGTGTGGGGTGTGGGGTGTGGGGGAGGGGTGTGGGGTGTGGGGGAGGGGTGTGGGGTGTGGGGGAGGGGTGTGGGGGAGGGGTGTGGGGTGTGGGGGAGGGGTGTGGGGTGTGGGGGAGGGGTGTGGGGTGTGGGGGAGGGGTGTGGGGTGTGGGGGAGGGGTGTGGGGTGTGGGGGAGGGGTGTGGGGTGTGGGGGAGGGGTGTGGGGTGTGGGGGAGGGGTGTGGGGTGTGGGGGAGGGTTGTGGGGTGTGGGGGAGGGGTGAGTGGTGTGGGGGAGGGGTGTGGGGTGTGGGGGAGGGGTGTGGGGTGTGGGGGAGGGGTGTGGGGTGTGGGGAGGGGTGTGGGGGCGGGGGGCGGTGTGGGGTGTGGGGAGGGGTGTGGGGGCGGGGGGCGGTGTGGGGAGTGGTGTGGGGGAGGGGTGTGGGGGAGGGGTGTGGGGGAGGGGCGGGGGGGCGGTGTGGGGTGTGGGGGAGGGGTGTGGGGTGTGGGGAGGGGTGTGGGGTGTGGGGGTGGGGTGTGGGGTGTGGGGGAGGGGTGTGGGGGAGGGGTGTGGGGTGTGGGGAGGGGTGTGGGGTGTGGGGGAGGGGTGTGGGGGCGGGGGGGCGGTGTGGGGTGTGGGGAGGGGTGTGGGGGAGGGGTGTGGGGTGTGGGGGAGGGGTGTGGGGGAGGGGTGTGGGGTGTGGGGTGTGGGGGAGGGGTGTGGGGTGTGGGGTGCATTGACCCACACACTGTGCGTCTCCGGTGCCTGCCTGGGCCCCACGTCCATTTACTCTCCTTCACACACTTGCACACACTCAAACTTGTGAGACACACTCACTCACGGAATGAGTGTGTCACATTGGCTGCAGACAGGTTGAGCCTGGTCTCCGTGGCTGACCAGTGAACAGGAACGTTGCTTTGTGAGCTGACGCTGCAGCTGGAAGGAGATGAAGGTTTGTCGGACCCTTTGAGCCAGTGCCCAGAGCGAGAGTCCGTTTTCTTCCAGGGGAGAGGCTCCCAGTCTCGGTCCCGGAACCGGCAGGCAGGGACTGGTGATTTGTTAATTAAAAAGATCTGGAAGCTCTAATATTTCAAACGGGAGCTGGGATGACACGATGTCAGCTCATTGCAGCATTCGTCCATCACACAGAAACTAATGGAATTCAGCAAAGTGACAGCGGATGCATTGAGAAGGAAAGGATGGAGAGAGAGGGGAAGTCAGTGAGAAAAGGATAGAAAGACACTGAGGGAGAGAAAGAAAGGACTGAGGGCAAGAGATCGGGAGGAAAAAGAGAAAGAAAGGTTCGAGAGGGAGAGAGAAACTAAGGTAGAAAGATAAAGAAGGAAGCCAAGAAAAGGATAGACAGAAGGAGGAAGTAAAGCTGAGAACAGAAGAATGTGAAGGAGGTAGAGATAAAGAAAAGGGATAGAGAACGGGGAAAAGAGAGGTTGAGAAAGTGCGTGGAAGACAGATTGAAGGAAGGATACATGGGATTAGAAATAGGCAGAGAGGGAGGAGTAAGGAGAGATAGGAAAAGGGATCAGGGTAGAGAGCAGGGAAAGGAAAGAGACGGGAGGAAGGAGAAACCAAACGAGAGGGAAGACAAAGTGGTAGAGGTGATTTGTCTGATATCTGCAGGTTGTTATTGAAGAGGACGGATTGCGAGTGAGGGGTGAGGACAGACTGTGAGGTTACAGGGTGCTGACAGACTGTGAGGTTACAGGGTGAGGACAGACTGTGAGGTTACAGGGTGAGGACAGACTGTGAGGTTACAGGGTGAGGACAGACTGTGAGGTTACAGGGTGTGGACAGACTGTGAGGTTACAGGTTGCGGACAGACTGAGGTTACAGGGTGAGGACAGACTGTGAGGTTACAGGTTGCGGACAGACTGAGGTTACAGGGTGAGGACAGACTGTGAGGTTACAGGGTGCGGACAGACTGTGAGGTTACAGGGTGTGGACAGACTGTGAGGTTACAGGGTGAGGACAGACTGTGAGGTTACAGGGTGCGGACAGACTGTGAGGTTACAGGGTGTGGACAGACTGTGAGGTTACAGGGTGAGGACAGACTGTGAGGTTACAGGGTGTGGACAGACTGTGAGGTTACAGGGTGCGGACAGACTGTGAGGTTACAGGGTGAGGACAGACTGTGAGGTTACAGGGTTCGGGCAGACTGTGAGGTTACAGGGTGAGGACAGACTGTGAGGTTACAGGGTGCGGACAGACTGTGAGGTTACAGGGTGCGGACAGACTGTGAGGTTACAGGGTGCGGACAGACTGTGAGGTTACAGGTTGCGGACAGACTGTGAGGTTACAGGGTGAGGACAGACTGTGAGGTTACAGAGTGCGGACAGACTGTGAGGTTACAGGGTGAGGACAGACTGTGAGGTTACAGGGTGAGGACAGACTGTGAGGTTACAGGGTGAGGACAGACTGTGAGGTTACAGGTTGCGGACAGACTGTGAGGTTACAGGGTGCGGACAGACTGTGAGGTTACAGGGTGAGGACAGACTGTGAGGTTACACGGTGAGGACAGACTGTGAGGTTACAGGGTGAGGACAGACTGTGAGGTTACAGGGTGCGGACAGACTGTGAGGTTACAGGGTGAGGACAGACTGTGAGGTTACAGGGTGAGGACAGACTGTGAGGTTACAGGGTGAGGACAGACTGTGAGGTTACAGGGTGAGGACAGACTGTGAGGTTACAGGCTGCGGACAGACTGTGAGGTTACAGGGTGAGGACAGACTGTGAGGTTACAGGTTGCGGACAGACTGTGAGGTTACAGGGTGCGGACAGACTGAGGTTACAGGGTGCGGACAGACTGTGAGGTTACAGGGTGCGGACAGACTGAGGTTACAGGGTGAGGACAGACTGTGAGGTTACAGGGTGAGGACAGACTGTGAGGTTACAGGGTGAGGACAGACTGTGAGGTTACAGGGTGAGGACAGACTGTGAGGTTACAGGGTGAGGACAGACTGTGAGGTTACAGGGTTGGGATAGACTGTGAGGTTACAGGGTGCGGACAGACTGTGAGATTACAGGGTGAGGACAGACTGTGAGGTTACAGGGTGAAGACAGACTGTGAGGTTACAGGGTGAGGACAGACTGTGAGGTTATAGGGTGAGGACAGACTGTGAGGTTACAGGGTGAGGACAGACTGTGAGGTTACAGGGTGCGGACAGACTGTGAGGTTACAGGGTGCGGACAGACTGTGAGGTTACAGGGTGAGGACAGACTGTGAGGTTACACGGTGAGGACAGACTGTGAGGTTACAGGGTGAGGACAGACTGTGAGGTTACAGGGTGCGGACAGACTGTGAGGTTACAGGGTGAGGACAGACTGTGAGGTTACAGGGTGAGGACAGACTGTGAGGTTACAGGGTGAGGACAGACTGTGAGGTTACAGGGTGAGGACAGACTGTGAGGTTACAGGCTGCGGACAGACTGTGAGGTTACAGGGTGAGGACAGACTGTGAGGTTACAGGTTGCGGACAGACTGTGAGGTTACAGGGTGCGGACAGACTGAGGTTACAGGGTGCGGACAGACTGTGAGGTTACAGGGTGCGGACAGACTGAGGTTACAGGGTGAGGACAGACTGTGAGGTTACAGGGTGAGGACAGACTGTGAGGTTACAGGGTGAGGACAGACTGTGAGGTTACAGGGTGAGGACAGACTGTGAGGTTACAGGGTGAGGACAGACTGTGAGGTTACAGGGTTGGGATAGACTGTGAGGTTACAGGGTGCGGACAGACTGTGAGGTTACAGGGTGAGGACAGACTGTGAGGTTACAGGGTGAAGACAGACTGTGAGGTTACAGGGTGAGGACAGACTGTGAGGTTACAGGGTGAGGACAGACTGTGAGGTTACAGGGTGAGGACAGACTGTGAGGTTACAGGGTGCGGACAGACTGTGAGGTTACAGGGTGAGGACAGACTGTGAGGTTACAGGGTGCGGACAGACTGTGAGGTTACAGGGTGAGGACAGACTGTGAGGTTACAGGGTGCGGACAGACTGTGAGGTTACAGGGTGTGGACAGACTGTGAGGTTACAGGGTGAGGACAGACTGTGAGGTTACAGGGTGAGGACAGACTGTGAGGTTACAGGGTGAGGACAGACTGTGAGGTTACAGGGTGAGGACAGACTGTGAGGTTACAGGGTGCGGACAGACTGTGAGGTTACAGGGTGAGGACAGACTGTGAGGTTACAGGGTGCGGACAGACTGTGAGGTTACAGGGTGAGGACAGACTGTGAGGTTACAGGGTGCGGACAGACTGTGAGGTTACAGGGTGTGGACAGACTGTGAGGTTACAGGGTGAGGACAGACTGTGAGGTTACAGGGTGCGGACAGACTGTGAGGTTACAGGGTGTGGACAGACTGTGAGGTTACAGGGTGAGGACAGACTGTGAGGTTACAGGGTTCGGGCAGACTGTGAGGTTACAGGGTGAGGACAGACTGTGAGGTTACAGGGTGCGGACAGACTGTGAGGTTACAGGGTGCGGACAGACTGTGAGGTTACAGGGTGCGGACAGACTGTGAGGTTACAGGTTGCGGACAGACTGTGAGGTTACAGGGTGAGGACAGACTGTGAGGTTACAGGGTGCGGACAGACTGTGAGGTTACAGGGTGCGGACAGACTGTGAGGTTACAGGGTGAGGACAGACTGTGAGGTTACACGGTGAGGACAGACTGTGAGGTTACAGGGTGAGGACAGACTGTGAGGTTACAGGGTGCGGACAGACTGTGAGGTTACAGGGTGAGGACAGACTGTGAGGTTACAGGGTGAGGACAGACTGTGAGGTTACAGGGTGAGGACAGACTGTGAGGTTACAGGGTGAGGACAGACTGTGAGGTTACAGGGTGAGGACAGACTGTGAGGTTACAGGCTGCGGACAGACTGTGAGGTTACAGGGTGAGGACAGACTGTGAGGTTACAGGTTGCGGACAGACTGTGAGGTTACAGGGTGCGGACAGACTGAGGTTACAGGGTGCGGACAGACTGTGAGGTTACAGGGTGCGGACAGACTGAGGTTACAGGGTGAGGACAGACTGTGAGGTTACAGGGTGAGGACAGACTGTGAGGTTACAGGGTGAGGACAGACTGTGAGGTTACAGGGTGAGGACAGACTGTGAGGTTACAGGGTGAGGACAGACTGTGAGGTTACAGGGTGAGGACAGACTGTGAGGTTACAGGGTTGGGATAGACTGTGAGGTTACAGGGTGCGGACAGACTGTGAGGTTACAGGGTGAGGACAGACTGTTAGGTTACAGGGTGAAGACAGACTGTGAGGTTACAGGGTGAGGACAGACTGTGAGGTTACAGGGTGAGGACAGACTGTGAGGTTACAGGGTGAGGACAGACTGTGAGGTTACAGCGTGAGGACAGACTGTGAGGTTACAGGGTGCGGACAGACTGTGAGGTTACAGGGTGCGGACAGACTGTGAGGTTACAGGGTGAGGACAGACTGTGAGGTTACACGGTGAGGACAGACTGTGAGGTTACAGGGTGAGGACAGACTGTGAGGTTACAGGGTGCGGACAGACTGTGAGGTTACAGGGTGAGGACAGACTGTGAGGTTACAGGGTGAGGACAGACTGTGAGGTTACAGGGTGAGGACAGACTGTGAGGTTACAGGGTGAGGACAGACTGTGAGGTTACAGGCTGCGGACAGACTGTGAGGTTACAGGGTGAGGACAGACTGTGAGGTTACAGGTTGCGGACAGACTGTGAGGTTACAGGGTGCGGACAGACTGAGGTTACAGGGTGCGGACAGACTGTGAGGTTACAGGGTGCGGACAGACTGAGGTTACAGGGTGAGGACAGACTGTGAGGTTACAGGGTGAGGACAGACTGTGAGGTTACAGGGTGAGGACAGACTGTGAGGTTACAGGGTGAGGACAGACTGTGAGGTTACAGGGTGAGGACAGACTGTGAGGTTACAGGGTTGGGATAGACTGTGAGGTTACAGGGTGCGGACAGACTGTGAGGTTACAGGGTGAGGACAGACTGTGAGGTTACAGGGTGAAGACAGACTGTGAGGTTACAGGGTGAGGACAGACTGTGAGGTTACAGGGTGAGGACAGACTGTGAGGTTACAGGGTGAGGACAGACTGTGAGGTTACAGGGTGAGGACAGACTGTGAGGTTACAGGGTGCGGACAGATTGTGAGGTTACAGGGTGAGGACAGACTGTGAGGTTACAGGGTGTGGACAGACTGTGAGGTTACAGGGTGAGGACAGACTGTGAGGTTACAGGGTGAGGACAGACTGTGAGGTTACAGGGTGAGGACAGACTGTGAGGTTACAGGGTGAGGACAGACTGTGAGGTTACAGGGTGAGGACAGACTGTGAGGTTACAGGGTGAGGACAGACTGTGAGGTTACAGGGTGCGGACAGACTGAGGTTACAGGGTGCGGACAGACTGTGAGGTTACAGGGTGCGGACAGACTGTGAGGTTAAAGGGTGAGGACAGACTGTGAGGTTACAGGGTAAGGACAGACTGTGAGGTTACAGGGTGAGGACAGACAGTGAGGTTACAGGGTGCGGACAGACTGTGAGGTTACAGGGTGAGGACAGACTGTGAGGTTACAGGGTGAGGACAGACTGTGAGGTTACAGGGTGAGGACAGACTGTGAGGTTACAGGGTGAGGACAGACTGTGAGGTTACAGGGTGAGGACAGACTGTGAGGTTGCAGGGTGAGGACAGACTGTGAGGTTACAGGTTGCGGACAGACTGTGAGGTTACAGGTTGCGGACAGACTGTGAGGTTACAGGGTGAGGACAGACTGTGAGGTTACAGGGTGAGGACAGACTGTGAGGTTACAGGTTGCGGACAGACTGTGAGGTTACAGGGTGAGGACAGACTGTGAGGTTACAGGGTGCGGACAGACTGTGAGGTTACAGGCTGCGGACAGACTGTGAGGTTACAGGGTGAGGACAGACTGTGAGGTTACAGGGTGAGGACAGACTGTGAGGTTACAGGGTGCGGACAGACTGTGAGGTTACAGGGTGAGGACAGACTGTGAGGTTACAGGGTGAGGACAGACTGTGAGGTTACAGGGTGAGGACAGACTGTGAGGTTACAGGGTGAGGACAGACTGTGAGGTTACAGGGTGAGGACAGACTGTGAGGTTACAGGGTGAGGACAGACTGTGAGGTTACAGGGTGAGGACAGACTGTGAGGTTAGAGGGTGAGGACAGACTGTGAGGTTACAGGGTGAGGACAGACTGTGAGGTTACAGGGTGCGGACAGACTGAGGTTACAGGGTGCGGACAGACTGTGAGGTTACAGGGTGCGGACAGACTGTGAGGTTACAGGGTGCGGACAGACTGTGAGGTTACAGGGTGCGGACAGACTGTGAGGTTACAGGGTGAGGACAGACTGTGAGGTTACAGGGTGCGGACAGACTGAGGTTACAGGGTGCGGACAGACTGTGAGGTTACAGGGTGCGGACAGACTGTGAGGTTAAAGGGTGCGGACAGACTGTGAGGTTACAGGGTAAGGACAGACTGTGAGGTTACAGGGTGAGGACAGACAGTGAGGTTACAGGGTGCGGACAGACTGTGAGGTTACAGGGTGAGGACAGACTGTGAGGTTACAGGGTGAGGACAGACTGTGAGGTTACAGGGTGAGGACAGACTGTGAGGTTACAGGGTGAGGACAGACTGTGAGGTTACAGGGTGAGGACAGACTGTGAGGTTGCAGGGTGAGGACAGACTGTGAGGTTACAGGTTGCGGACAGACTGTGAGGTTACAGGTTGCGGACAGACTGTGAGGTTACAGGGTGAGGACAGACTGTGAGGTTACAGGGTGAGGACAGACTGTGAGGTTACAGGTTGCGGACAGACTGTGAGGTTACAGGGTGAGGACAGACTGTGAGGTTACAGGGTGCGGACAGACTGTGAGGTTACAGGCTGCGGACAGACTGTGAGGTTACAGGGTGAGGACAGACTGTGAGGTTACAGGGTGAGGACAGACTGTGAGGTTACAGGGTGCGGACAGACTGTGAGGTTACAGGGTGAGGACAGACTGTGAGGTTACAGGGTGAGGACAGACTGTGAGGTTACAGGGTGAGGACAGACTGTGAGGTTACAGGGTGAGGACAGACTGTGAGGTTACAGGGTGAGGACAGACTGTGAGGTTACACGGTGAGGACAGACTGTGAGGTTGCAGGGTGAGGACAGACTGTGAGGTTACAGGCTGCGGACAGACTGTGAGGTTACAGGGTGAGGACAGACTGTGAGGTTACAGGGTGAGGACAGACTGTGAGGTTACAGGGTGAGGACAGACTGTGAGGTTGCAGGGTGAGGACAGACTGTGAGGTTACAGGTTGCGGACAGACTGTGAGGTTACAGGTTGCGGACAGACTGTGAGGTTACAGGGTGAGGACAGACTGTGAGGTTACAGGGTGAGGACAGACTGTGAGGTTACAGGTTGCGGACAGACTGTGAGGTTACAGGTTGCGGACAGACTGTGAGGTTACAGGGTGAGGACAGACTGTGAGGTTACAGGGTGAGGACAGACTGTGAGGTTACAGGGTGAGGACAGACTGTGAGGTTACAGGGTGAGGACAGACTGTGAGGTTACAGGGTTGGGATAGACTGTGAGGTTACAGGGTGCGGACAGACTGTGAGGTTACAGGGTGCGGACAGACTGTGAGGTTACAGGGTGAGGACAGACTGTGAGGTTACAGGGTTGGGATAGACTGTGAGGTTACAGGGTGCGGACAGACTGTGAGGTTACAGGGTGCGGACAGACTGTGAGGTTACAGGGTGAGGACAGACTGTGAGGTTACAGGGTGAGGACAGACTGTGAGGTTACAGGGTGAGGACAGACTGTGAGGTTACAGGGTGAGGACAGACTGTGAGGTTACAGGGTGCGGACAGACTGTGAGGTTACAGGGTGAGGACAGACTGTGAGGTTACAGGGTGAGGACAGACTGTGAGGTTACAGGGTGCGGACAGACTGTGAGGTTACAGGGTGTGGACACACTGTGAGGTTACAGGGTGAGGACAGACTGTGAGGTTACAGGGTGAGGACAGACTGTGAGGTTACAGGGTGCGGACAGACTGTGAGGTTACAGGGTGAGGACAGACTGTGAGGTTACAGGGTGCGGACAGACTGTGAGGTTACAGGGTGAGGACAGACTGTGAGGTTACAGGGTGAGGACAGACTGTGAGGTTACAGGGTGCGGACAGACTGTGAGGTTACAGGGTGAGGACAGACTGTGAGGTTACAGGGTGAGGACAGACTGTGAGGTTACAGGGTGCGGACAGACTGTGAGGCTACAGGGTGTGGACAGACTGTGAGGTTACAGGGTGAGGACAGACTGTGAGGTTACAGGGTTCGGGCAGACTGTGAGGTTACAGGGTGAGGACAGACTGTGAGGTTACAGGGTGCGGACAGACTGTGAGGTTACAGGGTGCGGACAGACTGTGAGGTTACAGGGTGCGGACAGACTGTGAGGTTACAGGTTGCGGACAGACTGTGAGGTTACAGGGTGAGGACAGACTGTGAGGTTACAGGGTGCGGACAGACTGTGAGGTTACAGGGTGCGGACAGACTGTGAGGTTACAGGGTGAGGACAGACTGTGAGGTTACACGGTGAGGACAGACTGTGAGGTTACAGGGTGAGGACAGACTGTGAGGTTACAGGGTGCGGACAGACTGTGAGGTTACAGGGTGAGGACAGACTGTGAGGTTACAGGGTGAGGACAGACTGTGAGGTTACAGGGTGAGGACAGACTGTGAGGTTACAGGGTGAGGACAGACTGTGAGGTTACAGGCTGCGGACAGACTGTGAGGTTACAGGGTGAGGACAGACTGTGAGGTTACAGGTTGCGGACAGACTGTGAGGTTACAGGGTGCGGACAGACTGAGGTTACAGGGTGCGGACAGACTGTGAGGTTACAGGGTGCGGACAGACTGAGGTTACAGGGTGAGGACAGACTGTGAGGTTACAGGGTGAGGACAGACTGTGAGGTTACAGGGTGAGGACAGACTGTGAGGTTACAGGGTGAGGACAGACTGTGAGGTTACAGGGTGAGGACAGACTGTGAGGTTACAGGGTGAGGACAGACTGTGAGGTTACAGGGTTGGGATAGACTGTGAGGTTACAGGGTGCGGACAGACTGTGAGGTTACAGGGTGAGGACAGACTGTGAGGTTACAGGGTGAAGACAGACTGTGAGGTTACAGGGTGAGGACAGACTGTGAGGTTACAGGGTGAGGACAGACTGTGAGGTTACAGGGTGAGGACAGACTGTGAGGTTACAGGGTGAGGACAGACTGTGAGGTTACAGGGTGCGGACAGACTGTGAGGTTACAGGGTGCGGACAGACTGTGAGGTTACAGGGTGAGGACAGACTGTGAGGTTACACGGTGAGGACAGACTGTGAGGTTACAGGGTGCGGACAGACTGTGAGGTTACAGGGTGAGGACAGACTGTGAGGTTACAGGGTGAGGACACACTGTGAGGTTACAGGGTGAGGACAGACTGTGAGGTTACAGGGTGAGGACAGACTGTGAGGTTACAGGCTGCGGACAGACTGTGAGGTTACAGGGTGAGGACAGACTGTGAGGTTACAGGTTGCGGACAGACTGTGAGGTTACAGGGTGCGGACAGACTGAGGTTACAGGGTGCGGACAGACTGTGAGGTTACAGGGTGCGGACAGACTGAGGTTACAGGGTGAGGACAGACTGTGAGGTTACAGGGTGAGGACAGACTGTGAGGTTACAGGGTGAGGACAGACTGTGAGGTTACAGGGTGAGGACAGACTGTGAGGTTACAGGGTGAAGACAGACTGTGAGGTTACAGGGTGAGGACAGACTGTGAGGTTACAGGGTTGGGATAGACTGTGAGGTTACAGGGTGCGGACAGACTGTGAGGTTACAGGGTGAGGACAGACTGTGAGGTTACAGGGTGAAGACAGACTGTGAGGTTACAGGGTGAGGACAGACTGTGAGGTTACAGGGTGAGGACAGACTGTGAGGTTACAGGGTGAGGACAGACTGTGAGGTTACAGGGTGAGGACAGCCTGTGAGGTTACAGGGTGCGGACAGATTGTGAGGTTACAGGGTGAGGACAGACTGTGAGGTTACAGGGTGTGGACAGACTGTGAGGTTACAGGGTGAGGACAGACTGTGAGGTTACAGGGTGAGGACAGACTGTGAGGTTACAGGGTGAGGACAGACTGTGAGGTTGCAGGGTGAGGACAGACTGTGAGGTTACAGGTTGCGGACAGACTGTGAGGTTACAGGTTGCGGACAGACTGTGAGGTTACAGGGTGAGGACAGACTGTGAGGTTACAGGGTGAGGACAGACTGTGAGGTTACAGGTTGCGGACAGACTGTGAGGTTACAGGGTGAGGACAGACTGTGAGGTTACAGGGTGCGGACAGACTGTGAGGTTACAGGCTGCGGACAGACTGTGAGGTTACAGGGTGAGGACAGACTGTGAGGTTACAGGGTGAGGACAGACTGTGAGGTTACAGGGTGCGGACAGACTGTGAGGTTACAGGGTGAGGACAGACTGTGAGGTTACAGGGTGAGGACAGACTGTGAGGTTACAGGGTGAGGACAGACTGTGAGGTTACAGGGTGAGGACAGACTGTGAGGTTACAGGGTGAGGACAGACTGTGAGGTTACAGGGTGAGGACAGACTGTGAGGTTACAGGGTGAGGACAGACTGTGAGGTTAGAGGGTGAGGACAGACTGTGAGGTTACAGGGTGAGGACAGACTGTGAGGTTACAGGGTGCGGACAGACTGAGGTTACAGGGTGCGGACAGACTGTGAGGTTACAGGGTGCGGACAGACTGTGAGGTTACAGGGTGCGGACAGACTGTGAGGTTACAGGGTGCGGACAGACTGTGAGGTTACAGGGTGAGGACAGACTGTGAGGTTACAGGGTGCGGACAGACTGAGGTTACAGGGTGCGGACAGACTGTGAGGTTACAGGGTGCGGACAGACTGTGAGGTTAAAGGGTGCGGACAGACTGTGAGGTTACAGGGTAAGGACAGACTGTGAGGTTACAGGGTGAGGACAGACAGTGAGGTTACAGGGTGCGGACAGACTGTGAGGTTACAGGGTGAGGACAGACTGTGAGGTTACAGGGTGAGGACAGACTGTGAGGTTACAGGGTGAGGACAGACTGTGAGGTTACAGGGTGAGGACAGACTGTGAGGTTACAGGGTGAGGACAGACTGTGAGGTTGCAGGGTGAGGACAGACTGTGAGGTTACAGGTTGCGGACAGACTGTGAGGTTACAGGGTGAGGACAGACTGTGAGGTTACAGGGTGAGGACAGACTGTGAGGTTACAGGTTGCGGACAGACTGTGAGGTTACAGGGTGAGGACAGACTGTGAGGTTACAGGGTGCGGACAGACTGTGAGGTTACAGGCTGCGGACAGACTGTGAGGTTACAGGGTGAGGACAGACTGTGAGGTTACAGGGTGAGGACAGACTGTGAGGTTACAGGGTGCGGACAGACTGTGAGGTTACAGGGTGAGGACAGACTGTGAGGTTACAGGGTGAGGACAGACTGTGAGGTTACAGGGTGAGGACAGACTGTGAGGTTACAGGGTGAGGACAGACTGTGAGGTTACAGGGTGAGGACAGACTGTGAGGTTACACGGTGAGGACAGACTGTGAGGTTGCAGGGTGAGGACAGACTGTGAGGTTACAGGCTGCGGACAGACTGTGAGGTTACAGGGTGAGGACAGACTGTGAGGTTACAGGGTGAGGACAGACTGTGAGGTTACAGGGTGAGGACAGACTGTGAGGTTGCAGGGTGAGGACAGACTGTGAGGTTACAGGTTGCGGACAGACTGTGAGGTTACAGGTTGCGGACAGACTGTGAGGTTACAGGGTGAGGACAGACTGTGAGGTTACAGGGTGAGGACAGACTGTGAGGTTACAGGTTGCGGACAGACTGTGAGGTTACAGGTTGCGGACAGACTGTGAGGTTACAGGGTGAGGACAGACTGTGAGGTTACAGGGTGAGGACAGACTGTGAGGTTACAGGGTGAGGACAGACTGTGAGGTTACAGGGTGAGGACAGACTGTGAGGTTACAGGGTTGGGATAGACTGTGAGGTTACAGGGTGCGGACAGACTGTGAGGTTACAGGGTGCGGACAGACTGTGAGGTTACAGGGTGAGGACAGACTGTGAGGTTACAGGGTTGGGATAGACTGTGAGGTTACAGGGTGCGGACAGACTGTGAGGTTACAGGGTGCGGACAGACTGTGAGGTTACAGGGTGAGGACAGACTGTGAGGTTACAGGGTGAGGACAGACTGTGAGGTTACAGGGTGAGGACAGACTGTGAGGTTACAGGGTGAGGACAGACTGTGAGGTTACAGGGTGCGGACAGACTGTGAGGTTACAGGGTGAGGACAGACTGTGAGGTTACAGGGTGAGGACAGACTGTGAGGTTACAGGGTGCGGACAGACTGTGAGGTTACAGGGTGTGGACACACTGTGAGGTTACAGGGTGAGGACAGACTGTGAGGTTACAGGGTGAGGACAGACTGTGAGGTTACAGGGTGCGGACAGACTGTGAGGTTACAGGGTGAGGACAGACTGTGAGGTTACAGGGTGAGGACAGACTGTGAGGTTACAGGGTGCGGACAGACTGTGAGGTTACAGGGTGAGGACAGACTGTGAGGTTACAGGGTGAGGACAGACTGTGAGGTTACAGGGTGCGGACAGACTGTGAGGTTACAGGGTGAGGACAGACTGTGAGGTTACAGGGTGAGGACAGACTGTGAGGTTACAGGGTGCGGACAGACTGTGAGGTTACAGGGTGTGGACAGACTGTGAGGTTACAGGGTGAGGACAGACTGTGAGGTTACAGGGTTCGGGCAGACTGTGAGGTTACAGGGTGAGGACAGACTGTGAGGTTACAGGGTGCGGACAGACTGTGAGGTTACAGGGTGCGGACAGACTGTGAGGTTACAGGGTGCGGACAGACTGTGAGGTTACAGGTTGCGGACAGACTGTGAGGTTACAGGGTGAGGACAGACTGTGAGGTTACAGGGTGCGGACAGACTGTGAGGTTACAGGGTGCGGACAGACTGTGAGGTTACAGGGTGAGGACAGACTGTGAGGTTACACGGTGAGGACAGACTGTGAGGTTACAGGGTGAGGACAGACTGTGAGGTTACAGGGTGCGGACAGACTGTGAGGTTACAGGGTGAGGACAGACTGTGAGGTTACAGGGTGAGGACAGACTGTGAGGTTACAGGGTGAGGACAGACTGTGAGGTTACAGGGTGAGGACAGACTGTGAGGTTACAGGCTGCGGACAGACTGTGAGGTTACAGGGTTAGGACAGACTGTGAGGTTACAGGTTGCGGACAGACTGTGAGGTTACAGGGTGCGGACAGACTGAGGTTACAGGGTGCGGACAGACTGTGAGGTTACAGGGTGCGGACAGACTGAGGTTACAGGGTGAGGACAGACTGTGAGGTTACAGGGTGAGGACAGACTGTGAGGTTACAGGGTGAGGACAGACTGTGAGGTTACAGGGTGAGGACAGACTGTGAGGTTACAGGGTGAGGACAGACTGTGAGGTTACAGGTTGCGGACAGACTGTGAGGTTACAGGTTGCGGACAGACTGTGAGGTTACAGGGTGAGGACAGACTGTGAGGTTACAGGGTGAGGACAGACTGTGAGGTTACAGGGTGAGGACAGACTGTGAGGTTACAGGGTGAGGACAGACTGTGAGGTTACAGGGTTGGGATAGACTGTGAGGTTACAGGGTGCGGACAGACTGTGAGGTTACAGGGTGCGGACAGACTGTGAGGTTACAGGGTGAGGACAGACTGTGAGGTTACAGGGTTGGGATAGACTGTGAGGTTACAGGGTGCGGACAGACTGTGAGGTTACAGGGTGCGGACAGACTGTGAGGTTACAGGGTGAGGACAGACTGTGAGGTTACAGGGTGAGGACAGACTGTGAGGTTACAGGGTGAGGACAGACTGTGAGGTTACAGGGTGAGGACAGACTGTGAGGTTACAGGGTGCGGACAGACTGTGAGGTTACAGGGTGAGGACAGACTGTGAGGTTACAGGGTGAGGACAGACTGTGAGGTTACAGGGTGCGGACAGACTGTGAGGTTACAGGGTGTGGACACACTGTGAGGTTACAGGGTGAGGACAGACTGTGAGGTTACAGGGTGAGGACAGACTGTGAGGTTACAGGGTGCGGACAGACTGTGAGGTTACAGGGTGAGGACAGACTGTGAGGTTACAGGGTGAGGACAGACTGTGAGGTTACAGGGTGCGGACAGACTGTGAGGTTACAGGGTGAGGACAGACTGTGAGGTTACAGGGTGAGGACAGACTGTGAGGTTACAGGGTGCGGACAGACTGTGAGGTTACAGGGTGAGGACAGACTGTGAGGTTACAGGGTGAGGACAGACTGTGAGGTTACAGGGTGCGGACAGACTGTGAGGTTACAGGGTGTGGACAGACTGTGAGGTTACAGGGTGAGGACAGACTGTGAGGTTACAGGGTTCGGGCAGACTGTGAGGTTACAGGGTGAGGACAGACTGTGAGGTTACAGGGTGCGGACAGACTGTGAGGTTACAGGGTGCGGACAGACTGTGAGGTTACAGGGTGCGGACAGACTGTGAGGTTACAGGTTGCGGACAGACTGTGAGGTTACAGGGTGAGGACAGACTGTGAGGTTACAGGGTGCGGACAGACTGTGAGGTTACAGGGTGCGGACAGACTGTGAGGTTACAGGGTGAGGACAGACTGTGAGGTTACACGGTGAGGACAGACTGTGAGGTTACAGGGTGAGGACAGACTGTGAGGTTACAGGGTGCGGACAGACTGTGAGGTTACAGGGTGAGGACAGACTGTGAGGTTACAGGGTGAGGACAGACTGTGAGGTTACAGGGTGAGGACAGACTGTGAGGTTACAGGGTGAGGACAGACTGTGAGGTTACAGGCTGCGGACAGACTGTGAGGTTACAGGGTTAGGACAGACTGTGAGGTTACAGGTTGCGGACAGACTGTGAGGTTACAGGGTGCGGACAGACTGAGGTTACAGGGTGCGGACAGACTGTGAGGTTACAGGGTGCGGACAGACTGAGGTTACAGGGTGAGGACAGACTGTGAGGTTACAGGGTGAGGACAGCCTGTGAGGTTACAGGGTGAGGACAGACTGTGAGGTTACAGGGTGAGGACAGACTGTGAGGTTACAGGGTGAGGACAGACTGTGAGGTTACAGGGTGAGGACAGACTGTGAGGTTACAGGGTTGGGATAGACTGTGAGGTTACAGGGTGCGGACAGACTGTGAGGTTACAGGGTGAGGACAGACTGTGAGGTTACAGGGTGAAGACAGACTGTGAGGTTACAGGGTGAGGACAGACTGTGAGGTTACAGGGTGAGGACAGACTGTGAGGTTACAGGGTGAGGACAGACTGTGAGGTTACAGGGTGAGGACAGACTGTGAGGTTACAGGGTGCGGACAGACTGTGAGGTTACAGGGTGCGGACAGACTGTGAGGTTACAGGGTGAGGACAGACTGTGAGGTTACACGGTGAGGACAGACTGTGAGGTTACAGGGTGCGGACAGACTGTGAGGTTACAGGGTGAGGACAGACTGTGAGGTTACAGGGTGAGGACAGACTGTGAGGTTACAGGGTGAGGACAGACTGTGAGGTTACAGGGTGAGGACAGACTGTGAGGTTACAGGCTGCGGACAGACTGTGAGGTTACAGGGTGAGGACAGACTGTGAGGTTACAGGTTGCGGACAGACTGTGAGGTTACAGGGTGCGGACAGACTGAGGTTACAGGGTGCGGACAGACTGTGAGGTTACAGGGTGCGGACAGACTGAGGTTACAGGGTGAGGACAGACTGTGAGGTTACAGGGTGAGGACAGACTGTGAGGTTACAGGGTGAGGACAGACTGTGAGGTTACAGGGTGAGGACAGACTGTGAGGTTACAGGGTGAGGACAGACTGTGAGGTTACAGGGTGAGGACAGACTGTGAGGTTACAGGGTTGGGATAGACTGTGAGGTTACAGGGTGCGGACAGACTGTGAGGTTACAGGGTGAGGACAGACTGTGAGGTTACAGGGTGAAGACAGACTGTGAGGTTACAGGGTGAGGACAGACTGTGAGGTTACAGGGTGAGGACAGACTGTGAGGTTACAGGGTGAGGACAGACTGTGAGGTTACAGGGTGAGGACAGCCTGTGAGGTTACAGGGTGCGGACAGATTGTGAGGTTACAGGGTGAGGACAGACTGTGAGGTTACAGGGTGTGGACAGACTGTGAGGTTACAGGGTGAGGACAGACTGTGAGGTTACAGGGTGAGGACAGACTGTGAGGTTACAGGGTGAGGACAGACTGTGAGGTTACAGGGTGAGGACAGACTGTGAGGTTACAGGGTGAGGACAGACTGTGAGGTTACAGGGTGAGGACAGACTGTGAGGTTACAGGGTGCGGACAGACTGTGAGGTTACAGGGTGCGGACAGACTGTGAGGTTAAAGGGTGAGGACAGACTGTGAGGTTACAGGGTAAGGACAGACTGTGAGGTTACAGGGTGAGGACAGACAGTGAGGTTACAGGGTGCGGACAGACTGTGAGGTTACAGGGTGAGGACAGACTGTGAGGTTACAGGGTGAGGACAGACTGTGAGGTTACAGGGTGAGGACAGACTGTGAGGTTACAGGGTGAGGACAGACTGTGAGGTTACAGGGTGAGGACAGACTGTGAGGTTGCAGGATGAGGACAGACTGTGAGGTTACAGGTTGCGGACAGACTGTGAGGTTACAGGTTGCGGACAGACTGTGAGGTTACAGGGTGAGGACAGACTGTGAGGTTACAGGGTGAGGACAGACTGTGAGGTTACAGGTTGCGGACAGACTGTGAGGTTACAGGGTGAGGACAGACTGTGAGGTTACAGGGTGCGGACAGACTGTGAGGTTACAGGCTGCGGACAGACTGTGAGGTTACAGGGTGAGGACAGACTGTGAGGTTACAGGGTGAGGACAGACTGTGAGGTTACAGGGTGCGGACAGACTGTGAGGTTACAGGGTGAGGACAGACTGTGAGGTTACAGGGTGAGGACAGACTGTGAGGTTACAGGGTGAGGACAGACTGTGAGGTTACAGGGTGAGGACAGACTGTGAGGTTACAGGGTGAGGACAGACTGTGAGGTTACAGGGTGAGGACAGACTGTGAGGTTACAGGGTGAGGACAGACTGTGAGGTTACAGGGTGAGGACAGACTGTGAGGTTACAGGGTGAGGACAGACTGTGAGGTTACAGGGTGCGGACAGACTGAGGTTACAGGGTGCGGACAGACTGTGAGGTTACAGGGTGCGGACAGACTGTGAGGTTACAGGGTGCGGACAGACTGTGAGGTTACAGGGTGCGGACAGACTGTGAGGTTACAGGGTGAGGACAGACTGTGAGGTTACAGGGTGCGGACAGACTGAGGTTACAGGGTGCGGACAGACTGTGAGGTTACAGGGTGCGGACAGACTGTGAGGTTAAAGGGTGAGGACAGACTGTGAGGTTACAGGGTAAGGACAGACTGTGAGGTTACAGGGTGAGGACAGACAGTGAGGTTACAGGGTGCGGACAGACTGTGAGGTTACAGGGTGAGGACAGACTGTGAGGTTACAGGGTGAGGACAGACTGTGGGGTTACAGGGTGAGGACAGACTGTGAGGTTACAGGGTGAGGACAGACTGTGAGGTTACAGGGTGAGGACAGACTGTGAGGTTGCAGGGTGAGGACAGACTGTGAGGTTACAGGTTGCGGACAGACTGTGAGGTTACAGGTTGCGGACAGACTGTGAGGTTACAGGGTGAGGACAGACTGTGAGGTTACAGGGTGAGGACAGACTGTGAGGTTACAGGTTGCGGACAGACTGTGAGGTTACAGGGTGAGGACAGACTGTGAGGTTACAGGGTGCGGACAGACTGTGAGGTTACAGGCTGCGGACAGACTGTGAGGTTACAGGGTGAGGACAGACTGTGAGGTTACAGGGTGAGGACAGACTGTGAGGTTACAGGGTGCGGACAGACTGTGAGGTTACAGGGTGAGGACAGACTGTGAGGTTACAGGGTGAGGACAGACTGTGAGGTTACAGGGTGAGGACAGACTGTGAGGTTACTGGGTGAGGACAGACTGTGAGGTTACACGGTGAGGACAGACTGTGAGGTTGCAGGGTGAGGACAGACTGTGAGGTTACAGGCTGCGGACAGACTGTGAGGTTACAGGGTGAGGACAGACTGTGAGGTTACAGGGTGAGGACAGACTGTGAGGTTACAGGGTGAGGACAGACTGTGAGGTTGCAGGGTGAGGACAGACTGTGAGGTTACAGGTTGCGGACAGACTGTGAGGTTACAGGTTGCGGACAGACTGTGAGGTTACAGGGTGAGGACAGACTGTGAGGTTACAGGGTGAGGACAGACTGTGAGGTTACAGGTTGCGGACAGACTGTGAGGTTACAGGTTGCGGACAGACTGTGAGGTTACAGGGTGAGGACAGACTGTGAGGTTACAGGGTGAGGACAGACTGTGAGGTTACAGGGTGAGGACAGACTGTGAGGTTACAGGGTGAGGACAGACTGTGAGGTTACAGGGTTGGGATAGACTGTGAGGTTACAGGGTGCGGACAGACTGTGAGGTTACAGGGTGCGGACAGACTGTGAGGTTACAGGGTGAGGACAGACTGTGAGGTTACAGGGTTGGGATAGACTGTGAGGTTACAGGGTGCGGACAGACTGTGAGGTTACAGGGTGCGGACAGACTGTGAGGTTACAGGGTGAGGACAGACTGTGAGGTTACAGGGTGAGGACAGACTGTGAGGTTACAGGGTGAGGACAGACTGTGAGGTTACAGGGTGAGGACAGACTGTGAGGTTACAGGGTGCGGACAGACTGTGAGGTTACAGGGTGAGGACAGACTGTGAGGTTACAGGGTGAGGACAGACTGTGAGGTTACAGGGTGCGGACAGACTGTGAGGTTACAGGGTGTGGACAGACTGTGAGGTTACAGGGTGAGGACAGACTGTGAGGTTACAGGGTGAGGACAGACTGTGAGGTTACAGGGTGCGGACAGACTGTGAGGTTACAGGGTGAGGACAGACTGTGAGGTTACAGGGTGCGGACAGACTATGAGGTTACAGGGTGAGGACAGACTGTGAGGTTACAGGGTGAGGACAGACTGTGAGGTTACAGGGTGCGGACAGACTGTGAGGTTACAGGGTGAGGACAGACTGTGAGGTTACAGGGTGAGGACAGACTGTGAGGTTACAGGGTGAGGACAGACTGTGAGGTTACAGGGTGCGGACAGACTGTGAGGTTACAGGGTGAGGACAGACTGTGAGGTTACAGGGTGAGGACAGACTGTGAGGTTACAGGGTGAGGACAGACTGTGAGGTTACAGAGTGAGGACAGACTGTGAGGTTACAGGGTGAGGACAGACTGTGAGGTTACAGAGTGAGGACAGACTGTGAGGTTACAGGGTGAGGACAGACTGTGAGGTTACAGGGTGAGGACAGACTGTGAGGTTACAGAGTGAGGACAGACTGTGAGGTTACAGGGTGAGGACAGACTGTGAGGTTACAGTGTGAGGACAGACTGTGAGGTTACAGGGTTAATCTTTTGCAGAATCGCACATGTGAATTGAGAAATAAAACCAGCTGTGTAGACCGCAGCAATTGGAGGGTTTAATTCACAGAGACGGTCAGCATGATATCCAGAGATTCTCCGCCACACTGCAGCGAGACAGGAGCTCGCTGAGGCGCGGTGTGAGTGGTCAGAGCCGGGAGACCCCGTGTGGCAGTACCAGGTATTGCGTTGCCTGAGAGGCCGACACCATTGGTTGAGACCCTGGAGTCTACCATTGGCTGTGTGAAGTAGCTCCGCCCTGAAGGCGGGGTATAAGAGATGTTGCCGTCCCAGCAGCCTTCACTTTCTGTTACGAAGCTGCTGAGGATCAGTTCTAGTGCATTAAAGCCTCAGTTACTGAATACCTTCGTCTCGAGTGTATTGATTGTGCTTCACCCCACTCCCGGGGTCAAGCCAGCTTCTCCCAGCTTCTCCCAGCTTCTCCCAGCTTCTCCCAGCTTCTCCCAGCGCCGTCACAATCACAAATCCTGCCCATTGTGGGCGGGATCACTTTTTAATAAATCTGCATATTAGAGCGAGGCAGGAAGTCTGACTGCAGATTCCGAGGTACCTGAGGCTTTGGGATTCAATCCCTTCACCTAGGAGACGTCGGGTGAGCGCTGTTTAGTCCTGGTACCCACAAGCGGGGGCCAGACGGAGCGGTATTTGTGAGGGTCTCTCAGGGGATCGGAGACCCCCAGGTGCCAGCCCTTTGGGCAGGGTGGTGGTCTGGCATTACTGGTGCCAGCTGGCAGTGTCACCTGGGCATCTTAGCAGTGCCAAGCTAACATTGTTTGTGCGTGTGGGCTGGGGGTGCCCTGTGTGAGTTTCTGACGGTGTTGGGACCCTCCCATTGGGCTGGAAGGGGGAGGGGAGCGGGACACTATTTAAAAATGGCATCCCGATTTCTTACAAAATGGGGCAATGTGCGGCCTCGGCCATGTGCTCCCTGCTGAGGCTCTGGGTACAAGTGAATCGTGTTGAATCGCCTCGTGTTTCTCAGAGTTGTCAGTGCCGGGAGACACGGGGCCAAACGAGCGCCCTAGCGGTCTTTGTTCCCATTTAGTTGAATTGAGCCCCCAGGCTCTGACATGCTCAACCCTGTCTCTGAAATTATCAGGTCAGTATTGGGGGAAAGGAGGGGAAGTAATGTGAATATCTCCAAACTGGACACGATGCCTGAAATCGGGAATGTTGGTATCCGGCGATGGGGATGTGCCCCCCTCCTAAACCCAAAACTAGGCACGTTTATTCCAAAATAGCCCAGCAAACCCAGGGGGCACTGAGTCCCAGGAAGGAGGGGCTGAAGGGGAGGAAAGGGGGGGCAGGGAGGAGCCAAGCACCGATCGGGGGAGGTACAGATCGAACCCAGGGGGCAGGGCACCACACTAGTGGGGAGCTAGCACAGGGAGTACGGGCGAGCGGGGCATCACGGTACAGCTCCCAATGGGCAGAGGGTGCCCGGCAACGAGTGGGGGGGGGGGGGGGGGGGGGGAGAGAGAATAATCCAGATGGGGATGCGATAGAGGAGGTTAACAGAGGGGGAAGGGGAAAGGCTGGGGGATGGAGTCTATGTTATTCTCTCAGTCTGAATAAAGATTGTAGACTCCCAGTTAACACAAATACTTTATTCAGTGGGTTCGTTCTGTTTCCAGAGCTTAACTAGATATAATAGAGTCGCGAGGTATGACCAGTGAAGCTGAGGTAAGCTGCCTATGCTGAGCTGTCTCCGTGTGCAGCTGCTCACTAGCCCTGTGCTTCTGAAAGAGGCGGATCCTGCCTTGGGCTGGACCCTTTATACCCGTCTCTGATGCTGCCCTATAGGGATACTGTGGCTGTTACAGCTGTCTATAGTCCCTGGTGTATGTACAGATGTACAGATCACTACACCCCCCCCCATTTTATTTGACATGTTTTCTAGACGGGCCTCAAGAAAACTGTATATAGCAAGTGGTGAGAATATGCAAATCTGCGACTGTGATAAAGTAATACAGAAACAATTAACTGTGTTGTGAGTCCATCGTGAGAAATCTCCATATCCGTCCTGTGCGTGTGTTGAACTGTCGTTACAAATCTAGCCGGTCGGGGGCCTTTCGGCTTCTGCTGGAGCGTCTTAACGGTGGTAGCGGGGATGATGGTTTGATGTCATCCAGAGTGCTGTCTGGCGTTGTGTGGCGAGGAACGTCCTGTGGACAAATGGACTCGGTCAAGTCCAGTGTGGGAAATACTGGCGTTGTAGGTCAAATCTCTAACAGATCCCGGCGGTTATGGCGAGAAGGTACTCCCGCAGACGATTAGACAATGTAGGACCGCGGTGCCTCCTGCCTGATCACCGTGGCTGACTCAGACCGTCCGCCTCCTGGGTCCCTGATTCTGACAGTGTCACCTATTGTCAGTGGCTTGAGTGGGATCGCATGTTGATCGTGGTATAGTTTTTGTTTGGAGCATAGTGCCCGCATGTCGTCGGGAACCGGTGCGTTGCCGGGGTCTCGGAATGGCTCTGCCGGTAGGGTTGTCCGGATGTCTCTGCCGAAGAGCATTTGCGCTGCCGCCAGTGCTGAGCTCAATGGGGTTGCTCGGTATGCTAACAGAGCGAGGTTGATGTCGGGACGTGACTCGGCTGCTTTGCTGATGAGTCATTTAATGATATGGACACCGTTTCCCCTGCTCCATTTGATTGCGGGTAGCAATTCTGTGTCGCACCGTTGTCTGACCTCGACTGTTTCCTGTGTTTGTGGTATTGATTCTGTTTGTCATCGTTCGTGAAAGCTGTTTTGCTTGTTTGTTCTGGAGCAGATGTGAATTTGTGAGATTCTTTATCATGCCACGGCATGTTTGTAGTCTTGTCATTGTTTCGCAGTGTGCTGTGGCATTGTCCTTCACGTGCAGAGTTGTACCATGTCGTACAGGTTGTTGTTTCATTGTTGTTGTTTCTGTCTTTGTTATTTTCATTGTCGTTCTTGTTTTTGTCGTTCTTGTTGTTCTTTGTGTTGCGCTTGTCGATTCTGTTTTTGTTGTTTTCACTTTTATTGTTGTTCTTTTTCTTGTCGTGCTTGTTGTTTCTGGGATGTTTCTTGTTGCTTTTGTTCTTGTTGCGCTGCATGTTGTTTTTGTTGTTGTTCTTGTTTCTGCTGTGCTTCTTGTGGACTTTGTTGTTCTTGTTGCGCTCAATGAGTGTGCCATGTGGATTATTTGAGTCATTGTCACAGTTATTGGTGTCAGTGTCCTTTGTGGTAACTGCTAGAACAAAGAAAACAGTGGGTAGACATTCAGTGTCTTCTTCTGGTGGTTCAAATAAGCTTGATAGATCTTCATGGTCTTGTAGGGCAGCACGGTAGCATGGTGGTTAGCACAATTGCTTCACAGCTCCAGGGTCCCAGGTTCGATTCCCCGCTGGGTCACTGTCTGTGCGGAGTTTGCACATCCTCCCCGTGTCTGCGTGGGTTTCCTCCGGGTGCTCCGGTTTCCTCCCACAGTCCAAAGATGTGCAGGTTAGGTGGATTGGCCATGCTAAATTGCCCTTAGTGACCAAAATTGCCCTTAGTGCTGGGTGGGGTTTCTGGGTTATGGGGATGGGGTGGAGGTGTGGACTTGGGTAGGGTGCTCTTTCCAAGAGCCGGTGCAGACTCGATGGGCCGAATGGCCTCCTTCTGCACTGTAAATTCTATGTATGTATCTATGTACATGCATGGCGTTCACTATGGAGTGTTTGCTGGCTGCCATTTTTGAGTCTGTCATCGAGCTGTCTGTGGAGGCTTGCGTCACTCTCTTTGTGAAGGTTTGTGTCGCTCTCTTTGTGGAGACTTGTGTCGCTCTCTTTGTGGAGCCCTTCATCGCTCTCTGTGGAGTTTGTCATCGCTCTCTCTGTGGAGTCTGTCATCGATTTCTCTGTGGAGTCTGTCATCGCTCTCTCTGTGGAGCCCTTCATCGCTCTCTCTGTGGAGCCCTTCATCGCTCTCTGTGGAGTTTGTCATTGCTCTCTCTGTGGAGTCTGTCATCGCTCTCTCTGTGGAGTCCTTCATCGCTCTCTCTGTGGAGCCCTTCATCGCTCTCTGTGGAGTTTGTCATCGCTCTCTCTGTGGAGTCTGTCATCGATCTCTCTGTGGAGTCTGTCATCGCTCTCTCTGTGGAGCCCTTCATCGCTCTCTCTGTGGAGTCTGTCATCGCTCTCTCTGTGGAGTCTGTCATCGCTCTCTCTGTGGAGTCTGTCATTGCTCTCTCTGTGGAGTTTGTCATCGCTCTCTCTGTGGAGTCTGTCATCGCTCTCTCTGTGGAGTTTGTCATCGCTCTCTCTGTGGAGCCCTTCATCGCTCTCTCTGTGGAGTCTGTCATCGCTCTCTATGTGGAGTCTGTCATCGCTCTCTGTGTGGAGTCTGTCATCGCTCTCTCTGTGGAGCCCTTCATCGCTCTCTCTTTGGAGTCCTTCATCACTCTCTCTGTGGAGTCTGTCATCGCTCTCTTTGTGGAGTCTGTCATCGCTCTCTCGGTGGAGTCTGTCATCGCTCTCTCTGTGGAGTCTGTCATCGCTCTCTCTGTGGAGTCTGTCATCGCTCTCTCTGTGGAGTCTGTCTCGCTCTCTCTGTGGAGTCTGTCATCGCTCTCTCTGTGGAGTCTGTCTCGCTCTCTCTGTGGAGTCTGTCATCGCTCTCTCTGTGGAGTCTGTCATCGCTCTCTCTGTGGAGTCTGTCATCGCTCTCTCTGTGGAGCCCTTCATCGCTCTCTCTGTGGAGCCCTTCATCGCTCTCTGTGGAGTCTGTCATCGCTCTCTGTGTGGAGTTTGTCATCGCTGTCTCTGTGGAGTCTGTCATCGCTCTCTCTGTGGAGTCTGTCATCGCTGTCTCTGTGGAGTCTGTCATCGCTCTCTGTGGAGTTTGTCATTGCTCTCTCTGTGGAGTCTGTCATCGCTCTCTCTGTGGAGTCTGTCATCACTCTCTCTGTGGAGCCCTTCATCGCTCTCTCTGTGGAGTCTGTCATCGCTCTCTCTGTGGAGTCTGTCATCGCTCTCTCTGTGGAGTCTGTCATCGATCTCTCTGTGGAGCTTGTCATCGCTCTCTCTGTGGAGTCCTTCATCGCTCTCTCTGTGGAGCCCTTCATCGCTCTCTGTGGAGTTTGTCATCGCTGTCTCTGTGGAGTCTGTCATCGCTCTCTGTGGAGTTTGTCATCGCTCTCTCTGTGGAGTCTGTCATCGCTCTCTCTGTGGAGTCTGTCATCGCTCTCTCTGTGGAGCCCTTCATCGCTCTCTCTGTGGAGTCTGTCATCGCTCTCTGTGTGGAGTTTGTCATCGCTCTGTCTGTGGAGTTTGTCATCGCTCTCTCTGTGGAGCCCTTCATCGCTCTCTCTGTGGAGTCTGTCATCGCTCTCTCTGTGGAGTCTGTTATCGCTCTCTGTGGAGTTTGTCATCGCTCTCTCTGTGGAGTCTGTCATCGCTCTCTCTGTGGAGTCTGTCATCGCTCTCTCTGTGGAGTCTGTCATCGCTCTCTGTGTGGAGTCTGTCATCGCTGTCTCTGTGGAGTCTATCATCGCTCTCTCTGTGGAGCCCTTCATCGCTCTCTCTGTGGAGTCTATCATCGCTCTCTCTGTGGAGTCTGTTATCGCTCTCTGTGGAGTTTGTCATCGCTCTCTCTGTGGAGTCTGTCATCGCTCTCTCTGTGGAGTCTGTCATCGCTCTCTCTGTGGAGTGTGTCATCGCTCTCTGTGTGGAGTCTGTCATCGCTGTCTCTGTGGAGTCTGTCATCGCTCTCTCTGTGGAGCCCTTCATCGCTCTCTCTGTGGAGTCTGTCATCGCTCTCTCTGTGGAGTCTGTCATCGCTGTCTCTGTGGAGTCTGTCATCGCTCTCTCTGTGGAGCCCTTCATCGCTCTCTCTGTGGAGTCTGTCATCGCTCTCTCTGTGGAGTCTGTCATCGCTGTCTCTGTGGAGTCTGTCATCGCTCTCTCTGTGGAGCCCTTGATCGCTCTCTCTGTGGAGTCTGTCATCGCTCTCTCTGTGGAGTCTGTCATCGCTCTCTGTGTGGAGTCTGTCATCGCTGTCTCTGTGGAGTCTGTCATCGCTCTCTCTGTGGAGCCCTTCATCACTCTCTCTGTGGAGTTTGTCATCGCTCTCTCTGTGGAGTCTGTCATCGCTCTCTCTGTGGAGTCTGTCATCGCTCTCTCTGTGGAGTCTGCCATCGCTCTCTCTGTGGAGTCTGTCATCGCTCTCTGTGTGGAGTCTGTCATCGCTGTCTCTATGGAGTCTGTCATCGCTCTCTCTGTGGAGTCTGTCATCGCTCTCTCTGTGGAGTCTGTCATCGCTCTCTCTGTGGAGCCCTTCATCGCTCTCTGTGTGGAGTTTGTCATCGCTCTCTCTGTGGAGTCTGTCATCGCTCTCTCTGTGGAGCCCTTCATCGCTCTCTGTGTGGAGTTTGTCATCGCTCTCTCTGTGGAGTCTGTCATCGCTCTCTCTGTGGAGTCTGTCATCGCTCTCTGTGTGGAGTTTGTCATCGCTCTCTCTGTGGAGTCTGTCATCGCTCTCTGTGTGGAGTTTGTCATCGCTCTCTCTGTGGAGTATTGTGTGTATCGCTCTCTCTGTGGAGTCTGTCATCGCTCTCTCTGTGGAGTCTGTCATCGCTCTCTCTGTGGAGTCTGCCATCGCTCTCTCTGTGGAGTCTGTCATCGCTCTCTGTGTGGAGTCTGTCATCGCTGTCTCTGTGGAGTCTGTCATCGCTCTCTCTGTGGAGTCTGTCATCGCTCTCTCTGTGGAGTCTGTCATCGCTCTCTCTGTGGAGCCCTTCATCGCTCTCTGTGTGGAGTTTGTCATCGCTCTCTCTGTGGAGTTTGTCATCGCTCTCTCTGTGGAGTCTGTCATCGCTCTCTCTGTGGAGTTTGTCATCGCTCTCTCTGTGGAGTCTGTCATCGCTCTCTCTGTGGAGCCCTTCATCGCTCTCTCTGTGGAGTCTGTCATTGCTCTCTCTGTGGAGTTTGTCATCGCTCTCTCTGTGGAGTCTGTCATCGCTCTCTCTGTGGAGCCCTTCATCGCTCTCTCTGTGGAGTCTGTCATCGCTCTCTCTGTGGAGCCCTTCATCGCTCTCTCTGTGGAGTCTGTCATCGCTCTCTCTGTGGAGTCTGTCATCGCTCTCTCTGTGGAGTCTGTCATCACTCTCTCTGTGGAGCCCTTCATCGCTCTCTGTGTGGAGTCTGTCATCGCTCTCTCTGTGGAGTCTGTCATCGCTCTCTCTGTGGAGTCTGTCATCGCTCTCTGTGTGGAGTCTGTCATCGCTCTCTCTGTGGAGTATTGTGTGTATCGCTCGATGGACAAATCATCACTTTCTGTTTCGGAGTTGTGATCGTTCTCTTCATGTTCATTGAACAAACCACCTTGTGTGGCGGCTGGGACCCTCCGTGGAGCGTGGACCGCTCTCTGTTTCTTGGCGTCAGGCCGCAGCATAATCCTGCACTCACGAGTCGGGATGTCATATATGCTGGGCTGAAGATTCCCCAATCCGAAGACCTCATCGTCGGGGTCTTCACGGTACAACCTCTCGTTGCGTTCGGATTTGATACTGGGGTAGCCACCTCCCAAGATGAAATCTTCATCTGAGTCGTAGTCTACAAGGACCATAATCATCTTCTAGCGTGGTGCTAACTGCTTGTTCCAGGGTGTTGTGAAAGTTATTTTCAACTGCTGGTGTAAGTTTGGGCATCGTTCTGTCTTTTCTGGCAAGAAAATTGGGTTCTGCAGCTTTAAATTTCTTTTTGTTTGTTTTCGTGCATTTCCCTTTTAAGTGGGCGTGGTCCTGGTCCTCTGACATCGTGACGCTCGTGACGTCATGCGTAGGACTCGATTGCCCATGCGCACTCCGAGTTTCCTGTACGGTGCGCTCTTTTCACAACTGCACATGTGCGGCTCCTTTCTCAAGATGGCTGCCGCTCAGAACCTCCGTCTTCCTCCGATTCAGCCCTGCCTCTGCCTCATGGTGAGTGTTCGCGCCATTTTTCCCGGTTTTGTTTTCTAAATGATGAGTCTGTGTTTGTAGAGACTCAAAGTATTGATTTTGTTTTTGTTCATAAGCAAGGCATTTTTGTATAGCGATTTCTAGAGTTAGATATTTTTGTGTGAAAATTCTACCCTCAAATTTTTATCAGATAGTCCAGAAATTAATTGATGCATTATCACAGTGTCTCTGAAATTAGCATAATCACAGCCTTGTGGAATTAGCTTGAGATTTGTAATGAAATCAGAGATGGGCCCTCCATTTCTCTGGCAAGCGTTAAATCTTTCCAGCATCTCACCAGAGTGACTCTTAGTGTTCATCAAATTTTTTGAGTACAACTTCTAATTTGGTGTTGTCCTCACCTTCTAAGTAGTTAAAGCAATTATAGATTTCTCTAGCTTCATGCCCTCCTGTTGAGAGTAGTAGGGCTATTTTCGTTGCGTCAGAGGCAGTGCTTAAATCATTAGCTGTGATAAATATTTGGAACAGCTGTTCAAACATTTTCCAGTTATAACTTAAATTACCGGTTGTTTCCAGCTGCCGTGGAGTTTCAACAAGTTCCATCGAACCAGTTAGTCGTCGAGGATCCATTTGCTGCGAAGTCTTCCACAGTCGAACATCCGGTTTAAGTTTTTCTTCTCTTGCTGGTGTCTCGCTAGCTTTCGGAAATCACTCCGGGTACCATATGTTATTCGCTAAGTCTGAATAAAGATTGTAGACTTCCAGTTAACACAAATACTTTATTCAATGGGTTCGTTGTGTTTCCAGAGCTTAACTAGATATAATACAGTCGCGAGGTATGACCAGTGAAGCTGAGGTAAGCTGCCTGTGCTGAGCTGTCTCTGTGTGCTGCTGCTCACTAGCCCTGTGTTTCTGAGAGAGGCGGATCCTCCCTTGGGCTGGACCCTTTATACCCTGATGCTGCCCTCTAGTGATGCTGTGGCTGGTAGTGGCTGTAGTGCCTGGTGTATGTACAGATGTACAGATCACTACAGAGTCAGACCCAGGGGGAGAGCCGGGGAGGGGGGGGGAGAGCCGGGGAGGGGGGGGGGGGGCGCAAAGCTGCTCTGACAGACCGCAATGGCAGCAAGGAAAACAAAGACCCCACAAACAGCCACTATGGAGGCTCGATCAACGAGAGGAAACCCCAGAGTGCAGGGGCGTGTCCACCAGGGGGGTCTGAGGACAAACCCCCCACCAGGATTGTCACCCGGAATGTATGGGGACTTAACGGCCCAGTGAAAAGATCCAGAGTCTCTGCCCACCTGAGAAGCCTGAAAGCCGACATCGTCTACCTGCAGGAGGCGCACCTGAGGGAGAAGGACCGACTGCTGGTAAGGAAGGGCTGGGTGGGACAGACCCACCATTCCTGCAACGGGACGAGGGTCAGCGGGGTAACTGGACTGAGAATTAAGAGGACAGTGTTCACGGCGCCAAGGGCGGTTACGGACCCAGGGGGGCGGTTACGGACCCAGGGGGGCGGTTACGGACCCAGGGGGGCGGTTACGGACCCAGGGTGACGGATACGGACCCAGGGGGCGGTTACGGACCCAGGGGGGCGGTTACGAACCCAGGGTGATGGATACGGACCCAGGGGGGCGGTTACGGACCCAGGGGGCGGCTACGGACCCAGGGGGGCGGTTACGGACACAGGGAGGCGGTTACGGACCCAGGGGGGCGGTTACGGACCCAGGGGGGTGGTTACGGACCCAGGGTGACGGTTACGGACCCAGGGTGACGGATACGGACCCAGGGGGCGGTTACGGACCCAGGGGGGCGGTTACGAACCCAGGGTGATGGATACGGACCCAGGGGGGCGGTTACGGACCCAGGGGGCGGCTACGGACCCAGGGGGGCGGTTACGGACACAGGGAGGAGGTTACGGACCCAGGGGGGTGGTTACGGACCCAGGGTGACGGATACGAACCCAGGAGGGTGGCTACGGACCCAAGGGGACGGTTACGGGCCCAGGGGGACGGTTACAGACCCAGGGGGCGGTTACGGACCCAGGGGGATGGTTACGGACCCAGGGGGACAGTTACGGACCCAGGGGGATGGTTACGGAGTCAGGGTGATGGTTACAGACCCAGGGTGATGGTTACAGACCCAGGGGGATGGTTACGGACCCAGGGTGACGGTTACGGAGTCAGGGTGTAGGTTACGGACCCAGGGTGATGGTTACAGACCCAGGGTGACGGTTACGGACCCAGGGGGATGGTTACGGACCCAGGGGGATGGTTATGGACCCAGGGTGACGGTTACAGACCCAGGGTGACGGTTACGGACCCAGGGGGATGGTTACGGACCCAGCGTGATGGTTACGGACCCAGGGTGACGGTTACAGATCCAGGGTGACGGTTACAGACCCAGGGTGACGGTTACGGACCCAGGGTGACGGTTACGGACCCAGGGTGATGGTTTCAGATCCAGGGTGACGGTTACAGACCCAGGGTGACGGTTACAGACCCAGGGTGATGGTTACGGACCCAGGGTGATGGTTACGGACCCAAGGTGATGGTTACGGACCCAGGGTGATGGTTACGGAGTCAGGGTGTAGGTTACGGACCCAGGGTGATGGTTACAGACCCAGGGTGACGGTTACGGACCCAGGGGGATGGTTACGGACCCAGGGGGATGGTTATGGACCCAGGGTGACGGTTACAGACCCAGGGTGACGGTTACGGACCCAGGGGGATGGTTACGGACCCAGGGGGATGGTTACAGACCCAGGGTGACGGTTACAGATCCAGGGTGACGGTTACAGACCCAGGGTGACGGTTACGGACCCAGGGTGACGGTTACGGACCCAGGGTGATGGTTTCAGATCCAGGGTGACGGTTACAGACCCAGGGTGACGGTTACAGACCCAGGGTGACGGTTACAGATCCAGGGTGACGGTTACAGACCCAGGGTGATGGTTACGGACCCAGGGTGATGGTTACGGACCCAGGGTGATGGTTTCAGATCCAGGGTGACGGTTACAGATCCAGGGTGACGGTTACAGACCCAGGGTGATGGTTACGGACCCAGGGTGATGGTTACAGACCCAGGGTGACGGTTATGGAGCCAGGGTGATGGTTACGGACCCAGGGTGACGGTTACAGACCCAGGGTGATGGTTACGGACCCAGGGTGATGGTTACAGACCCAGGGTGACGGTTACAGACCCAGGGTGACGGTTACGGACCCAGGGTGATGGTTACGGACCCAGGGTGACGGTTACGGACCCAGGGTGATGGTTACGGACCCAGGGTGACGGTTACGGACCCAGGGTGATGGTTACGGACCCAGGGTGACGGTTACGGACCCAGGGGGATGGTTACTGACCCAGGGTGACGGTTACGGACCCAGGGTGACGGTTACGGACCCAGGGTGACGTTTACGGACCCAGGGTGACGGTTACGGACCCAGGGTGACGGTTACGGACCCAGGGTGATGGTTACAGACCCAGGGTGACGGTTACGGACCCAGGGTGATGGTTACAGACCCAGGGTGACGGTTACAGACTGTGGTAATACCAGGCATTGCAGTACCTGAGAGGTGGATGACCATTGGCTAGACCCAGGAGTCTACCATTGGCCGATGTATATAGCTCCGCCTTGAGAGGCGGGGTATAAGAACCAATGCCGTCCCAGCAGCCTTCACTTTCTGTATCGAAGCTGCTGGGTACAGTTCTAGCAGATTAAAGCCTATTAGTTATGCCTCACCTTGTCTCGAGAGTAATTGATTGTGCATCAATTTAATCTGCTCACGCACGCTCTCTCTCTCTCGCGTGCTCTCTCTCTCTCACGCGCGCTCTCTCTCTGTCTCTTGCGTGCTCTCTCTCTCTCACGCACGCTCTCTCTCTCGCGTGCTCTCTCTCTCTCACGCACGCTCTCTCTCTCTCTCTTGCGTGCTCTCTCTCTCTCATGCACGCTCTCTCTCTTGCGTGCTCTCTCTCTCTGACGCACGCTCTCTCTCTCTCTTTTGTGTGCTCTCTCTCTCTCACGCGCGCTCTCTCTCTCTCACGCGCGCTCTCTCTCTCTCTCTTGCGTGCTCTCTTGCGTGCTCTCTCTCTCTCACGCACGCTCTCTCTCTCTCTCTTGCGTGCTCTCTCTCTCTCACGCACGCTCTCTCTCTCTCTCTTGCGTGCTCTCTCTCTCTCACGCACGCTCTATCTCTCTCTCTTGCGTGCTCTCTCTCTCTCACGCACGCTCTCTCTCTCTCCATCGTGCTCTCTCTCTCTCACGCACGCTCTCTCTCTCTCTCTTGCTTGCTCCTTGTCTCTCACGCACGCTCTCTCTCTCTCTATTGCGTGCTCTCTCTCTCTCACGGATGCTCTCTCTCTCTCTCTTGCGTGCTCTCACTCTCTCACGCACACTCTCTCTCTCTCTCTTGCCTGCTCTCTCTCTCTCACGCGCACTCTCTCTCTCTTGCGTGCTCTCTCTCACGCGCGCTCTACCTCTCTCTCTTGCATGCTCTCTCTCTCTCACGCGCGTTCTCTCTCTCTCTCTTGCGTGCTCTCCTCTCTGACGCACGATCTCCCTCTCTCTCTTGCGTGCTCTCTCTCTCTCACGCACGCTCTCTCTCTCTTGCGTGCTCTCTCTCTCATGCACGCTCTCTCTCTCTCTCTTGCGTGCTCTCTCTCTCTCACGCGCGCTCTCTCTCTCTCTCTTGCGTGTTCTCTCTCTCTCACGCGCGCTCTCTCTCTCTCTCTTGCGTGCTCTCTCTCTCTCACGCACGCTCTATCTCTCTCTCTTGCGTGCTCTCTCTCTCTCACACACGCTCTCTCTCTCTCTCTTGCGTGCTCTCTCTCTCTCACGCACGCTCTCTCTCTCTCTCTTGCGTGCTCTCTCTCTCTCACGCACGCACTCTCTCTCTCTCTTACGTGTTCTCTCTCTCTCACGCACGCTCTCTCACTCTCTCTTGCGTGCTCTCTCTCTCACGCACGGTCTCTCTCTCTCTCTTGCCTGCTCTCTCTCTCTCACGCAAGCTCTCTCTCTCTCTTGCATGCTCTCTCTCTCTCACGCGCGCTCTCTCTCCCTCTCCTGCGTGCTCTCTCTCTTTCGTGCTCTCTCTCACGCACGGTCTCTCTCTCTCTCTTGCGTGCTCTCTCTCTCTCACGCACGCTCTCTCTCTCTCTTGCGTGCTCTCTCTCTCTCACGCACGCTCTCTCTCTTGCGTGCTCTCTCTCTCTCATGCACGCTCTCTCTCTCTCTTTTGCGTGCTCTCTCTCTCTCACGCACGAGCTCTCTCTCTCTCTCTTGCGTGCTCTCTCTCTCTCACGCACGCTCTCTCTCTCTCTCTTGCGTGCTCTCTCTCTCTCACGCACGCTCTCTCTCTCTCTCTTGCGTTCTCTCTCTCTCTCACGCACGCTCTCTCTCTCTCTCTTGCGTGCTCTCTCTCCCTCACGCACGCTCTCTCTCCCTCACGCACGCTCTCTCTCTCTCACGCACGCTCTCTCTCTCTCTCACGCACGTTCTCTCTCTCTCTCACGCGCTCTCTCACTCACTCTCTTGCGTGCTCTCTCTCTCTCACGCGCGCTCTCTCTCTCTCTCTTGAGTGCTCTCTCTCTCACATGCGCTCTCTCTCTCTCTCTTGCGTGCTCTCTCTCTCTCACGAGCGCTCTCTCTCTCTCTCTTGCGTGCTCTCTCTCTCTCATGCACGCTCTCTCTCTCTCTCTTGCGTGCTCTCTCTCTCTCACGCACGCTCTCTCTCTCTCTCTTGCGTGCTCTCTCTCTCTCACGCACGCTCTCTCTCTCTCTCTTGCGTGCTCACTCTCTCACGCGCGCTCTCTCTCTCTCTCTCGCGTGCTCTCTCTCTCACTCGCGCTCTCTCTCTCTCTTGCGTGCTCTCTCTCTTGCGTGCTCTCTCTCATGCACGCTCTCTCTCTCTCTCTTGCGTGCTCTCTCTCTCTCACGCACGCTCTCTCTCGCTCTCTTGCGTGGTCTCTCTCTCTCATGGACGCTCTCTCTCTCTCTCTTGCGTGCTCCTTCTCTCTCACGCATGCTCTCTCTCTCTCTCTTGCATGCTCTCTCTCTCTCACGCACGCTCTCTCTCTCTCTCTTGCGTGCTCTCTCTCTCATGCACGCTCTCTCTCTCTTGCGTGCTCTCTCTCTCTCACGCACGCTCTCTCTCTCTCTCTTGCGTGCTCTCTCTCTCTCACGCACGCTCTCTCTCTCTCTCTTGCGTGCTCTCTCTCCCTCACGCACGCTCTCTCTCTCTCACACGCACGCTCTCTCTCTCTCACGCACGCTATCTCTCTCTCTCACGCGCGCTCTCTCTCTCTTGCGTGCTCTCTCTCTCTCACGCGCGCTCTCTCTCTCTCTCTTGCGTGCTCCCTTTCTCTCACGCGCGCTCCCTCTCTCTCTCTTGCGTGCTCTCTCTCTCTCACGCACGCTCTCTCTCTCTCTCTTGCGTGCTCTCTCTCTCTCACGCACGCTCTCTCTTGCGTGCTCTCTCTCTCTCACGCACGCTCTCTCTCTCCCTCTTGCGTGCTCTCTCTCCCTCATGCACACTCTCTCTCTCTCTCACGCATGCTCTCTCTCTCTCACGCACGCTCTCTCTCTCTCTCACGCGCGCTCTCTCTCTCTTTCTTGCGGTTCTCTCTCTCTCACGCGCGCTCTCTCTCTCTCTTGCGTGCTCTCTGTCTCTCACGCGCGCTCTCTCTCTCTCTCTTGCGTGCTCTCTCTCTCTCACGTGCGCTCTCTCTCTCTCTCTTGCGTGCTCTCTCACTCTCACACACTCTCTCTCTCTCTTGCGTGCTCTCTCTCTCTCGCGCACGCTCTCTCTCTCTCTCTTGCGTGCTCTCTCTCTCTCACGCACGCTCTCTCTCTCTCTCTTGCGTGCTCTCTCTCTCTCACGCGCGCTCTCGCTCTCTTGCGTGCTCTCTCTCTCACGCGCGCTCTCTCTCTCTCTCTTGCATGCTCTCTCTCTTGCGTGCTCTCTCTCTCTCACGCATGCTCTCTCTCTCTCTCTTGCGTGCTCTCTCTCTCTCACGCACGCTCTCTCTCTCTCTCTTGCGTGCTCTCTCTCTCTCACGCACGCTCTCTCTCCCTCTCTTGCATGCTCTCTCTCTCTCACGCACGCTCTCTCTCTCTCTTGCGTGCTCTCTCTCTCTCACGCACGCTCTCTCTCTCTCTTGCGTGCTCTCTCTCTCACGCACGCTCTCTCTCTCTTGCGTGCTCTCTCTCTCTCACGCACGCTCTCTCTCTCTCTCTTGCGTGCTCTCTCTCTCTCACGCACGCTCTCTCTCTCTCTCTTGCGTGCTCTCTCTCCCTCACGCACGCTCTCTCTCTCTCACACGCACGCTCTCTCTCTCTCACGCACGCTATCTCTCTCTCTCACGCGCGCTCTCTCTCTCTTGCGTGCTCTCTCTCTCTCACGCGCGCTCTCTCTCTCTTGCGTGCTCTCTCTCTATCACGCACGCTCTCTCTCTCTCTCTTGCGTGCTCTCTCTCTCTCACGCACGCTCTCTCTCTCCCTCTTGCGTGCTCTCTCTCCCTCATGCACACTCTCTCTCTCTCTCACGCATGCTCTCTCTCTCTCACGCACGCTCTCTCTCTCTCTCACGCGCGCTCTCTCTCACTTTCTTGCGGTTCTCTCTCTCTCACGCGCGCTCTCTCTCTCTCTTGCGTGCTCTCTGTCTCTCACGCGCGCTCTCTCTCTCTCTCTTGCGTGCTCTCTCTCTCTCACGTGCGCTCTCTCTCTCTCTCTTGCGTGCTCTCTCTCTCTCACACACTCTCTCTCTCTCTCTCTTGCGTGCTCTCTCTCTCTCACGCACGCTCTCTCTCTCTCTCTTGCGTGCTCTCTCTCTCTCACGCACGCTCTCTCTCTCTCTCTTGCGTGCTCTCTCTCTCTCACGCGCGCTCTCGCTCTCTTGCGTGCTCTCTCTCTCACGCGCGCTCTCTCTCTCTCTCTTGCATGCTCTCTCTCTTGCGTGCTCTCTCTCTCTCACGCATGCTCTCTCTCTCTCTCTTGCGTGCTCTCTCTCTCTCACGCACGCTCTCTCTCTCTCTCTTGCGTGCTCTCTCTCTCTCACGCACGCTCTCTCTCCCTCTCTTGCATGCTCTCTCTCTCTCACGCACGCTCTCTCTCTTGCGTGCTCTCTCTCTCTCACGCACGCTCTCTCTCTCTCTTGCGTGCTCTCTCTCTCTCACGCACGCTCTCTCTCTCACGCACGCTCTCTCTCTCTCTCTTGCGTGCTCTCTCTCTCTCACGCACGCTCTCTCTCTCTCTCTTGCGTGCTCTTTCTCCCTCACGCACGCTCTCTCTCTCTCACGCACGCTCTCTCTCTCTCTCACGCACGCACTCTCTCTCTCTCACGCGTGCTCTCTCTCTCTCTCTTGTGTCCTCTCTCTCTCTCACGCGCGCTCTCTCTCTCTCTCTTGCGTGCTCTCTCTCTCTCATGCGCGCTCTCTCTCTCTCTCTTGCGTGCTCTCTTTCTCTCACGCGCGCTCTCTCTCTCTCTCTTGCGTGCTCTCTCTCTCTCACGCGCGCTCTCTCTCCCTCTTGCGTGCTCTCTCTCTCTCACGCACGCTCTCACTTTCTCTCTGGCGTGCTCTCTCTCTCTCACGCGCGCTCTCTCTCTCTCTCTCTTGCGTGCTCTCTCTCTCTCATGCACGCTATCTCTCTCTCTCTTGCGTGCTCTCTCTCTCTCACGCGCGCTCTCTCTCTCTCTCTTGCCTGCTCTCTCTCTCGCACGCGCGCTCTCTCTCTCTCTCTCATGCGTGCTCTCTCTCTCTCACGCACGCTCTCTCTCTCTCTCATGCGGGCTCTCTCTCTCTCACGCGCGCTCTCTCTCTCTCTCTTGCGTGCTCTCTCTCTCTCACGCACGCTCTTCTCTCTCTCTTGCGTGCGCTCTCTCTCTCATGCACGCTCTCTCTCTCTCTTGCGTGCTCTCTCTCTCTCATGCACGCTCTCTCTCTCTCTCTCTTGCGTGCTCTCTCTCTCTCACGCACACTCTCTCTCTCTCTTGCGTGCTCTCTCTCTCTCACGCACGCTCTCTCTCTCTCTCTTGCGTTCTCTCTCTCTCTCACGCACGCTCTCTCTCTCTCTCTTGCGTGCTCTCTCTCCCTCACGCACGCTCTATCTCTCTCTCACGCACGCTCTCTCTCTCTCTCACGCACGTTCTCTCTCTCTCTCTCACGCGCTCTCTCACTCTCTCTCTTGCGTGCTCTCTCTCTCTCACGCGCGCTCTCTCTCTCTCTCTTGCGTGCTCTCTCTCTCTCACGTGCGCTCTCTCTCTCTCTCTTGCGTGCTCTCTCTCTCTCACGAGCGCTCTCTCTCTCTCACTTGCGTGCTCTCTCTCTCTCACGTACGCTCTCTCTCTCTCCTGCGTGCTCTCTCTCTCTCACGCACGCTCTCTCTCTCTCTCTTGCGTGCTCTCTCTCTCTCACGCAAGCTCTCTCTCTCTCTCTTGCGTGCTCTCTCTCTCTCACGCGCGCTCTCTCTCTCTCTCTCGCGTGCTCTCTCTCTCACTCGCGCTCTCTCTCTCTCTCTCTCTCTTGCGTGCTCTCTCTTGCGTGCTCTCTCTCTCTCACGCACGCTCTCTCTCTCTCTCTTGCGTGCTCTCTCTCTCTCACGCACGCTCTCTCTCTCTCTCTTGGGTGGTCTCTCTCTCTCATGCACGCTCTCTCTCTCTCTTGCGTGCTCTCTCTCTCTCACGCACGCTCTCTCTCTCTCTCTTGCATGCTCTCTCTCTCTCACGCACACTCTCTCTCTCTCTCTTGAGTGCTCTCTCTCTCTCACGCACGCTCTCTCTCTCTTGCCTGCTCTCTCTCTCTCACGCACGCTCTCTCTCTCTTGCGTGCTCTCTCTCTCTCACGCACGCTCTCTCTCTCTCTCTTGCGTGCTCTCTCTCCCTCACGCACGCTCTCTCTCTCTCGCACGCACGCTGTCTCTCTCTCACGCACGCTATCTCTCTCTCTCACGTGCGCTCTCTCTCTCTTGCGTGCTCTCTCTCTCTCACGCGCGCTCTCTCTCTCTTGCGTGCTCTCTCTCTCTCACGCGCGCTCTCTTTCTCTCTCTTGCGTGCTCCCTTTCTCTCACGCGCGCTCTCTCTCTCTCTCTTGCGTGCTCTCTCTCTCTCACGCACGCTCTCTCTCTCTCTCTTGCGTGCTCTCTCTCTCTCACGCACGCTCTCTCTCTCTCTCTTGCGTGCTCTCTCTCTCTCACGCACGCTTTCTCTCTCCCTCTTGCGTGCTCTCTCTCCCTCATGCACGCTCTCTCTCTCTCTCACGCACGCTCTCTCTCTCTCACGCACGCTCTCTCTCTCTCTCACGCGCGCTCTCTCTCTCTTTCTTGCGGTTCTCTCTCTCTCACGCGCGCTCTCTCTCTCTCTTGCATGCTCTCTGTCTCTCACGCACGCTCTCTCTCTCTCTCTTGCGTGCTCTCTCTCTCTCACGCGCGCTCTCTCTCTCTCTCTTGCGTGCTCTCTCTCTCTCACACACTCTCTCTCTCTCTCTCTCTTGCGTGCTCTCTCTCTCTCACGCACGCTCTCTCTCTCTTGCGTGCTCTCTCTCTCTCACGCACGCTCTCTCTCTCTCTCTTGCGTGCTCTCTCTCTCTCACGCGCTCTCTCGCTCTCTTGCGTGCTCTCTCTCTCTCACGCTCGCTCTCTCTCTCTCTCTTGCGTGCTCTCTCTCTTGCGTGCTCTCTCTCTCTCACGCATGCTCTCTCTCTCTCTTGCGTGCTCTCTCTATCTCACGCACGCTCTCTCTCTCTCTCTTGCGTGCTCTCTCTCTCTCACGCACGCTCTCTCTCCCTCTCTTGCATGCTCTCTCTCTCTCATGCGCGCTCTCTCTCTCTCTTGCGTGCTCTCTCTCTCTCACGCACGCTCTCTCTCTCTCTTGCGTGCTCTCTCTCTCTCACGCACGCTCTCTCTCTCACGCACGCTCTCTCTCCCTCTCTTGCGTGCTCTCTCTCTCTCACGCACGCTCTCTCTCTCTCTTGCGTGCTCTTTCTCCCTCACGCACGCTCTCTCTCTCTCACGCACGCTCTCTCTACCTCTCACGCACGCTCTCTCTCTCTCTCACGCGTGCTCTCTCTCTCTCTCTTGCGTGCTCTCTCTCTCTCACGCGCGCTCTCTCTCTCTCTCTTGCGTGCTCTCTCTCTCTCACGCGCGCTCTCTCTCTCTCTTGCGTGCTCTCTCTCTCTCACGCGCGCTCTCTCTCTTGCGTGCTCTCTCTCTCTCACGCGCGCTCTCTCTCCCTCTTGCGTGCTCTCTCTCTCTCACGCACGCTCTCTCTTTCTCTCTGGCGTGCTCTCTCTCTCTCACGCGCGCTCTCTCTCTCTCTCTCTTGCGTCCTCTCTCTCTCTCATGCACGCTCTCTCTCTCTCTCTTGCGTGCTCTCTCTCTCTCACGCGCGCTCTCTCTCTCTCTCTTGCGTGCTCTCTCTCTCGCACACGCGCTCTCTCTCTCTCTCTTGCGTGCTCTCTCTCTCTCACGCACGCTCTCGCTCTATCTCTCATGCGTGCTCTCTCTCTCTCACGCACGCTCTCTCTCTCTCTCATGCGTGATCTCTCTCTCTCACGCGCGCTCTCCTCTCTGTCTTGCGTGCTCTCTCTCTCTCACGCACGCTCTCTCTCTCTCTCTTGCGTGCGCTCTCTCTCTCACGCACGCTCTCTCTCTCTCACGCACGCTCTCTCTCTCTCACGCGCGCTCTCTCTCACGCGCGCTCTCTCTCTCTCTCACGTGCGCTCTCTCTCTCTCACACGCGCTCTCTCTCTCTCTTGCGTTCTCTCTCTCTCTCTTACGCGCGCTCTCTCTCTCTCTCGCGTGCTCTCTCTCTCTCACGCGCGCTCTCTCTCTCTCTTGCGTGCTCTCTCTCTCTCATGCACGCTCTCTCTCTCTCTCACGCGTGCTCTCTCTCTCTCACGCACGCTCTCTCTCTCTCTTGCGTGCTCTCTCTCTCACGCGCGCTCTATCTCTCCCTCTCGCGTGCTCTCTCTCTCTCACGCACGCTCTCTCTCTCTCTCTTGCGTGCTCTCTCTCTCTCACGCACGCTCTCTCTCTCTCTTGCGTGCTCTCTCTCTCTCACGCGTGCTCTCTCTCTCTCACGCGCGCTCTCTCTCTCTCTTGCGTGCTCTCTCTCTCTCACGCGCGCTCTCTCTCTCTCTCTTGCGTGCTCTCTCTCTCTCACGCGTGCCCTCCGTCTCTCACGCGCGCTCTCTCTCTCTCTCTTGCTTGCTCTCTCTCTCTCACGCGTGCTCTCTCTCTCTCTCTCTTGCGTGCTCTCTCTCTCTCACGCACACTCTCTCTCTCTCTCTTGCGTGCTCTCTCTCTCTCACGCACGCTCTCTCTCTCTTGCGTGCTCTCTCTCTCATGCACGCTCTCTCTCTCTCTCTTGCGTGCTCTCTCTCTCTCACGCGCGCTCTCTCTCTCTCTCTTGCGTGTTCTCTCTCTCTCACGCGCGCTCTCTCTCTCTCTCTTGCGTGCTCTCTCTCTCTCACGCACGCTCTATCTCTCTCTCTTGCGTGCTCTCTCTCTCTCACACACGCTCTCTCTCTCTCTCTTGCGTGCTCTCTCTCTCTCACGCACGCTCTCTCTCTCTCTCTTGCGTGCTCTCTCTCTCTCACGCACGCACTCTCTCTCTCTCTTACGTGTTCTCTCTCTCTCACGCACGCTCTCTCACTCTCTCTTGCGTGCTCTCTCTCTCACGCACGGTCTCTCTCTCTCTCTTGCCTGCTCTCTCTCTCTCACGCAAGCTCTCTCTCTCTCTTGCATGCTCTCTCTCTCTCACGCGCGCTCTCTCTCCCTCTCCTGCGTGCTCTCTCTCTTTCGTGCTCTCTCTCACGCACGGTCTCTCTCTCTCTCTTGCGTGCTCTCTCTCTCTCACGCACGCTCTCTCTCTCTCTTGCGTGCTCTCTCTCTCTCACGCACGCTCTCTCTCTCTCTCTTGCGTGCTCTCTCTCTCTCTTGCACGCTCTCTCTCTCTCTCTTGCGTGCTCTCTCTCTCTCACGCACGAGCTCTCTCTCTCTCTCTTGCGTGCTCTCTCTCTCTCACGCACGCTCTCTCTCTCTCTCTTGCGTGCTCTCTCTCTCTCACGCACGCTCTCTCTCTCTCTCTTGCGTTCTCTCTCTCTCTCACGCACGCTCTCTCTCTCTCTCTTGCGTGCTCTCTCTCCCTCACGCACGCTCTCTCTCTCTCACGCACGCTCTCTCTCTCTCTCACGCACGTTCTCTCTCTCTCTCACGCGCTCTCTCACTCACTCTCTTGCGTGCTGTCTCTCTCTCACGCGCGCTCTCTCTCTCTCTCTTGAGTGCTCTCTCTCTCACATGCGCTCTCTCTCTCTCTCTTGCGTGCTCTCTCTCTCTCACGAGCGCTCTCTCTCTCTCTCTTGCGTGCTCTCTCTCTCTCATGCACGCTCTCTCTCTCTCTCTTGCGTGCTCTCTCTCTCTCACGCACGCTCTCTCTCTCTCTCTTGCGTGCTCTCTCTCTCTCACGCACGCTCTCTCTCTCTCTCATGCGTGCTCACTCTCTCACGCGCGCTCTCTCTCTCTCTCTCGCGTGCTCTCTCTCTCACTCGCGCTCTCTCTCTCTCTTGCGTGCTCTCTCTCTTGCGTGCTCTCTCTCATGCACGCTCTCTCTCTCTCTCTTGCGTGCTCTCTCTCTCTCACGCACGCTCTCTCTCTCTCTCTTGCGTGCTCTCTCTCTCTCACGCACGCTCTCTCTCTCTCTCTTGGGTGGTCTCTCTCTCTCATGCACGCTCTCTCTCTCTCTTGCGTGCTCTCTCTCTCTCACGCACGCTCTCTCTCTCTCTCTTGCATGCTCTCTCTCTCTCACGCACACTCTCTCTCTCTCTCTTGAGTGCTCTCTCTCTCTCACGCACGCTCTCTCTCTCTTGCCTGCTCTCTCTCTCTCACGCACGCTCTCTCTCTCTTGCGTGCTCTCTCTCTCTCACGCACGCTCTCTCTCTCTCTCTTGCGTGCTCTCTCTCCCTCACGCACGCTCTCTCTCTCTCGCACGCACGCTGTCTCTCTCTCACGCACGCTATCTCTCTCTCTCACGTGCGCTCTCTCTCTCTTGCGTGCTCTCTCTCTCTCACGCGCGCTCTCTCTCTCTTGCGTGCTCTCTCTCTCTCACGCGCGCTCTCTTTCTCTCTCTTGCGTGCTCCCTTTCTCTCACGCGCGCTCTCTCTCTCTCTCTTGCGTGCTCTCTCTCTCTCACGCACGCTCTCTCTCTCTCTCTTGCGTGCTCTCTCTCTCTCACGCACGCTCTCTCTCTCTCTCTTGCGTGCTCTCTCTCTCTCACGCACGCTTTCTCTCTCCCTCTTGCGTGCTCTCTCTCCCTCATGCACGCTCTCTCTCTCTCTCACGCACGCTCTCTCTCTCTCACGCACGCTCTCTCTCTCTCTCACGCGCGCTCTCTCTCTCTTTCTTGCGGTTCTCTCTCTCTCACGCGCGCTCTCTCTCTCTCTTGCATGCTCTCTGTCTCTCACGCACGCTCTCTCTCTCTCTCTTGCGTGCTCTCTCTCTCTCACGCGCGCTCTCTCTCTCTCTCTTGCGTGCTCTCTCTCTCTCACACACTCTCTCTCTCTCTCTCTCTTGCGTGCTCTCTCTCTCTCACGCACGCTCTCTCTCTCTTGCGTGCTCTCTCTCTCTCACGCACGCTCTCTCTCTCTCTCTTGCGTGCTCTCTCTCTCTCACGCGCTCTCTCGCTCTCTTGCGTGCTCTCTCTCTCTCACGCTCGCTCTCTCTCTCTCTCTTGCGTGCTCTCTCTCTTGCGTGCTCTCTCTCTCTCACGCATGCTCTCTCTCTCTCTTGCGTGCTCTCTCTATCTCACGCACGCTCTCTCTCTCTCTCTTGCGTGCTCTCTCTCTCTCACGCACGCTCTCTCTCCCTCTCTTGCATGCTCTCTCTCTCTCATGCACGCTCTCTCTCTCTCTTGCGTGCTCTCTCTCTCTCACGCACGCTCTCTCTCTCTCTTGCGTGCTCTCTCTCTCTCACGCACGCTCTCTCTCTCACGCACGCTCTCTCTCCCTCTCTTGCGTGCTCTCTCTCTCTCACGCACGCTCTCTCTCTCTCTTGCGTGCTCTTTCTCCCTCACGCACGCTCTCTCTCTCTCACGCACGCTCTCTCTACCTCTCACGCACGCTCTCTCTCTCTCTCACGCGTGCTCTCTCTCTCTCTCTTGCGTGCTCTCTCTCTCTCACGCGCGCTCTCTCTCTCTCTCTTGCGTGCTCTCTCTCTCTCACGCGCGCTCTCTCTCTCTCTTGCGTGCTCTCTCTCTCTCACGCGCGCTCTCTCTCTTGCGTGCTCTCTCTCTCTCACGCGCGCTCTCTCTCCCTCTTGCGTGCTCTCTCTCTCTCACGCACGCTCTCTCTTTCTCTCTGGCGTGCTCTCTCTCTCTCACGCGCGCTCTCTCTCTCTCTCTCTTGCGTCCTCTCTCTCTCTCATGCACGCTCTCTCTCTCTCTCTTGCGTGCTCTCTCTCTCTCACGCGCGCTCTCTCTCTCTCTCTTGCGTGCTCTCTCTCTCGCACACGCGCTCTCTCTCTCTCTCTTGCGTGCTCTCTCTCTCTCACGCACGCTCTCGCTCTATCTCTCATGCGTGCTCTCTCTCTCTCACGCACGCTCTCTCTCTCTCTCATGCGTGATCTCTCTCTCTCACGCGCGCTCTCCTCTCTGTCTTGCGTGCTCTCTCTCTCTCACGCACGCTCTCTCTCTCTCTCTTGCGTGCGCTCTCTCTCTCACGCACGCTCTCTCTCTCTCACGCACGCTCTCTCTCTCTCTCACGCGCGCTCTCTCTCACGCGCGCTCTCTCTCTCTCTCACGTGCGCTCTCTCTCTCTCACACGCGCTCTCTCTCTCTCTTGCGTTCTCTCTCTCTCTCTTACGCGCGCTCTCTCTCTCTCTCGCGTGCTCTCTCTCTCTCACGCGCGCTCTCTCTCTCTCTTGCGTGCTCTCTCTCTCTCATGCACGCTCTCTCTCTCTCTCACGCGTGCTCTCTCTCTCTCACGCACGCTCTCTCTCTCTCTTGCGTGCTCTCTCTCTCACGCGCGCTCTATCTCTCCCTCTCGCGTGCTCTCTCTCTCTCACGCACGCTCTCTCTCTCTCTCTTGCGTGCTCTCTCTCTCTCACGCACGCTCTCTCTCTCTCTTGCGTGCTCTCTCTCTCTCACGCGTGCTCTCTCTCTCTCACGCGCGCTCTCTCTCTCTCTTGCGTGCTCTCTCTCTCTCACGCGCGCTCTCTCTCTCTCTCTTGCGTGCTCTCTCTCTCTCACGCGTGCCCTCCGTCTCTCACGCGCGCTCTCTCTCTCTCTCTTGCTTGCTCTCTCTCTCTCACGCGTGCTCTCTCTCTCTCTCTCTTGCGTGCTCTCTCTCTCTCACGCACACTCTCTCTCTCTCTCTTGCGTGCTCTCTCTCTCTCACGCACGCTCTCTCTCTCTTGCGTGCTCTCTCTCTCATGCACGCTCTCTCTCTCTCTCTTGCGTGCTCTCTCTCTCTCACGCGCGCTCTCTCTCTCTCTCTTGCGTGTTCTCTCTCTCTCACGCGCGCTCTCTCTCTCTCTCTTGCGTGCTCTCTCTCTCTCACGCACGCTCTATCTCTCTCTCTTGCGTGCTCTCTCTCTCTCACACACGCTCTCTCTCTCTCTCTTGCGTGCTCTCTCTCTCTCACGCACGCTCTCTCTCTCTCTCTTGCGTGCTCTCTCTCTCTCACGCACGCACTCTCTCTCTCTCTTACGTGTTCTCTCTCTCTCACGCACGCTCTCTCACTCTCTCTTGCGTGCTCTCTCTCTCACGCACGGTCTCTCTCTCTCTCTTGCCTGCTCTCTCTCTCTCACGCAAGCTCTCTCTCTCTCTTGCATGCTCTCTCTCTCTCACGCGCGCTCTCTCTCCCTCTCCTGCGTGCTCTCTCTCTTTCGTGCTCTCTCTCACGCACGGTCTCTCTCTCTCTCTTGCGTGCTCTCTCTCTCTCACGCACGCTCTCTCTCTCTCTTGCGTGCTCTCTCTCTCTCACGCACGCTCTCTCTCTCTCTCTTGCGTGCTCTCTCTCTCTCATGCACGCTCTCTCTCTCTCTCTTGCGTGCTCTCTCTCTCTCACGCACGAGCTCTCTCTCTCTCTCTTGCGTGCTCTCTCTCTCTCACGCACGCTCTCTCTCTCTCTCTTGCGTGCTCTCTCTCTCTCACGCACGCTCTCTCTCTCTCTCTTGCGTTCTCTCTCTCTCTCACGCACGCTCTCTCTCTCTCTCTTGCGTGCTCTCTCTCCCTCACGCACGCTCTCTCTCTCTCACGCACGCTCTCTCTCTCTCTCACGCACGTTCTCTCTCTCTCTCACGCGCTCTCTCACTCACTCTCTTGCGTGCTCTCTCTCTCTCACGCGCGCTCTCTCTCTCTCTCTTGAGTGCTCTCTCTCTCACATGCGCTCTCTCTCTCTCTCTTGCGTGCTCTCTCTCTCTCACGAGCGCTCTCTCTCTCTCTCTTGCGTGCTCTCTCTCTCTCATGCACGCTCTCTCTCTCTCTCTTGCGTGCTCTCTCTCTCTCACGCACGCTCTCTCTCTCTCTCTTGCGTGCTCTCTCTCTCTCACGCACGCTCTCTCTCTCTCTCATGCGTGCTCACTCTCTCACGCGCGCTCTCTCTCTCTCTCTCGCGTGCTCTCTCTCTCACTCGCGCTCTCTCTCTCTCTTGCGTGCTCTCTCTCTTGCGTGCTCTCTCTCATGCACGCTCTCTCTCTCTCTCTTGCGTGCTCTCTCTCTCTCACGCACGCTCTCTCTCGCTCTCTTGCGTGGTCTCTCTCTCTCATGGACGCTCTCTCTCTCTCTCTTGCGTGCTCCTTCTCTCTCACGCATGCTCTCTCTCTCTCTCTTGCATGCTCTCTCTCTCTCACGCACGCTCTCTCTCTCTCTCTTGCGTGCTCTCTCTCTCATGCACGCTCTCTCTCTCTTGCGTGCTCTCTCTCTCTCACGCACGCTCTCTCTCTCTCTCTTGCGTGCTCTCTCTCTCTCACGCACGCTCTCTCTCTCTCTCTTGCGTGCTCTCTCTCCCTCACGCACGCTCTCTCTCTCTCACACGCACGCTCTCTCTCTCTCACGCACGCTATCTCTCTCTCTCACGCTCCCTCTCTCTCTCTTGCGTGCTCTCTCTCTCTCACGCACGCTCTCTCTCTCTCTCTTGCGTGCTCTCTCTCTCTCACGCACGCTCTCTCTCTCTCTCTTGCGTGCTCTCTCTCTCTCACGCACGCTCTCTCTCTCCCTCTTGCGTGCTCTCTCTCCCTCATGCACACTCTCTCTCTCTCTCACGCATGCTCTCTCTCTCTCACGCACGCTCTCTCTCTCTCTCACGCGCGCTCTCTCTCTCTTTCTTGCGGTTCTCTCTCTCTCACGCGCGCTCTCTCTCTCTCTTGCGTGCTCTCTGTCTCTCACGCGCGCTCTCTCTCTCTCTCTTGCGTGCTCTCTCTCTCTCACGTGCGCTCTCTCTCTCTCTCTTGCGTGCTCTCTCACTCACACACTCTCTCTCTCTCTTGCGTGCTCTCTCTCTCTCGCGCACGCTCTCTCTCTCTCTCTTGCGTGCTCTCTCTCTCTCACGCACGCTCTCTCTCTCTCTCTTGCGTGCTCTCTCTCTCTCACGCGCGCTCTCGCTCTCTTGCGTGCTCTCTCTCTCACGCGCGCTCTCTCTCTCTCTCTTGCATGCTCTCTCTCTTGCGTGCTCTCTCTCTCTCACGCATGCTCTCTCTCTCTCTCTTGCGTGCTCTCTCTCTCTCACGCACGCTCTCTCTCTCTCTCTTGCGTGCTCTCTCTCTCTCACGCACGCTCTCTCTCCCTCTCTTGCATGCTCTCTCTCTCTCACGCACGCTCTCTCTCTCTCTTGCGTGCTCTCTCTCTCTCACGCACGCTCTCTCTCTCTCTTGCGTGCTCTCTCTCTCACGCACGCTCTCTCTCTCTTGCGTGCTCTCTCTCTCTCACGCACGCTCTCTCTCTCTCTCTTGCGTGCTCTCTCTCTCTCACGCACGCTCTCTCTCTCTCTCTTGCGTGCTCTCTCTCCCTCACGCACGCTCTCTCTCTCTCACACGCACGCTCTCTCTCTCTCACGCACGCTATCTCTCTCTCTCACGCGCGCTCTCTCTCTCTTGCGTGCTCTCTCTCTCTCACGCGCGCTCTCTCTCTCTTGCGTGCTCTCTCTCTCTCACGCACGCTCTCTCTCTCCCTCTTGCGTGCTCTCTCTCCCTCATGCACACTCTCTCTCTCTCTCACGCATGCTCTCTCTCTCTCACGCACGCTCTCTCTCTCTCTCACGCGCGCTCTCTCTCACTTTCTTGCGGTTCTCTCTCTCTCACGCGCGCTCTCTCTCTCTCTTGCGTGCTCTCTGTCTCTCACGCGCGCTCTCTCTCTCTCTCTTGCGTGCTCTCTCTCTATCACGTGCGCTCTCTCTCTCTCTCTTGCGTGCTCTCTCTCTCTCACACACTCTCTCTCTCTCTCTCTTGCGTGCTCTCTCTCTCTCACGCACGCTCTCTCTCTCTCTCTTGCGTGCTCTCTCTCTCTCACGCACGCTCTCTCTCTCTCTCTTGCGTGCTCTCTCTCTCTCACGCGCGCTCTCGCTCTCTTGCGTGCTCTCTCTCTCACGCGCGCTCTCTCTCTCTCTCTTGCATGCTCTCTCTCTTGCGTGCTCTCTCTCTCTCACGCATGCTCTCTCTCTCTCTCTTGCGTGCTCTCTCTCTCTCACGCACGCTCTCTCTCTCTCTCTTGCGTGCTCTCTCTCTCTCACGCACGCTCTCTCTCCCTCTCTTGCATGCTCTCTCTCTCTCACGCACGCTCTCTCTCTTGCGTGCTCTCTCTCTCTCACGCACGCTCTCTCTCTCTCTTGCGTGCTCTCTCTCTCTCACGCACGCTCTCTCTCTCACGCACGCTCTCTCTCTCTCTCTTGCGTGCTCTCTCTCTCTCACGCACGCTCTCTCTCTCTCTCTTGCGTGCTCTTTCTCCCTCACGCACGCTCTCTCTCTCTCACGCACGCTCTCTCTCTCTCTCACGCACGCACTCTCTCTCTCTCACGCGTGCTCTCTCTCTCTCTCTTGTGTCCTCTCTCTCTCTCACGCGCGCTCTCTCTCTCTCTCTTGCGTGCTCTCTCTCTCTCATGCGCGCTCTCTCTCTCTCTCTTGCGTGCTCTCTTTCTCTCACGCGCGCTCTCTCTCTCTCTCTTGCGTGCTCTCTCTCTCTCACGCGCGCTCTCTCTCCCTCTTGCGTGCTCTCTCTCTCTCACGCACGCTCTCACTTTCTCTCTGGCGTGCTCTCTCTCTCTCACGCGCGCTCTCTCTCTCTCTCTCTTGCGTGCTCTCTCTCTCTCATGCACTCTATCTCTCTCTCTCTTGCGTGCTCTCTCTCTCTCACGCGCGCTCTCTCTCTCTCTCTTGCGTGCTCTCTCTCTCGCACGCGCGCTCTCTCTCTCTCTCTCATGCGTGCTCTCTCTCTCTCACGCACGCTCTCTCTCTCTCTCATGCGGGCTCTCTCTCTCTCACGCGCGCTCTCTCTCTCTCTCTTGCGTGCTCTCTCTCTCTCACGCACGCTCTTCTCTCTCTCTTGCGTGCGCTCTCTCTCTCATGCACGCTCTCTCTCTCTCTTGCGTGCTCTCTCTCTCTCATGCACGCTCTCTCTCTCTCTCTCTTGCGTGCTCTCTCTCTCTCACGCACACTCTCTCTCTCTCTTGCGTGCTCTCTCTCTCTCACGCACGCTCTCTCTCTCTCTCTTGCGTTCTCTCTCTCTCTCACGCACGCTCTCTCTCTCTCTCTTGCGTGCTCTCTCTCCCTCACGCACGCTCTATCTCTCTCTCACGCACGCTCTCTCTCTCTCTCACGCACGTTCTCTCTCTCTCTCTCACGCGCTCTCTCACTCTCTCTCTTGCGTGCTCTCTCTCTCTCACGCGCGCTCTCTCTCTCTCTCTTGCGTGCTCTCTCTCTCTCACGTGCGCTCTCTCTCTCTCTCTTGCGTGCTCTCTCTCTCTCACGAGCGCTCTCTCTCTCTCACTTGCGTGCTCTCTCTCTCTCACGTACGCTCTCTCTCTCTCCTGCGTGCTCTCTCTCTCTCACGCACGCTCTCTCTCTCTCTCTTGCGTGCTCTCTCTCTCTCACGCACGCTCTCTCTCTCTCTCTTGCGTGCTCTCTCTCTCTCACGCGCGCTCTCTCTCTCTCTCTCGCGTGCTCTCTTTCTCACTCGCGCTCTCTCTCTCTCTCTCTCTTGCGTGCTCTCTCTTGCGTGCTCTCTCTCTCTCACGCACGCTCTCTCTCTCTCTCTTGCGTGCTCTCTCTCTCTCACGCACGCTCTCTCTCTCTCTCTTGGGTGGTCTCTCTCTCTCATGCACGCTCTCTCTCTCTCTTGCGTGCTCTCTCTCTCTCACGCACGCTCTCTCTCTCTCTCTTGCATGCTCTCTCTCTCTCACGCACACTCTCTCTCTCTCTCTTGAGTGCTCTCTCTCTCTCACGCACGCTCTCTCTCTCTTGCCTGCTCTCTCTCTCTCACGCACGCTCTCTCTCTCTTGCGTGCTCTCTCTCTCTCACGCACGCTCTCTCTCTCTCTCTTGCGTGCTCTCTCTCCCTCACGCACGCTCTCTCTCTCTCGCACGCACGCTGTCTCTCTCTCACGCACGCTATCTCTCTCTCTCACGTGCGCTCTCTCTCTCTTGCGTGCTCTCTCTCTCTCACGCGCGCTCTCTCTCTCTTGCGTGCTCTCTCTCTCTCACGCGCGCTCTCTTTCTCTCTCTTGCGTGCTCCCTTTCTCTCACGCGCGCTCTCTCTCTCTCTCTTGCGTGCTCTCTCTCTCTCACGCACGCTCTCTCTCTCTCTCTTGCGTGCTCTCTCTCTCTCACGCACGCTCTCTCTCTCTCTCTTGCGTGCTCTCTCTCTCTCACGCACGCTCTCTCTCTCCCTCTTGCGTGCTCTCTCTCCCTCATGCACGCTCTCTCTCTCTCTCACGCACGCTCTCTCTCTCTCACGCACGCTCTCTCTCTCACGCGCGCTCTCTCTCTCTTTCTTGCGGTTCTCTCTCTCTCACGCGCGCTCTCTCTCTCTCTTGCGTGCTCTCTGTCTCTCACGCACGCTCTCTCTCTCTCTCTTGCGTGCTCTCTCTCTCTCACGCGCGCTCTCTCTCTCTCTCTTGCGTGCTCTCTCTCTCTCACACACTCTCTCTCTCTCTCTCTCTTGCGTGCTCTCTCTCTCTCACGCACGCTCTCTCTCTCTTGCGTGCTCTCTCTCTCTCACGCACGCTCTCTCTCTCTCTCTTGCGTGCTCTCTCTCTCTCACGCGCTCTCTCGCTCTCTTGCGTGCTCTCTCTCTCTCACGCTCGCTCTCTCTCTCTCTCTTGCGTGCTCTCTCTCTTGCGTGCTCTCTCTCTCTCACGCATGCTCTCTCTCTCTCTTGCGTGCTCTCTCTCTCTCACGCACGCTCTCTCTCTCTCTCTTGCGTGCTCTCTCTCTCTCACGCACGCTCTCTCTCCCTCTCTTGCATGCTCTCTCGCTCTCATGCACGCTCTCTCTCTCTCTTGCGTGCTCTCTCTCTCTCACGCACGCTCTCTCTCTCTCTTGCGTGCTCTCTCTCTCTCACGCACGCTCTCTCTCTCACGCACGCTCTCTCTCCCTCTCTTGCGTGCTCTCTCTCTCTCACGCACGCTCTCTCTCTCTCTTGCGTGCTCTTTCTCCCTCACGCACGCTCTCTCTCTCTCACGCACGCTCTCTCTACCTCTCACGCACGCTCTCTCTCTCTCTCACGCGTGCTCTCTCTCTCTCTCTTGCGTGCTCTCTCTCTCTCACGCGCGCTCTCTCTCTCTCTCTTGCGTGCTCTCTCTCTCTCACGCGCGCTCTCTCTCTCTCTTGCGTGCTCTCTCTCTCTCACGCGCGCTCTCTCTCTTGCGTGCTCTCTCTCTCTCACGCGCGCTCTCTCTCCCTCTTGCGTGCTCTCTCTCTCTCACGCACGCTCTCTCTTTCTCTCTGGCGTGCTCTCTCTCTCTCACGCGCGCTCTCTCTCTCTCTCTCTTGCGTCCTCTCTCTCTCTCATGCACGCTCTCTCTCTCTCTCTTGCGTGCTCTCTCTCTCTCACGCGCGCTCTCTCTCTCTCTCTTGCGTGCTCTCTCTCTCGCACACGCGCTCTCTCTCTCTCTCTTGCGTGCTCTCTCTCTCTCACGCACGCTCTCGCTCTATCTCTCATGCGTGCTCTCTCTCTCTCACGCACGCTCTCTCTCTCTCTCATGCGTGATCTCTCTCTCTCACGCGCGCTCTCCTCTCTGTCTTGCGTGCTCTCTCTCTCTCACGCACGCTCTCTCTCTCTCTCTTGCGTGCGCTCTCTCTCTCACGCACGCTCTCTCTCTCTCACGCACGCTCTCTCTCTCTCTCACGCGCGCTCTCTCTCACGCGCGCTCTCTCTCTCTCTCACGTGCGCTCTCTCTCTCTCTCACACGCGCTCTCTCTCTCTCTTGCGTTCTCTCTCTCTCTCTTACGCGCGCTCTCTCTCTCTCTCGCGTGCTCTCTCTCTCTCACGCGCGCTCTCTCTCTCTCTTGCGTGCTCTCTCTCTCTCATGCACGCTCTCTCTCTCTCTCACGCGTGCTCTCTCTCTCTCACGCACGCTCTCTCTCTCTCTTGCGTGCTCTCTCTCTCACGCGCGCTCTATCTCTCCCTCTCGCGTGCTCTCTCTCTCTCACGCACGCTCTCTCTCTCTCTCTTGCGTGCTCTCTCTCTCTCACGCACGCTCTCTCTCTCTCTTGCGTGCTCTCTCTCTCTCACGCGTGCTCTCTCTCTCTCACGCGCGCTCTCTCTCTCTCTTGCGTGCTCTCTCTCTCTCACGCGCGCTCTCTCTCTCTCTCTTGCGTGCTCTCCCTCTCTCACGCGTGCCCTCTGTCTCTCACGCGCGCTCTCTCTCTCTCTCTTGCTTGCTCTCTCTCTCTCACGCGTGCTCTCTCTCTCTCTCTCTTGCGTGCTCTCTCTCTCTCACGCACACTCTCTCTCTCTCTCTTGCGTGCTCTCTCTCTCTCACGCACGCTCTCTCTCTCTCTCTTGCGTGCTCTCTCACGCACGCTCTCTCTCTCTCTCTTGCGTTCTCTCTCTCTCACGCACGCTCTCTCTCTCTCTCTTGCGTGCTCTCTCTCCCTCACGCACGCTCTCTCTCTCTCTCACGCACGCTCTCTCTCTCTCACGCATGTTCTCTATCTCTCTCACGCGCTCTCTCTCTCTCTCTCTTGCGTGCTCTCTCTCTCTCACGCGCGCTCTCTCTCTCTCTCTTGCGTGCTCTCTCTCTCTCACGTGCGCTCTCTCTCTCTCTCTTGCGTGCTCTCTCTCTCTCACGAGCGCTCTCTCTCTCTCTCTTGCGTGCTCTCTCTCTCTCACGCACGCTCACTCTCTCTCTCCTGCGTGCTCTCTCTCTCTCACGCACGCTCTCTCTCTCTCTCTTGCGTGCTCTCTCTCTCTCACGCACGCTCTCTCTCTCTCTCTTGCGTGCTCTCTCTCTCTCACGCGCGGTCTCTCTCTCTCTCTTGCGTGCTCTCTCTCTCACTCGCGCTCTCTCTCTCTCTCTTGCGTGCTCTCTCTCTTGCGTGCTCTCTCTCTCTCACGCACGCTCTCTCTCTCTCTTGCGTGCTCTCTCTCTCTCACGCACGCTCTCTCTCTCTCTCTTGCGTGGTCTCTCTCTCTCATGCACGCTCTCTCTCTCTCTCTTGCGTGCTCTCTCTCTCTCACGCACGCTCTCTCTCTCTCTTGCATGCTCTCTCTCTCTCACGCACGCTCTCTCTCTCTCTCTTGCGTGCTCTCTCTCTCTCATGCACGCTCTCTCTCTCTTGCGTGCTCTCTCTCTCTCACGCACGCTCTCTCTCTCTCTCTTGCGTGCTCTCTCTCTCTCACGCACGCTCTCTCTCTCTCTCTTGCGTGCTCTCTCTCCCTCACGCACGCTCTCTCTCTCTCTCACGCACGCTCTCTCTCTCTCACGCACGCTATCTCTCTCACGCGCGCTCTCTCTCTCTTGCGTTCTCTCTCTCTCACACACGCGCTCTCTCTCTCTTGCGTGCTCTCTCTCTCTCACGCGCGCTCTCTCTCTCTCTCTTGCGTGCTCCCTTTCTCTCAAGCGCGCTCTCTCTCTCTCTCACGCACGCTCTCTCTCACGCACGCTATCTCTCTCTCTCACGCGCGCTCTCTCTCTCTTGCATTCTCTCTCTCTCACACGCGCGCTCTCTCTCTCTTGCGTGCTCTCTCTCTCTCACGCACGCTCTCTCTCTCTCTCTTGCGTGCTCTCTCTCTCTCACGCACGCTCTCTCTCTCCCTCTTGCGTGCTCTCTCTCCCTCATGCACGCTGTCTCTCTCTCTCACGAACGCTCTCTCTCTCTCACGCACGCTCTCTCTCTCTCTCACGCGCGCTCTCTCTCTCTTTCATGCGGTTCTCTCTAACTCATGCGCGCTCTCTCTCGCTCTCTTGCGTGCTCTCTCTCTCTCACGCGCGCTCTCTCTCTCTCTCTTGCGTGCTCTCTCTCTTGCGTGCTCTCTCTCTCTCACGCATGCTCTCTCTCTCTCTCTTGCGTGCTCTCTCTCTCTCACGCACGCTCTCTCTCTCTCTTGCGTGCTCTCTCTCTCTCACGCACGCTCTCTCTCCCTCTCTTGCATGCTCTCTCTCTCACGCACGCTCTCTCTCTCTCTTGCGTGCTCTCTCTCTCTCACGCACGCTCTCTCTCTCTCTTGCGTGCTCTCTCTCTCTCACGCACGCTCTCTCTCTCACGCACGCTCTCTCTCTCTCTCTTGCGTGCTCTCTCTCTCTCACGCACGCTCTCTCTCTCTCTCTTGCGTGCTCTTTCTCCCTCACGCACGCTCTCTCTCTCTCACGCACGCTCTCTCTCTCTCTCACGCATGCTCTCTCTCTCTCTCACGCGTGCTCTCTCTCTCTCTCTTGCGTGCTCTCTCTCTCTCACGCGCGCTCTCTCTCTCTCTCTTGCGTGCTCTCTCTCTCTCACGCGCGCTCTCTCTCTCTCTCTTGCGTGCTCTCTCCCTCTCAGGCGCGCTCTCTCTCTCTCTCTTGCGTGCTCTCTCTCTCTCACGCGCGCTCTCTCTCCCTCTTGCGTGCTCTCTCTCTCTCACGCACGCTCTCACTTTCTCTCTGGCGTGCTCTCTCTCACTCACGCGCGCTCTCTCTCTCTCTCTCTTGCGTGCTCTCTCTCTCTCATGCACGCTCTCTCTCTCTCTCTTGCGTGCTCTCTCTCTCTCACGCGCGCTCTCTCTTGCGTGCTCTCTCTCTCGCACGCGCGCTCTCTCTCTCTCTCTTGCGTGCTCTCTCTCTCTCACGCACGCTCTCGCTCTCTCTCTCATGCGTGCTCTCTCTCTCTCACGCACGCTCTCTCTCTCTCTCATGCGTGCTCTCTCTCTCTCACGCGCGCTCTCTCTCTCTCTCTTGCGTGCTCTCTCTCTCTCACGCACGCTCTTCTCTCTCTCTTGCGTGCGCTCTCTCTCTCATGCACGCTCTCTCTCTCTCTCTCTTGCGTGCTCTCTCTCTCTCACGCACGCTCTCTCTCTCTCTCTCTTGCGTGCTCTCTCTCTCTCACGCACGCTCTCTCTCTCTCTCTTGCGTGCTCTCTCTCTCTCACGCACGCTCTCTCTCTCTCTCTTGCGTTCTCTCTCTCTCTCACGCACGCTCTCTCTCTCTCTCTTGCGTGCTCTTTCTCCCTCACGCACGCTCTCTCTCTCTCTCACGCACGCTCTCTCTCTCTCTCACGCACGTTCTCTCTCTCTCTCTCACGCGCTCTCTCACTCTCTCTCTTGCGTGCTCTCTCTCTCTCACGCGCGCTCTCTCTCTCTCTCTTGCGTGCTCTCTCTCTCTCACGTGCGCTCTCTCTCTCTCTCTTGCGTGCTCTCTCTCTCTCACGAGCGCTCTCTCTCTCTCTCTTGCGTGCTCTCTCTCTCTCACGTACGCTCTCTCTCTCTCTCCTGCGTGCTCTCTCTCTCTCACGCACGCTCTCTCTCTCTCTCTTGCGTGCTCTCTCTCTCTCACGCACGCTCTCTCTCTCTCTTGCATGCTCTCTCTCTCTCACGCGCGCTCTCTCTCTCTCGCGTGCTCTCTCTCTCACTCGCGTTCTCTCTCTCTCTCTTGCGTGCTCTCTCTCTTGCGTGCTCTCTCTCTCTCACGCACGCTCTCTCTCTCTCTCTTGCGTGCTCTCTCTCTCTCACACACGCTCTCTCTCTCTCTCTTGCGTGGTCTCTCTCTCTCATGCACGCTCTCTCTCTCTCTCTTGCGTGCTCTCTCTCTCTCACGCACGCTCTCTCTCTCTCTCTTGCATGCTCTCTCTCTCTCACGCACGCTCTCTCTCTCTCTCTTGCGTGCTCTCTCTCTCTCACGCACGCTCTCTCTCTCTTGCCTGCTCTCTCTCTCTCACGCACGCTCTCTCTCTCTCTCTTGCGTGCTCTCTCTCTCTCACGCACGCTCTCTCTCTCTCTCTTGCGTGCTCTCTCTCCCTCACGCACGCTCTCTCTCTCTCGCACGCACGCTCTCTCTCTCTCACGCACGCTAACTCTCTCTCTCACGTGCGCTCTCTCTCTCTTGCGTGCTCTCTCTCTCTCACGCGCGCTCTCTCTCTCTTGCGTGCTCTCTCTCTCTCACGCGCGCTCTCTCTCTCTCTCTTGCGTGCTCCCTTTCTCTCACGCGCGCTCTCTCTCTCTCTCTCTTGCGTGCTCTCTCTCTCTCACGCACGCTCTCTCTCTCTCTCTTGCGTGCTCTCTCTCTCTCACGCACGCTCTCTCTCTCTCTCTTGCGTGCTCTCTCTCTCTCACGCACGCTCTCTCTCTCCCTCTTGCGTGCTCTCTCTCCCTCGTGCACGCTCTATCTCTCTCTCACGCACGCTCTCTCTCTCTCACGCACGCTCTCTCTCTCTCTCACGCGCGCTCTCTCTCTCTCTCTTGCGTTCTCTCTCTCTCTCACGCACGCTCTCTCTCTCTCTCTTGCGTGCTCTTTCTCCCTCACGCGCGCTCTCTCTCTCTCTCTTGCGTGCTCTCTCTCTCTCACGCACGCTCTCTCTCTCTCTCTTGCCTGCTCTCTCTCTCTCACGCACACTCTCTCTCTCTCTCTTGAGTGCTCTCTCTCTCTCACGCACGCTCTCTCTCTCTTGCCTGCTCTCTCTCTCTCACGCACGCTCTCTCTCTCTCTCTTGCGTGCTCTCTCTCTCTCACGCACGCTCTCTCTCTCTCTCTTGCGTGCTCTCTCTCCCTCACGCACGCTCTCTCTCTCTCGCACGCACGCTCTCTCTCTCTCACGAACGCTATCTCTCTCTCTCACGTGCGCTCTCTCTCTCTTGCGTGCTCTCTCTCTCTCACGCGCGCTCTCTCTCTCTTGCGTGCTCTCTCTCTCTCACGCGCGCTCTCTTTCTCGCTCTTGCGTGCTCCCTTTCTCTCACGCGCGCTCTCTCTCTCTCTCTTGCGTGCTCTCTCTCTCTCACGCACGCTCTCTCTCTCTCTCTTGCGTGCTCTCTCTCTCTCACGCACGCTCTCTCTCTCTTTCTTGCGTGCTCTCTCTCTCTCACGCACGCTCTCTCCCTCTTGCGTGCTCTCTCTCCCTCATGCACGCTCTCTCTCTCTCTCACGCACGCTCCATCTCTCTCTCACGCGCGCTCTCTCTCTCTTTCTTGCGGTTCTCTCTCTCTCACGCGCGCTCTCGCTCTCTCTTGCGTGCTCTCTGTCTCTCACGCGCGCTCTCTCTCTCTCTCTTGCGTGCTCTCTCTCTCTCACGCGCGCTCTCTCTCTCTCTCTGGCGTGCTCTCTCTCTCTCACACACTCTCTCTCTCTCTCTCTTGCGTGCTCTCTCTCTCTCACGCACGCTCTCTCTCTCTCTCTTGCGTGCTCTCTCTCTCTCACGCACGCTCTCTCTCTCTCTCTTGCGTGCTCTCTCTCTCTCTCTTGCGTGCTCTCTCTCTCTCACGCGCTCTCTCGCTCTCTTGCGTGCTCTCTCTCTCTCACGCTCGCTCTCTCTCTCTCTCTTGCGTGCTCTCTCTCTTGCGTGCTCTCTCTCTCTCACGCATGCTCTCTCTCTCTCTTGCGTGCTCTCTCTCTCTCACGCACGCTCTCTCTCTCTCTCTTGCGTGCTCTCTCTCTCTCACGCACGCTCTCTCTCCCTCTCTTGCATGCTCTCTCTCTCATGCACGCTCTCTCTCTCTCTTGCGTGCTCTCTCTCTCTCACGCACGCTCTCTCTCTCTCTTGCGTGGTCTCTCTCTCTCACGCACGCTCTCTCTCTCACGCACGCTCTCTCTCTCTCTCTGGCGTGCTCTCTCTCTCTCACGCACGCTCTCTCTCTCTCTTGCGTGCTCTTTCTCCCTCACGCACGCTCTCTCTCTCTCACGCACGCTCTCTCTACCTCTCACGCACGCTCTCTCTCTCTCTCACGCGTGCTCTCTCTCTCTCTCTTGCGTGCTCTCTCTCTCTCACGCGCGCTCTCTCTCTCTCTCTTGCGTGCTCTCTCTCTCTCACGCGCGCTCTCTCTCTCTCTTGCGTGCTCTCTCTCTCTCACGCGCGCTCTCTCTCTTGCGTGCTCTCTCTCTCTCACGCGCGCTCTCTCTCCCTCTTGCGTGCTCTCTCTCTCTCACGCACGCTCTCTCTTTCTCTCTGGCGTGCTCTCTCTCTCTCACGCGCGCTCTCTCTCTCTCTCTCTTGCGTCCTCTCTCTCTCTCATGCACGCTCTCTCTCTCTTGCGTGCTCTCTCTCTCTCACGCGCGCTCTCTCTCTCTCTCTTGCGTGCTCTCTCTCTCTCACGCGCGCTCTCCTCTCTCTCTTGCGTGCTCTCTCTCTCTCACGCACGCTCTCTCTCTCTCTCTTGCGTGCGCTCTCTCTCTCACGCACGCTCTCTCTCTCTCACGCACGCTCTCTCTCTCTCTCACGCGCGCTCTCTCTCACGCGCGCTCTCTCTCTCTCTCACGTGCGCTCTCTCTCTCTCTCACACGCGCTCTCTCTCTCTCTTGCGTTCTCTCTCTCTCTCTTACGCGCGCTCTCTCTCTCTCTCGCGTGCTCTCTCTCTCTCACGCGCGCTCTCTCTCCCTCTTGCGTGCTCTCTCTCTCTCATGCACGCTCTCTCTCTCTCTCACGCGTGCTCTCTCTCTCTCACGCACGCTCTCTCTCTCTCTTGCGTGCTCTCTCTCTCTCACGCGCGCTCTCGCTCTCTTGCGTGCTCTCTCTCTCACGCGCGCTCTCTCTCTCTCTCTTGCATGCTCTCTCTCTTGCGTGCTCTCTCTCTCTCACGCATGCTCTCTCTCTCTCTCTTGCGTGCTCTTTCTCCCTCACGCACGCTCTCTCTCTCTCTCACGCACGCTCTCTCTCTCTCTCACGCACGTTCTCTCTCTCTCTCTCACGCGCTCTCTCACTCTCTCTCTTGCGTGCTCTCTCTCTCTCACGCGCGCTCTCTCTCTCTCTCTTGCGTGCTCTCTCTCTCTCACGTGCGCTCTCTCTCTCTCTCTTGCGTGCTCTCTCTCTCTCACGAGCGCTCTCTCTCTCTCTCTTGCGTGCTCTCTCTCTCTCACGTACGCTCTCTCTCTCTCTCCTGCGTGCTCTCTCTCTCTCACGCACGCTCTCTCTCTCTCTCTTGCGTGCTCTCTCTCTCTCACGCACGCTCTCTCTCTCTCTTGCATGCTCTCTCTCTCTCACGCGCGCTCTCTCTCTCTCGCGTGCTCTCTCTCTCACTCGCGTTCTCTCTCTCTCTCTTGCGTGCTCTCTCTCTTGCGTGCTCTCTCTCTCTCACGCACGCTCTCTCTCTCTCTCTTGCGTGCTCTCTCTCTCTCACACACGCTCTCTCTCTCTCTCTTGCGTGGTCTCTCTCTCTCATGCACGCTCTCTCTCTCTCTCTTGCGTGCTCTCTCTCTCTCACGCACGCTCTCTCTCTCTCTCTTGCATGCTCTCTCTCTCTCACGCACGCTCTCTCTCTCTCTCTTGCGTGCTCTCTCTCTCTCACGCACGCTCTCTCTCTCTTGCCTGCTCTCTCTCTCTCACGCACGCTCTCTCTCTCTCTCTTGCGTGCTCTCTCTCTCTCACGCACGCTCTCTCTCTCTCTCTTGCGTGCTCTCTCTCCCTCACGCACGCTCTCTCTCTCTCGCACGCACGCTCTCTCTCTCTCACGCACGCTAACTCTCTCTCTCACGTGCGCTCTCTCTCTCTTGCGTGCTCTCTCTCTCTCACGCGCGCTCTCTCTCTCTTGCGTGCTCTCTCTCTCTCACGCGCGCTCTCTCTCTCTCTCTTGCGTGCTCCCTTTCTCTCACGCGCGCTCTCTCTCTCTCTCTCTTGCGTGCTCTCTCTCTCTCACGCACGCTCTCTCTCTCTCTCTTGCGTGCTCTCTCTCTCTCACGCACGCTCTCTCTCTCTCTCTTGCGTGCTCTCTCTCTCTCACGCACACTCTCTCTCTCCCTCTTGCGTGCTCTCTCTCCCTCATGCACGCTCTATCTCTCTCTCACGCACGCTCTCTCTCTCTCACGCACGCTCTCTCTCTCTCTCACGCGCGCTCTCTCTCTCTTTCTTGCGGTTCTCTCTCTCTCACGCGCGCTCTCTCTCTCTCTTGCGTGCTCTCTTTCTCTCACGCGCGCTCTCTCTCTCTCTTGCGTGCTCTCTCTCTCTCACGCACGCTCTCTCTCTCTCTCTTGCCTGCTCTCTCTCTCTCACGCACACTCTCTCTCTCTCTCTTGAGTGCTCTCTCTCTCTCACGCACGCTCTCTCTCTCTTGCCTGCTCTCTCTCTCTCACGCACGCTCTCTCTCTCTCTCTTGCGTGCTCTCTCTCTCTCACGCACGCTCTCTCTCTCTCTCTTGCGTGCTCTCTCTCCCTCACGCACGCTCTCTCTCTCTCGCACGCACGCTCTCTCTCTCTCACGAACGCTATCTCTCTCTCTCACGTGCGCTCTCTCTCTCTTGCGTGCTCTCTCTCTCTCACGCGCGCTCTCTCTCTCTTGCGTGCTCTCTCTCTCTCACGCGCGCTCTCTTTCTCGCTCTTGCGTGCTCCCTTTCTCTCACGCGCGCTCTCTCTCTCTCTCTTGCGTGCTCTCTCTCTCTCACGCACGCTCTCTCTCTCTCTCTTGCGTGCTCTCTCTCTCTCACGCACGCTCTCTCTCTCTTTCTTGCGTGCTCTCTCTCTCTCACGCACGCTCTCTCCCTCTTGCGTGCTCTCTCTCCCTCATGCACGCTCTCTCTCTCTCTCACGCACGCTCTCTCTCTCTCTCACGCGCGCTCTCTCTCTCTTTCTTGCGGTTCTCTCTCTCTCACGCGCGCTCTCGCTCTCTCTTGCGTGCTCTCTGTCTCTCACGCGCGCTCTCTCTCTCTCTCTTGCGTGCTCTCTCTCTCTCACGCGCGCTCTCTCTCTGGCGTGCTCTCTCTCTCTCACACACTCTCTCTCTCTATCTCTTGCGTGCTCTCTCTCTCTCACGCACGCTCTCTCTCTCTCTCTTGCGTGCTCTCTCTCTCTCACGCACGCTCTCTCTCTCTCTCTTGCGTGCTCTCTCTCTCTCTCTTGCGTGCTCTCTCTCTCTCACGCGCTCTCTCGCTCTCTTGCGTGCTCTCTCTCTCTCACGCTCGCTCTCTCTCTCTCTCTTGCGTGCTCTCTCTCTTGCGTGCTCTCTCTCTCTCACGCATGCTCTCTCTCTCTCTTGCGTGCTCTCTCTCTCTCACGCACGCTCTCTCTCTCTCTCTTGCGTCCTCTCTCTCTCTCACGCACGCTCTCTCTCCCTCTCTTGCATGCTCTCTCTCTCTCATGCACGCTCTCTCTCTCTCTTGCGTGCTCTCTCTCTCTCACGCACGCTCTCTCTCTCTCTTGCGTGGTCTCTCTCTCTCACGCACGCTCTCTCTCTCACGCACGCTCTCTCTCTCTCTCTGGCGTGCTCTCTCTCTCTCACGCACGCTCTCTCTCTCTCTTGCGTGCTCTTTCTCCCTCACGCACGCTCTCTCTCTCTCACGCACGCTCTCTCTACCTCTCACGCACGCTCTCTCTCTCTCTCACGCGTGCTCTCTCTCTCTCTCTTGCGTGCTCTCTCTCTCTCACGCGCGCTCTCTCTCTCTCTCTTGCGTGCTCTCTCTCTCTCACGCGCGCTCTCTCTCTCTCTTGCGTGCTCTCTCTCTCTCACGCGCGCTCTCTCTCTTGCGTGCTCTCTCTCTCTCACGCGCGCTCTCTCTCCCTCTTGCGTGCTCTCTCTCTCTCACGCACGCTCTCTCTTTCTCTCTGGCGTGCTCTCTCTCTCTCACGCGCGCTCTCTCTCTCTCTCTCTTGCGTCCTCTCTCTCTCTCATGCACGCTCTCTCTCTCTTGCGTGCTCTCTCTCTCTCACGCGCGCTCTCTCTCTCTCTCTTGCGTGCTCTCTCTCTCTCACGCGCGCTCTCCTCTCTCTCTTGCGTGCTCTCTCTCTCTCACGCACGCTCTCTCTCTCTCTCTTGCGTGCGCTCTCTCTCTCACGCACGCTCTTTCTCTCTCACGCACGCTCTCTCTCTCTCTCACGCGCGCTCTCTCTCACGCGCGCTCTCTCTCTCTCTCACGTGCGCTCTCTCTCTCTCTCACACGCGCTCTCTCTCTCTCTTGCGTTCTCTCTCTCTCTCTTACGCGCGCTCTCTCTCTCTCTCGCGTGCTCTCTCTCTCTCACGCGCGCTCTCTCTCCCTCTTGCGTGCTCTCTCTCTCTCATGCACGCTCTCTCTCTCTCTCACGCGTGCTCTCTCTCTCTCACGCACGCTCTCTCTCTCTCTTGCGTGCTCTCTCTCTCACGCGCGCTCTCTCTCTCCCTCTCGCGTGCTCTCTCTCTCTCACGCACGCTCTCTCTCTCTCTCTTGCGTGCTCTCTCTCTCTCACGCACGCTCTCTCTCTCTCTTGCGTGCTCTCTCTCTCTCACGCGTGCTCTCTCTCTCTCACGCGCGCTCTCTCTCTCTCTCTTGCGTGCTCTCTCTCTCTCACGCGCGCTCTCTCTCTCTCTCTTGCGTGCTCTCTCTCTCTCACGCGTGCCCTCTGTCTCTCACACGTGCTCTCTCTCTCTCTCTTGCTTGCTCTCTCTCTCTTACGCGTGCTCTCTCTCTCTCTCTCTTGCGTGCTCTCTCTCTCTCACGCACGCTCTCTCTCTCTCTCTTGCGTGCTCTCTCTCTCTCACGCACGCTCTCTCTCTCTCTCTTGCGTGCTCTCTCTCACGCACGCTCTCTCTCTCTCTCTTGCGTTCTCTCTCTCTCACGCACGCTCTCTCTCTCTCTCTTGCGTGCTCTCTCTCCCTCACGCACGCTCTCTCTCTCTCTCACGCACGCTCTCTCTCTCTCACGCACGTTCTCTCTCTCTCTCACGCGCTCTCTCTCTCTCTCTCTTGCGTGCTCTCTCTCTCTCACGCACGCTCTCTCTCTCTCTCTTGCGTGCTCTCTCTCTCTCTCTTGCGTGCTCTCTCTCTCTCACGCGCTCTCTCGCTCTCTTGCGTGCTCTCTCTCTCTCACGCTCGCTCTCTCTCTCTCTCTTGCGTGCTCTCTCTCTTGCGTGCTCTCTCTCTCTCACGCATGCTCTCTCTCTCTCTTGCGTGCTCTCTCTCTCTCACGCACGCTCTCTCTCTCTCTCTTGCGTGCTCTCTCTCTCTCATGCACGCTCTCTCTCTCTCTTGCGTGCTCTCTCTCTCTCACGCACGCTCTCTCTCTCTCTTGCGTGGTCTCTCTCTCTCACGCACGCTCTCTCTCTCACGCACGCTCTCTCTCTCTCTCTTGCGTGCTCTCTCTCTCTCACGCACGCTCTCTCTCTCTCTTGCGTGCTCTTTCTCCCTCACGCACGCTCTCTCTCACGCACGCTCTCTCTACCTCTCACCCACGCTCTCTCTCTCTCTCACGCGTGCTCTCTCTCTCTCTCTTGCGTGCTCTCTCTCTCTCACGCGCGCTCTCTCTCTCTCTCTTGCGTGCTCTCTCTCTCTCACGTGCGCTCTCTCTCTCTCTTGCGTGCTCTCTCTCTCTCACGCGCGCTCTCTCTCTTGCGTGCTCTCTCTCTCTCACGCGCGCTCTCTCTCCCTCTTGCGTGCTCTCTCTCTCTCACGCACGCTCTCTCTTTCTCTCTGGCGTGCTCTCTCTCTCTCACGCGCGCTCTCTCTCTCTCTCTTGCGTCCTCTCTCTCTCTCATGCACGCTCTCTCTCTCTTGCGTGCTCTCTCTCTCTCACGCGCGCTCTCTCTCTCTCTCTTGCGTGCTCTCTCTCTCTCACGCGCGCTCTCCTCTCTCTCTTGCGTGCTCTCTCTCTCTCACGCACGCTCTCTCTCTCTCTCTTGCGTGCGCTCTCTCTCTCACGCACGCTCTCTCTCTCTCACGCACGCTCTCTCTCTCTCTCACGCGCGCTCTCTCTCACGCGTGCTCTCTCTCTCTCTCACGTGCGCTCTCTCTCTCTCTCACACGCGCTCTCTCTCTCTCTTGCGTTCTCTCTCTCTCTCTTACGCGCGCTCTCTCTCTCTCTCGAGTGCTCTCTCTCTCTCACGCGCGCTCTCTCTCTCTCTTGCGTGCTCTCTCTCTCTCATGCACGCTCTCTCTCTCTCTCACGCGTGCTCTCTCTCTCTCACGCACGCTCTCTCTCTCTCTTGCGTGCTCTCTCTCTCACGCGCGCTCTCTCTCTCCCTCTCGCGTGCTCTCTCTCTCTCACGCACGCTCTCTCTCTCTCTCTTGCGTGCTCTCTCTCTCACGCACGCTCTCTCTCTCTCTTGCGTGCTTTCTCTCTCTCACTCGTGCTCTCTCTCTCTCACGCGCGCTCTCTCTCTCTCTCTTGCGTGCTCTCTCTCTCTCACGCGCGCTCTCTCTCTCTCTCTTGCGTGCTCTCTCTCTCTCACGCGTGCCCTCTGTCTCTCACGCGCGCTCTCTCTCTCTCTCTTGCTTGCTCTCTCTCTCTCACGCGTGCTCTCTCTCTCTCTCTCTTGCGTGCTCTCTCTCTCTCACGAACGCTCTCTCTCTCTCTCTTGCGTGCTCTCTCTCTCTCACGCACGCTCTCTCTCTCTCTCTTGCGTGCTCTCTCTCACGCACGCTCTCTCTCTCTCTCTTGCGTTCTCTCTCTCTCACGCACGCTCTCTCTCTCTCTCTCTTGCGTGCTCTCTCTCCCTCACGCAGGCTCTCTCTCTCTCTCACGCACGCTCTCTCTCTCTCACGCATGTTCTCTCTCTCTCTCACGCGCTCTCTCTCTCTCTCTCTTGCGTGCTCTCTCTCTCTCACGCGCGCTCTCTCTCTCTCTCTTGCGTGCTCTCTCTCTCTCACGTGCGCTCTCTCTCTCTCTCTTGCGTGCTCTCTCTCTCTCACGAGCGCTCTCTCTCTCTCTCTTGCGTGCTCTCTCTCTCTCACGCACGCTCACTCTCTCTCTCCTGCGTGCTCTCTCTCTCTCACGCACGCTCTCTCTCTCTCTTGCGTGCTCTCTCTCTCTCACGCACGCTCTCTCTCTCTCTCTTGCGTGCTCTCTCTCTCTCACGCGCGCTCTCTCTCTCTCTCTTGCGTGCTCTCTCTCTCACTCGCGCTCTCTCTCTCTCTCTTGCGTGCTCTCTCTCTTGCGTGCTCTCTCTCTCTCACGCACGCTCTCTCTCTCTCTTGCGTGCTCTCTCTCTCTCACGCACGCTCTCTCTCTCTCTCTTGCGTGGTCTCTCTCTCTCATGCACGCTCTCTCTCTCTCTCTTGCGTGCTCTCTCTCTCTCACGCACGCTCTCTCTCTCTCTTGCATGCTCTCTCTCTCTCACGCACGCTCTCTCTCTCTCTCTTGCGTGCTCTCTCTCTCTCATGCACGCTCTCTCTCTCTTGCCTGCTCTCTCTCTCTCACGCACGCTCTCTCTCTCTATCTTGCGTGCTCTCTCTCTCTCACGCACGCTCTCTCTCTCTCTCTTGCGTGCTCTCTCTCTCTCACGCGCTCTCTCGCTCTCTTGCGTGCTCTCTCTCTCTCACGCTCGCTCTCTCTCTCTCTCTTGCGTGCTCTCTCTCTTGCGTGCTCTCTCTCTCTCACGCATGCTCTCTCTCTCTCTTGCGTGCTCTCTCTCTCTCACGCACGCTCTCTCTCTCTCTCTTGCGTGCTCTCTCTCTCTCATGCACGCTCTCTCTCTCTCTTGCGTGCTCTCTCTCTCTCTCACGCACGCTCTCTCTCTCTCTTGCGTGGTCTCTCTCTCTCACGCACGCTCTCTCTCTCACGCACGCTCTCTCTCTCTCTCTCTTGCGTGCTCTCTCTCTCTCACGCACGCTCTCTCTCTCTCTTGCGTGCTCTTTCTCCCTCACGCACGCTCTCTCTCACGCACGCTCTCTCTACCTCTCACGCACGCTCTCTCTCTCTCTCACGCGTGCTCTCTCTCTCTCTCTTGCGTGCTCTCTCTCTCTCACGCGCGCTCTCTCTCTCTCTCTTGCGTGCTCTCTCTCTCTCACGCGCGCTCTCTCTCTCTCTTGCGTGCTCTCTCTCTCTCACGCGCGCTCTCTCTCTTGCGTGCTCTCTCTCTCTCACGCGCGCTCTCTCTCCCTCTTGCGTGCTCTCTCTCTCTCACGCACGCTCTCTCTTTCTCTCTGGCGTGCTCTCTCTCTCTCACGCGCGCTCTCTCTCTCTCTCTCTCTTGCGTCCTCTCTCTCTCTCATGCACGCTCTCTCTCTCTTGCGTGCTCTCTCTGTCTCACGCGCGCTCTCTCTCTCTCTCTTGCGTGCTCTCTCTCTCTCACGCGCGCTCTCCTCTCTCTCTTGCGTGCTCTCTCTCTCTCACGCACGCTCTCTCTCTCTATCTTGCGTGCGCTCTCTCTCTCACGCACGCTCTCTCTCTCTCACGCACGCTCTCTCTCTCTCTCACGCGCGCTCTCTCTCACGCGTGCTCTCTCTCTCTCTCACGTGCGCTCTCTCTCTCTCTCTCACACGCGCTCTCTCTCTCTCTTGCGTTCTCTCTCTCTCTCTTACGCGCGCTCTCTCTCTCTCTCGAGTGCTCTCTCTCTCTCACGCGCGCTCTCTCTCTCTCTTGCGTGCTCTCTCTCTCTCATGCACGCTCTCTCTCTCTCTCACGCGTGCTCTCTCTCTCACGTACCACGCTCTCTCTCTCTCTTGCGTGCTCTCTCTCTCACGCGCGCTCTTCTCTCCCTCTCGCGTGCTCTCTCTCTCTCACGCACGCTCTCTCTCTCTCTCTTGCGTGCTCTTCTCTCTCTCACGCACGCTCTCTCTCTCTCTTGCGTGCTCTCTCTCTCTCACTCGTGCTCTCTCTCTCTCATGCGCGCTCTCTCTCTCTCTCTTGCGTGCTCTCTCTCTCTCTCACGCGCGCTCTCTCTCTCTCTCCTTGCGTGCTCTCTCTCTCTCACGCGTGCCCTCTGTCTCTCACGCGCGCTCTCTCTCTCTCTCTTGCTTGCTCTCTCTCTCTCACGCGTGCTCTCTCTCTCTCTCTCTTGCGTGCTCTCTCTCTCTCACGCACGCTCTCTCTCTCTCTCTTGCGTGCTCTCTCTCTCTCACGCACGCTCTCTCTCTCTCTCTTGCGTGCTCTCTCTCACGCACGCTCTCTCTCTCTCTCTCTTGCGTTCTCTCTCTCTCACGCACGCTCTCTCTCTCTCTCTCTTGCGTGCTCTCTCTCCCTCACGCACGCTCTCTCTCTCTCTCACGCACGCTCTCTCTCTCTCACGCATGTTCTCTCTCTCTCTCACGCGCTCTCTCTCTCTCTCTCTTGCGTGCTCTCTCTCTCTCACGCGCGCTCTCTCTCTCTCTCTTGCGTGCTCTCTCTCTCTCACGTGCGCTCTCTCTCTCTCTCTTGCGTGCTCTCTCTCTCTCACGAGCGCTCTCTCTCTCTCTCTTGCGTGCTCTCTCTCTCTCACGCACGCTCACTCTCTCTCTCCTGCGTGCTCTCTCTCTCTCACGCACGCTCTCTCTCTCTCTCTTGCGTGCTCTCTCTCTCTCACGCACGCTCTCTCTCTCTCTCTTGCGTGCTCTCTCTCTCTCACGCGCGCTCTCTCTCTCTCTCTTGCGTGCTCTCTCTCTCACTCGCGCTCTCTCTCTCTCTCTTGCGTGCTCTCTCTCTTGCGTGCTCTCTCTCTCTCACGCACGCTCTCTCTCTCTCTTGCGTGCTCTCTCTCTCTCACGCACGCTCTCTCTCTCTCTCTTGCGTGGTCTCTCTCTCTCATGCACGCTCTCTCTCTCTCTCTTGCGTGCTCTCTCTCTCTCACGCACGCTCTCTCTCTCTCTTGCATGCTCTCTCTCTCTCACGCACGCTCACTCTCTCTCTCTTGCGTGCTCTCTCTCTCTCATGCACGCTCTCTCTCTCTTGCCTGCTCTCTCTCTCTCACGCACGCTCTCTCTCTCTCTCTTGCGTGCTCTCTCTCTCTCACGCACGCTCTCTCTCTCTCTCTTGCGTGCTCTCTCTCCCTCACGCACGCTCTCTCTCTCTCTCACGCACACTCTCTCTCTCTCACGCACGCTATCTCTCTCTCTCACGCGCGCTCTCTCTCTCTTGCGTTCTCTCTCTCTCACACGCGCGCTCTCTCTCTCTTGCGTGCTCTCTCTCTCTCACGCGCGCTCTCTCTCTCTCTCTTGCGTGCTCCCTTTCTCTCAAGCGCGCTCTCTCTCTCTCTCACGCACGCTCTCTCTCTCTCACGCACGCTATCTCTCTCTCTCACGCGCGCTCTCTCTCTCTTGCGTTCTCTCTCTCTCACACGCGCGCTCTCTCTCACTTGCGTGCTCTCTCTCTCTCACGCACGCTCTCTCTCTCTCTCTTGCGTGCTCTCTCTCTCTCACGCACGCTCTCTCTCTCTCTCTTGCGTGCTCTCTCTCTCTCACGCACGCTCTCTCTCTCCCTCCTGCGTGCTCTCTCTCCCTCATGCACGCTCTCTCTCTCTCTCACGAACGCTCTCTCTCTCTCACGCACGCTCTCTCTCTCTCTCACGCGCGCTCTCTCTCTCTTTCTTGCGGTTCTCTCTCTCTCATGCGCGCTCTCTCTCGCTCTCTTGCGTGCTCTCTCTCTCTCACGCGCGCTCTCTCTCTCTCTCTTGCGTGCTCTCTCTCTTGCGTGCTCTCTCTCTCTCACGCATGCTCTCTCTCTCTCTCTTGCGTGCTCTCTCTCTCTCACGCACGCTCTCTCTCTCTCTTGCGTGCTCTCTCTCTCTCACGCACGCTCTCTCTCCCTCTCTTGCATGCTCTCTCTCTCTCACGCACGCTCTCTCTCTCTCTTGCGTGCTCTCTCTCTCTCACGCACGCTCTCTCTCTCTCTTGCGTGCTCTCTCTCTCTCACGCACGCTCTCTCTCTCACGCACGCTCTCTCTCTCTCTCTTGCGTGCTCTCTCTCTCTCACGCACGCTCTCTCTCTCTCTCTTGCGTGCTCTTTCTCCCTCACGCACGCTCTCTCTCTCTCACGCACGCTCTCTCTCTCTCTCACGCACGCTCTCTCTCTCTCTCACGCGTGCTCTCTCTCTCTCTCTTGCGTGCTCTCTCTCTCTCACGCGCGCTCTCTCTCTCTCTCTTGCGTGCTCTCTCTCTCTCACGCGCGCTCTCTCTCTCTCTCTTGCGTGCTCTCTCCCCTCTCCACGCGCCGCTCTCTCTCTCTTGCGTGCTCTCTCTCTCTCACGCGCGCTCTCTCTCCCTCTTGCGTGCTCTCTCTCTCTCACGCGCGCTCTCTCTCTCTCTCTCTTGCGTGCTCTCTCTCTCTCATGCACGCCCTCTCTCTCTCTCTATTGCGTGCTCTCTCTCTCTCACGCGCGCTCTCTCTCCCTCTTGCGTGCTCTCTCTCTCTCACGCGCGCTCTCTCTCTCTCTTGCGTGCTCTCTCTCTCTCACGCACGCTCTCACTTTCTCTCTGGCGTGCTCTCTCTCTCTCACGCGCGCTCTCTCTCTCTCTCTCTTGCGTGCTCTCTCTCTCTCATGCACGCTCTCTCTCTCTCTCTTGCGTGCTCTCTCTCTCTCACGCGCGCTCTCTCTTGCGTGCTCTCTCTCTCGCACGCGCGCTCTCGCTCTCTCTCTTGCGTGCTCTCTCTCTCTCACGCACGCTATCGCTCTCTCTCTCATGCGTGCTCTCTCTCTCTCACGCACGCTCTCTCTCTCTCTCATGCGTGCTCTCTCTCTCTCACGCGCGCTCTCTCTCTCTCTCTTGCGTGCTCTCTCTCTCTCACGCACGCTCTTCTCTCTCTCTTGCGTGCGCTCTCTCTCATGCACGCTCTCTCTCTCTCTCTCTTGCGTGCTCTCTCTCTCTCACGCACGCTCTCTCTCTCTCTCTTGCGTGCTCTCTCTCTCTCACGCACGCTCTCTCTCTCTCTCTTGCGTGCTCTCTCTCTCTCACGCACGCTCTCTCTCTCTCTCTTGCGTTCTCTCTCTCTCTCACGCACGCTCTCTCTCTCTCTCTTGCGTGCTCTTTCTCCCTCACGCACGCTCTCTCTCTCTCTCACGCACGCTCTCTCTCTCTCTCACGCACGTTCTCTCTCTCTCTCTCACGCGCTCTCTCACTCTCTCTCTTGCGTGCTCTCTCTCTCTCACGCGCGCTCTCTCTCTCTCTCTTGCGTGCTCTCTCTCTCTCACGTGCGCTCTCTCTCTCTCTCTTGCGTGCTCTCTCTCTCTCACGAGCGCTCTCTCTCTCTCTCTTGCGTGCTCTCTCTCTCTCACGTACGCTCTCTCTCTCTCTCCTGCGTGCTCTCTCTCTCTCACGCACGCTCTCTCTCTCTCTCTTGCGTGCTCTCTCTCTCTCACGCATGCTCTCTCTCTCTCTCTTGCGTGCTCTCTCACTCTCACGCGCGCTCTCTCTCTCTCTCTCGCGTGCTCTCTCTCTCACTCGCGTTCTCTCTCTCTCTCTTGCGTGCTCTCTCTCTTGCGTGCTCTCTCTCTCTCACGCACGCTCTCTCTCTCTCTCTTGCGTGCTCTCTCTCTCTCACGCACGCTCTCTCTCTCTCCCTTGCGTGGTCTCTCTCTCTCATGCACGCTCTCTCTCTCTCTCTTGCGTGCTCTCTCTCTCTCACGCACGCTCTCTCTCTCTCTCTTGCATGCTCTCTCTCTCTCACGCACGCTCTCTCTCTCTCTCTTGCGTGCTCTCTCTCTCTCACGCACGCTCTCTCTCTCTTGCCTGCTCTCTCTCTCTCACGCACGCTCTCTCTCTCTCTTTTGCGTGCTCTCTCTCTCTCACGCACGCTCTCTCTCTCTCTCTTGCGTGCTCTCTCTCCCTCACTCACGCTCTCTCTCTCTCGCACGCACGCTCTCTCTCTCTCACGCACGCTAACTCTCTCTCTCACGTGCGCTCTCTCTCTCTTGCGTGCTCTCTCTCTCTCACGCGCGCTCTCTCTCTCTTGTGTGCTCTCTCTCTCTCACGCACGCTCTCTCTCTCTCTCTTGCGTGCTCTCTCTCTCTCACGCACGCTCTCTCTCTCTCTCTTGCGTTCTCTCTCTCTCTCACGCACGCTCTCTCTCTCTCTCTTGCGTGCTCTTTCTCCCTCACGCACGCTCTCTCTCTCTCTCACGCACGCTCTCTCTCTCTCTCACGCACGTTCTCTCTCTCTCTCTCACGCGCTCTCTCACTCTCTCTCTTGCGTGCTCTCTCTCTCTCACGCGCGCTCTCTCTCTCTCTCTTGCGTGCTCTCTCTCTCTCACGTGCGCTCTCTCTCTCTCACGAGCGCTCTCTCTCTCTCTCTTGCGTGCTCTCTCTCTCTCACGTACGCTCTCTCTCTCTCTCCTGCGTGCTCTCTCTCTCTCACGCACGCTCTCTCTCTCTCTCTTGCGTGCTCTCTCTCTCTCACGCACGCTCTCTCTCTCTCTCTTGCGTGCTCTCTCTCTCTCACGCGCGCTCTCTCTCTCTCTCTCGCGTGCTCTCTCTCTCACTCGCGTTCTCTCTCTCTCTCTTGCGTGCTCTCTCTCTTGCGTGCTCTCTCTCTCTCACGCACGCTCTCTCTCTCTCTCTTGCGTGCTCTCTCTCTCTCACGCACGCTCTCTCTCTCTCCCTTGCGTGGTCTCTCTCTCTCATGCACGCTCTCTCTCTCTCTCTTGCGTGCTCTCTCTCTCTCTTGCATGCTCTCTCTCTCTCACGCACGCTCTCTCTCTCTCTCTTGCGTGCTCTCTCTCTCTCACGCACGCTCTCTCTCTCTTGCCTGCTCTCTCTCTCTCACGCACGCTCTCTCTCTCTCTTTTGCGTGCTCTCTCTCTCTCACGCACGCTCTCTCTCTCTTGCGTGCTCTCTCTCCCTCACTCACGCTCTCTCTCTCTCGCACGCACGCTCTCTCTCTCTCACGCACGCTAACTCTCTCTCTCACGTGCGCTCTCTCTCTCTTGCGTGCTCTCTCTCTCTCACGCGCGCTCTCTCTCTCTTGCGTGCTCTCTCTCTCTCACGCGCGCTCTCTCTCTCTCTCTTGCGTGCTCCCTTTCTCTCACGCGCGCTCTCTCTCTCTCTCTTGCGTGCTCTCTCTCTCTCACGCACGCTCTCTCTCTCTCTCTTGCGTGCTCTCTCTCTCTCACGCACGCTCTCTCTCTCTCTCTTGCGTGCTCTCTCTCTCTCACGCACGCTCTCTCTCTCCCTCTTGCGTGCTCTCTCTCCCTCATGCACGCTCTATCTCTCTCTCACGCACGCTCTCTCTCTCTCACGCACGCTCTCTCTCTCTCTCACGCGCGCTCTCTCTCTCTTTCTTGCGGTTCTCTCTCTCTCACGCGCGCTCTCTCTCTCTCTTGCGTGCTCTCTGTCTCTCACGCGCGCTCTCTCTCTCTCTCTTGCGTGCTCTCTCTCTCTCACGCACGCTCTCTCTCTCTCTCTTGCATGCTCTCTCTCTCTCACGCACACTCTCTCTCTCTCTCTTGAGTGCTCTCTCTCTCTCACGCACGCTCTCTCTCTCTTGCCTGCTCTCTCTCTCTCACGCACGCTCTCTCTCTCTCTCTTGCGTGCTCTCTCTCTCTCACGCACGCTCTCTCTCTCTCTCTTGCGTGCTCTCTCTCCCTCACGCACGCTCTCTCTCTCTCGCACGCACGCTCTCTCTCTCACGCACGCTATCTCTCTCTCTCACGTGCGCTCTCTCTCTCTTGCGTGCTCTCTCTCTCTCACGCGCGCTCTCTCTCTCTTGCGTGCTCTCTCTCTCTCACGCGCGCTCTCTTTCTCTCTCTTGCGTGCTCCCTTTCTCTCACGCGCGCTCTCTCTCTCTCTCTTGCGTGCTCTCTCTCTCTCACGCACGCTCTCTCTCTCTCTCTTGCGTGCTCTCTCTCTCTCACGCACGCTCTCTCTCTCTCTCTTGCGTGCTCTCTCTCTCTCACGCACGCTCTCTCTCTCCCTCTTGCGTGCTCTCTCTCCCTCATGCACGCTCTATCTCTCTCTCACGCACGCTCTCTCTCTCTCACGCACGCTCTCTCTCTCTCTCACGCGCGCTCTCTCTCTCTTTCTTGCGGTTCTCTCTCTCTCACGCGCGCTCTCTCTCTCTCTTGCGTGCTCTCTGTCTCTCACGCGCGCTCTCTCTCTCTCTCTTGCGTGCTCTCTCTCTCTCACGCACGCTCTCTCTCTCTCTCTTGCATGCTCTCTCTCTCTCACGCACACTCTCTCTCTCTCTCTTGAGTGCTCTCTCTCTCTCACGCACGCTCTCTCTCTCTTGCCTGCTCTCTCTCTCTCACGCACGCTCTCTCTCTCTCTCTTGCGTGCTCTCTCTCTCTCACGCACGCTCTCTCTCTCTCTCTTGCGTGCTCTCTCTCCCTCACGCACGCTCTCTCTCTCTCGCACGCACGCTCTCTCTCTCTCACGTGCGCTCTCTCTCTCTTGCGTGCTCTCTCTCTCTCACGCGCGCTCTCTCTCTCTTGCGTGCTCTCTCTCTCTCACGCGCGCTCTCTTTCTCTCTCTTGCGTGCTCCCTTTCTCTCACGCGCGCTCTCTCTCTCTCGCCTGCGTGCTCTCTCTCTCTCACGCACGCTCTCTCTCTCTCTCTTGCGTGCTCTCTCTCTCTCACGCACGCTCTCTCTCTCTCTCTTGCGTGCTCTCTCTCTCTCACGCGCGCTCTCTCTCTCTCTCTCGCGTGCTCTCTCTCTCACTCGCGTTCTCTCTCTCTCTCTTGCGTGCTCTCTCTCTTGCGTGCTCTCTCTCTCTCACGCACGCTCTCTCTCTCTCTCTTGCGTGCTCTCTCTCTCTCACGCACGCTGTCTCTCTCTCTCTTGCGTGGTCTCTCTCTCTCATGCACGCTCTCTCTCTCTCTCTTGCGTGCTCTCTCTCTCTCACGCACGCTCTCTCTCTCTCTCTTGCGTGCTCTCTCTCTCTCATGCACGCTCTCTCTCTCCCTCTTGCGTGCTCTCTCTCCCTCATGCACGCTCTATCTCTCTCTCACGCACGCTCTCTCTCTCTCACGCACGCTCTCTCTCTCTCTCACGCGCGCTCTCTCTCTCTTTCTTGCGGTTCTCTCTCTCTCACGCGCGCTCTCTCTCTCTCTTGCGTGCTCTCTGTCTCTCACGCGCGCTCTCTCTCTCTCTCTTGCGTGCTCTCTCTCTCTCACGCACGCTCTCTCTCTCTCTCTTGCATGCTCTCTCTCTCTCACGCACACTCTCTCTCTCTCTCTTGAGTGCTCTCTCTCTCTCACGCACGCTCTCTCTCTCTTGCCTGCTCTCTCTCTCTCACGCACGCTCTCTCTCTCTCTCTTGCGTGCTCTCTCTCTCTCACGCACGCTCTCTCTCTCTCTCTTGCGTGCTCTCTCTCCCTCACGCACGCTCTCTCTCTCTCGCACGCACGCTCTCTCTCTCTCACGCACGCTATCTCTCTCTCTCACGTGCGCTCTCTCTCTCTTGCGTGCTCTCTCTCTCTCACGCGCACTCTCTCTCTCTTGCGTGCTCTCTCTCTCTCACGCGCGCTCTCTTTCTCTCTCTTGCGTGCTCCCTTTCTCTCACGCGCGCTCTCTCTCTCTCTCTTGCGTGCTCTCTCTCTCTCACGCACGCTCTCTCTCTCTCTCTTGTGTGCTCTCTCTCTCTCACGCACGCTCTCTCTCTCCCTCTTGCGTGCTCTCTCTCTCTCACGCACGCTCTCTCTCTCCCTCTTGCGTGCTCTCTCTCCCTCATGCACGCTCTCTCTCTCTCTCACGCACGCTCTCTCTCTCTCACGCACGCTCTCTCTCTCTCTCACGCGCGCTCTCTCTCTCTCTCTTGCGTGCTCTCTCTCTCTCACGCGCGCTCTCTCTCTCTCTTGCGTGCTCTCTCTCTCTCACGCACGCTCTCACTTTCTCTCTGGCGTGCTCTCTCTCTCTCACGCGCGCTCTCTCTCTCTCTCTCTTGCGTGCTCTCTCTCTCTCATGCACGCTCTCTCTCTCTCTCTTGCGTGCTCTCTCTCTCTCACGCGCGCTCTCTCTCTCTCTCTTGCGTGCTCTCTCTCTCGCACGCGCGCTCTTTCTCTCTCTCTTGCGTGCTCTCTCTCACGCACGCTCTCGCTCTCTCTCTCACGCGTGCTCTCTCTCTCTCACGCACGCTCTCTCTCTCTCTCATGCGTGCTCTCTCTCTCTCACGCGCGCTCTCTGTCTCTCTCTTGCGTGCTCTCTCTCTCTCACGCACGCTCTCTCTCTCTCTCTCTTGCGTGCTCTCTCTCTCTCACGCACGCTTTCTCTCTCTCTCTTGCGTGCTCTCTCTCTCTCACGCACGCTCTCTCTCTCTCTCTTGCGTTCTCTCTCTCTCTCACGCACGCTCTCTCTCTCTCTCTTGCGTGCTCTCTCTCCCTCACGCACGCTCTCTCTCTCTCTCACGCACGCTCTCTCTCTCTCTCACGCACGTTCTCTCTCTCTCTCTCACGCGCTCTCTCACTCTCTCTCTTGCGTGCTCTCTCTCTCTCACGCGCGCTCTCTCTCTCTCTCACGCACGCTCTCTCTCTCTCACGTGCGCTCTCTCTCTCTCTCTTGCGTGCTCTCTCTCTCTCACGAGCGCTCTCTCTCTCTCTCTTGCGTGCTCTCTCTCTCTCACGTACGCTCTCTCTCTCTCTCCTGCGTGCTCTCTCTCTCTCACGCACGCTCTCTCTCTCTCTCTTGCGTGCTCTCTCTCTCTCACGCACGCTCTCTCTCTCTCTCTTGCGTGCTCTCTCTCTCTCACGCGCGCTCTCTCTCTCTCTCTCGCGTGCTCTCTCTCTCACTCGCGTTCTCTCTCTCTCTCTTGCGTGCTCTCTCTCTTGCGTGCTCTCTCTCTCTCACGCACGCTCTCTCTCTCTCTCTTGCGTGCTCTCTCTCTCTCACGCACGCTGTCTCTCTCTCTCTTGCGTGGTCTCTCTCTCTCATGCACGCTCTCTCTCTCTCTCTTGCGTGCTCTGTCTCTCTCACGCACGCTCTCTCTCTCTCTCTTGCATGCTCTCTCTCTCTCACGCACACTCTCTCTCTCTCTCGTGCGTGCTCTCTCTCTCTCACGCACGCTCTCTCTCTCTTGCCTGCTCTCTCTCTCTCACGCACGCTCTCTCTCTCTCTCTTGCGTGCTCTCTCTCTCTCACGCACGCTCTCTCTCTCTCTCTTGCGTGCTCTCTCTCCCTCACGCACGCTCTCTCTCTCTCGCACGCACGCTCTCTCTCTCTCACGCACGCTATCTCTCTCTCTCACGTGCGCTCTCTCTCTCTTGCGTGCTCTCTCTCTCTCACGCGCGCTCTCTCTCTCTTGCGTGCTCTCTCTCTCTCACGCGCGCTCTCTCTCTCTCTCTTGCGTGCTCCCTTTCTCTCACGTGCGCTCTCTCTCTCTCTCGCGTGCTCTCTCTCTCTCACGCACGCTCTCTCTCTCTCTCTTGCGTGCTCTCTCTCTCTCACGCACACTCTCTCTCTCTCTCTTGCGTGCTCTCTCTCTCTCACGCACGCTCTCTCTCTCCCTCTTGCGTGCTCTCTCTCCCTCATGCACGCTCTATCTCTCTCTCACGCACGCTCTCTCTCTCTCACGCACGCTCTCTCTCTCTCTCACGCGCGCTCTCTCTCTCTTTCTTGCGGTTCTCTCTCTCTCACGCGCGCTCTCTCTCTCTCTTGCGTGCTCTCTGTCTCTCACGCGCGCTCTCTCTCTCTCTCTTGCGTGCTCTCTCTCTCTCACGCGCGCTCTCTCTCTCTCTCTTGCGTGCTCTCTCTCTCACACACTCTCTCTCTCTCTCTCTTGCGTGCTCTCTCTCTCACACGCACGCTCTCTCTCTCTCTCTTGCGTGCTCTCTCTCTCACGCACGCTCTCTCTCTCTCTCTTGCGTGCTCTCTCTCTCTCACGCGCGCTCTCGCTCTCTTGCGTGCTCTCTCTCTCTCACGCGCGCTCTCTCTCTCTCTTGCGTGCTCTCTCTCTTGCGTGCTCTCTCTCTCTCACGCATGCTCTCTCTCTCTCTTGCGTGCTCTCTCTCTCTCACGCACGCTCTCTCTCTCTCTCTTGCGTGCTCTCTCTCTCTCACGCATGCTCTCTCTCCCTCTCCTGCATGCTCTCTCTCTCTCACGCACGCTCTCTCTCTCTCTTGCGTGCTCTCTCTCTCTCACGCACGCTCTCTCTCTCTCTTGCGTGCTCTCTCTCTCTCACGCACGCTCTCTCTCTCACGCACGCTCTCTCTCTCTCTCTTGCGTGCTCTCTCTCTCTCACGCACGCTCTCTCTCTCTCTCTTGCGTGCTCTTTCTCCCTCACGCACGCTCTCTCTCTCTCACGCACGCTCTCTACCTCTCACGCACGCTCTCTCTCACTCTCACGCGTGCTCTCTCTCTCTCTCTTGCGTGCTCTCTCTCTCTCACGCGCGCTCTCTCTCTCTCTCTTGCGTGCTCTCTCTCTCACGCGCGCTCTCTCTCTCTCTTGCGTGCTCTCTCTCTCTCACGCGCGCTCTCTCTCTCTCTCTTGCGTGCTCTCTCTCTCTCACGCGCGCTCTCTCTCCCTCTTGCGTGCTCTCTCTCTCTCACGCACGCTCTCTCTTTCTGTCTGGCGTGCTCTCTCTCTCTCACGCGCGCTCTCTCTCTCTCTCTCTTGCGTCCTCTCTCTCTATCATGCACGCTCTCTCTCTCTCTCTTGCGTGCTCTCTCTCTCTCACGCGCGCTCTCTCTCTCTCTCTTGCGTGCTCTCTCTCTCGCACGCGCGCTCTCTCTCTCTCTCTTGCGTGCTCCCTCTCTCTCACGCGTGCCCTCTGTCTCTCACGCGCGCTCTCTCTCTCTCTCTTGCTTGCTCTCTCTCTCTCTCACGCGTGCTCTCTCTCTCTCTCTCTTGCGTGCTCTCTCTCTCTCACGCACGCTCTCTCTCTCTCTCTCTTGTGTGCTCTCTCTCTCTCACGCACGCTCTCTCTCTCTCTCTTGCGTGCTCTCTCTCACGCACGCTCTCTCTCTCTCTCTTGCGTTCTCTCTCTCTCACGCACGCTCTCTCTCTCTCTCTTGCGTGCTCTCTCTCCCTCACGCACGCTCTCTCTCTCTCTCACGCACGCTCTCTCTCTCTCTCACGCATGTTGTCTCTCTCTCTCACGCGCTCTCTCTCTCTCTCTCTTGCGTGCTCTCTCTCTCTCACGCGCGCTCTCTCTCTCTCTCTTTTGTGCTCTCTTTCTCTCACGTGCGCTCTCTCTCTCTCTCTTGCGTGCTCTCTCTCTCTCACGAGCGCTCTCTCTCTCTCTCTTGCGTGCTCTCTCTCTCTCACGCACGCTCACTCTCTCTCTCCTGCGTGCTCTCTCTCTCTCACGCATGCTCTCTCTCTCTCTCTTGCATGCTCTCTCTCTCTCACGCATGCTCTCTCTCTCTCTCTTGCGTGCTCTCTCTCTCTTTCGCGCGCTCTCTCTCTCTCTCTTGCGTGCTCTCTCTCTCACTCGCGCGCTCTCTCTCTCTCTTGCGTGCTCTCTCTCTTGCGTGCTCTCTCTCTCTCACGCACGCTATCTCTCTCTCTTGCGTGCTCTCTCTCTCTCACGCACGCTCTCTCTCTCTCTCTTGCGTGGTCTCTCTCTCTCATGCACGCTCTCTTTCTCTCTCTTGCGTGCTCTATCTCTCTCACGCACGCTCTCTCTCTCTCTTGCATGCTCTCTCTCTCTCACGCACGCTCTCTCTCTCTCTCTTGCGTGCTCTCTCTCTCTCATGCACGCTCTCTCTCTCTTGCGTGCTCTCTCTCTCTCACGCACGCTCTCTCTCTCTCTCTTGCGTGCTCTCTCTCTCTCACGCACGCTCTCTCTCTCTCTCTTGCGTGCTCTCTCTCCCTCACGCACGCTCTCTCTCTCTCACGCACGCTCTCTCTCTCTCACGCACGCTATCTCTCTCTCTCACGCGCTCTCTCTCTCTCTTGCGTGCTCTCTCTCTCTCACGCGCGCTCTCTCTCTCTTGCGTGCTCTCTCTCTCTCACGCGCGATCTCTCTCTCTCTTGCGTGCTCCCTTTCTCTCAAGCGCGCTCTCTCTCTCTCTCTTGCGTGCTCTCTCTCTCTCTCACGCACGCTCTCTCTCTCTCTCTTGCGTGCTCTCTCTCTCTCACGCACGCTCTCTCTCTCTCTCTTGCGTGCTCTCTCTCTCTCACGCACGCTCTCTCTCTCCCTCTTGCGTGCTCTCTCTCCCTCATGCACGCTCTCTCTCTCTCACGCACGCTCTCTCTCTCTCACGCACGCTCTCTCTCTCTCTCACGCGCGCTCTTTCTCTCTTTCTTGCGGTTCTCTCTCTCTCATGCGCGCTCTCTCTCTCCCTCTTGCGTGCTCTCTCTCCCTCATGCACGCTCTATCTCTCTCTCACGCACGCTCTCTCTCTCTCACGCACGCTCTCTCTCTCTCACGCGCGCTCTCTCTCTCTTTCTTGCGGTTCTCTCTCTCTCACGCGCGCTCTCTCTCTCTCTTGCGTGCTCTCTGTCTCTCACGCGCGCTCTCTCTCTCTCTCTTGCGTGCTCTCTCTCTCTCACGCGCGCTCTCTCTCTCTCTCTTGCGTGCTCTCTCTCTCACACACTCTCTCTCTCTCTCTCACGCACGCTCTCTCTCTCTCTCTTGCGTGCTCTCTCTCTCTCACGCGCGCTCTCGCTCTCTTGCGTGCTCTCTCTCTCTCACGCGCGCTCTCTCTCTCTCTCTTGCGTGCTCTCTCTCTTGCGTGCTCTCTCTCTCTCACGCATGCTCTCTCTCTCTCTTGCGTGCTCTCTCTCTCTCACGCACGCTCTCTCTCTCTCTCTTGCGTGCTCTCTCTCTCTCACGCACGCTCTCTCTCTCTCTCTTGCGTGCTCTCTCTCCCTCACGCACGCTCTCTCTCTCTCGCACGCACGCTCTCTTCTCTCACGCACGCTATCTCTCTCTCTCACGTGCGCTCTCTCTCTCTTGCGTGCTCTCTCTCTCTCTCGCGCGCTCTCTCTCTCTTGCGTGCTCTCTCTCTCTCACGCGCGCTCTCTCTCTCTCTTGCGTGCTCCCTTTCTCTCACGTGCGCTCTCTCTCTCTCTCTTGCGTGCTCTCTCTCTCACGCACGCTCTCTCTCTCTCTCTTGCGTGCTCTCTCTCTCTCACGCACACTCTCTCTCTCTCTCTTGCGTGCTCTCTCTCTCTCACGCACGCTCTCTCTCTCCCTCTTGCGTGCTCTCTCTCCCTCATGCACGCTCTATCTCTCTCTCACGCACGCTCTCTCTCTCTCACGCACGCTCTCTCTCTCTCTCACGCGCGCTCTCTCTCTCTTTCTTGCGGTTCTCTCTCTCTCACGCGCGCTCTCACTCTCTCTTGCGTGCTCTCTGTCTCTCACGCGCGCTCTCTCTCTCTCTCTTGCGTGCTCTCTCTCTCTCACGCGCGCTCTCTCTCTCTCTCTTGCGTGCTCTCTCTCTCACACACTCTCTCTCTCTCTCTCTTGCGTGCTCTCTCTCTCACACGCACGCTCTCTCTCTCTCTCTTGCGTGCTCTCTCTCTCTCACGCACGCTCTCTCTCTCTCTCTTGCGTGCTCTCTCTCTCTCACGCGCGCTCTCGCTCTCTTGCGTGCTCTCTCTCTCTCACGCGCGCTCTCTCTCTCTCTCTTGCGTGCTCTCTCTCTTGCGTGCTCTCTCTCTCTCACGCATGCTCTCTCTCTCTCTTGCGTGCTCTCTCTCTCTCACGCACGCTCTCTCTCTCTCTCTTGCGTGCTCTCTCTCTCTCACGCATGCTCTCTCTCCCTCTCTTGCATGCTCTCTCTCTCTCACGCACGCTCTCTCTCTCTCTTGCGTGCTCTCTGTCTCTCACGCACGCTCTCTCTCTCTCTTGCGTGCTCTCTCTCTCTCACGCACGCTCTCTCTCTCACGCACGCTCTCTCTCTCTCTCTTGCGTGCTCTCTCTCACGCACGCTCTCTCTCTCTCTCTTGCGTGCTCTTTCTCCCTCACGCACGCTCTCTCTCTCTCACGCACGCTCTCTCTACCTCTCACGCACGCTCTCTCTCTCTCTCACGCGTGCTCTCTCTCTCTCTCTTGCGTGCTCTCTCTCTCTCAAGCGCGCTCTCTCTCTCTCTCTTGCGTGCTCTCTCTCTCTCACGCGCGCTCTCTCTCTCTCTTGCGTGCTCTCTCTCTCTCACGCGCGCTCTCTCTCTCTCTCTTGCGTGCTCTCTCTCTCTCACGCGCGCTCTCTCTCCCTCTTGCGTGCTCTCTCTCTCTCACGCACGCTCTCTCTTTCTCTCTGGCATGCTCTCTCTCTCTCACGCGCGCTCTCTCTCTCTCTCTCTTGCGTCCTCTCTCTCTCTCATGAACGCTCTCTCTCTCTCTCTTGCGTGCACTCTCTCTCTCACGCACGCTCTCTCTCTCTCTCTCTTGCGTGCTCTCTCTCTCGCACGCGCGCGCTCTCTCTCTCTCTTGCGTGCTCTCTCTCTCTCACGCGTGCCCTCTGTCTCTCACGCGCGCTCTCTCTCTCTCTCTTGCTTGCTCTCTCTCTCTCTCACGCGTGCTCTTTCTCTCTCTCTCTTGCGTGCTCTCTCTCTCTCACGCACGCTCTCTCTCTCTCTCTTGCGTGCTCTCTCTCTCTCACGCACGCTCTCTCTCTCTCTCTTGCGTGCTCTCTCTCACGCACGCTCTCTCTCTCTCTCTTGCGTTCTCTCTCTCTCACGCACGCTCTCTCTCTCTCTTGCGTGCTCTCTCTCCCTCACGCACGCTCTCTCTCTCTCTCACGCACGCTCTCTCTCTCTCTCACGCATGTTCTCTCTCTCTCTCACGCGCTCTCTCTCTCTCTCTCTTGCGTGCTCTCTCTCTCTCACGCGCGCGCTCTCTCTCTCTCTTTTGTGCTCTCTTTCTCTCACGTGCGCTCTCTCTCTCTCTCTTGCGTGCTCTCTCTCTCTCACGAGCGCTCTCTCTCTCTCTCTTGCGTGCTCTCTCTCTCTCACGCACGCTCACTCTCTCTCTCCTGCGTGCTCTCTCTCTCTCACGCATGCTCTCTCTCTCTCTCTTGCGTGCTCTCTCTCTCTCACGCACGCTCTCTCTCTCTCTCTTGCGTGCTCTCTCTCTCTCACGCGCGCTCTCTCTCTCTCTCTTGCGTGCTCTCTCTCTCACTCGCGCGCTCTCTCTCTCTCTTGCGTGCTCTCTCTCTTGCGTGCTCTCTCTCTCTCACGCACGCTATCTCTCTCTCTTGCGTTCTCTCTCTCTCTCACGCACGCTCTCTCTCTCTCTCTTGCGTGGTCTCTCTCTCTCATGCACGCTCTCATTCTCTCTCTTGCGTGCTCTATCTCTCTCACGCACGCTCTCTCTCTCTCTTGCATGCTCTCTCTCTCTTACGCACGCTCTCTCTCTCTCTCTTGCGTGCTCTCTCTCTCTCATGCACGCTCTCTCTCTCTTGCGTGCTCTCTCTCTCTCACGCACGCTGTCTCTCTCTCTCGCGTGCTCTCTCTCTCTCACGCACGCTCTCTCTCTCTCTCTTGCGTGCTCTCTCTCCCTCACGCACGCTCTCTCTCTCTCACGCACGCTCTCTCTCTCTCACGCACGCTATCTCTCTCTCTCACGCGCGCTCTCTCTCTCTTGCGTGCTCTCTCTCTCTCACGCGCGCTCTCTCTCTCTTGCGTGCTCTCTCTCTCTCACGCGCGCTCTCTCTCTCTCTTGCGTGCTCCCTTTCTCTCAAGCGCGCTCTCTCTCTCTCTCTTGCGTGCTCTCTCTCTCTCTCACGCACGCTCTCTCTCTCTCTCTTGCGTGCTCTCTCTCTCTCACGCACGCTCTCTCTCTCTCTCTTGCGTGCTCTCTCTCTCTCACGCACGCTCTCTCTCTCCCTCTTGCGTGCTCTCTCTCCCTCATGCACGCTCTCTCTCTCTCTCACGCACTCTCTCTCTCTCTCACGCACGCTCTCTCTCTCTCTCACGCGCGCTCTTTCTCTCTTTCTTGCGGTTCTCTCTCTCTCATGCGCGCTCTCTCTCTCCCTCTTGCGTGCTCTCTCTCCCTCATGCACGCTCTATCTCTCTCTCACGCACGCTCTCTCTCTCTCACGCACGCTCTCTCTCTCTCTCACGCGCGCTCTCTCTCTCTTTCTGGCGGTTCTCTCTCTCTCACGCGCGCTCTCTCTCTCTCTTGCGTGCTCTCTGTCTCTCACGCGCGCTCTCTCTCTCTCTCTTGCATGCTCTCTCTCTCTCACGCGCGCTCTCTCTCTCTCTCTTGCGTGCTCTCTCTCTCACACACTCTCTCTCTCTCTCTCTTGCGTGCTCTCTCTCTCACACGCACGCTCTCTCTCTCTCTTTTGCGTGCTCTCTCTCTCTCACGCACGCTCTCTCTCTCTCTCTTGCGTGCTCTCTCTCTCTCACGCGCGCTCTCGCTCTCTTGCGTGCTCTCTCTCTCTCACGCGCGCTCTCTCTCTCTCTCTTGCGTGCTCTCTCTCTTGCGTGCTCTCTCTCTCTCACGCATGCTCTCTCTCTCTCTTGCGTGCTCTCTCTCTCTCACGCACGCTCTCTCTCTCTCTCTCTTGCGTGCTCTCTCTCTCACGCATGCTCTCTCTCCCTCTCTTGCATGCTCTCTCTCTCTCACGCACGCTCTCTCTCTCTCTTGCGTGCTCTCTCTCTCTCACGCACGCTCTCTCTCTTGCGTGCTCTCTCTCTCTCACGCACGCTCTCTCTCTCACGCACGCTCTCTCTCTCTCTCTTGCGTGCTCTCTCTCTCTCACGCACGCTCTCTCTCTCTCTCTTGCGTGCTCTTTCTCCCTCACGCACGCTCTCTCTCTCTCACGCACGCTCTCTCTACCTCTCACGCACGCTCTCTCTCTCTCTCACGCGTGCTCTCTCTCTCTCTCTTGCGTGCTCTCTCTCTCTCACGCGCGCTCTCTCTCTCTCTCTTGCGTGCTCTCTCTCTCTCACGCGCGCTCTCTCTCTCTCTTGCGTGCTCTCTCTCTCTCACGCGCGCTCTCTCTCTCTCTCTTGCGTGCTCTCTCTCTCTCACGCGCGCTCTCTCTCCCTCTTGCGTGCTCTCTCTCTCTCACGCACGCTCTCTCTTTCTCTCTGGCGTGCTCTCTCTCTCTCACGCGCGCTCTCTCTCTCTCTCTCTTGCGTCCTCTCTCTCTCTCATGCACGCTCTCTCTCTCTCTCTTGCGTGCTCTCTCTCTCTCACGCGCGCTCTCTCTCTCTCTCTTGCGTGCTCTCTCTCTCGCACGCGCGCTCTCTCTCTCTCTCTTGCGTGCTCTCTCTCTCTCACGCGTGCCCTCTGTCTCTCACGCGCGCTCTCTCTCTCTCTCTCTTGCTTGCTCTCTCTCTCTCACGCGTGCTCTCTCTCTCTCTCTCTTGCGTGCACTCTCTCTCTCACGCACGCTCTCTCTCTCTCTCTTGCGTGCTCTCTCTCTCTCACGCACGCTCTCTCTCTCTCTCTTGCGTGCTCTCTCTCACGCACGCTCTCTCTCTCTCTCTTGCGTTCTCTCTCTCTCACGCACGCTCTCTCTCTCTCTCTTGCGTGCTCTCTCTCCCTCACGCACGCTCTCTCTCTCTCTCACGCATGCTCTCTCTCTCTCTCACGCATGTTCTCTCTCTCTCTCACGCGCTCTCTCTCTCTCTCTCTTGCGTGCTCTCTCTCTCTCACGCGCGCTCTCTCTCTCTCTATTTTGTGCTCTCTTTCTCTCACGTGCGCTCTCTCTCTCTCTCTTGCGTGCTCTCTCTCTCTCACGAGCGCTCTCTCTCTCTCTCTTGCGTGCTCTCTCTCTCTCACGCACGCTCACTCTCTCTCTCCTGCGTGCTCTCTCTCTCTCACGCATGCTCTCTCTCTCTCTCTTGCGTGCTCTCTCTCTCTCACGCACGCTCTCTCTCTCTCTCTTGCGTGCTCTCTCTCTCTCACGCGCGCTCTCTCTCTCTCTCTTGCGTGCTCTCTCTCTCACTCGCGCGCTCTCTCTCTCTCTTGCGTGCTCTCTCTCTTGCGTGCTCTCTCTCTCTCACGCACGCTATCTCTCTCTCTTGCGTGCTCTCTCTCTCTCACGCACGCTCTCTCTCTCTCTCTTGCGTGGTCTCTCTCTCTCATGCACGCTCTCTTTCTCTCTCTTGCGTGCTCTATCTCTCTCACGCACGCTCTCTCTCTCTCTTGCATGCTCTCTCTCTCTCACGCACGCGCTCTCTCTCTCTCTTGCGTGCTCTCTCTCTCTCATGCACGCTCTCTCTCTCTTGCGTGCTCTCTCTCTCACGCACGCTCTCTCTCTCTCTCTTGCGTGCTCTCTCTCTCTCACGCACGCTCTCTCTCTCTCTCTTGCGTGCTCTCTCTCCCTCACGCACGCTCTCTCTCTCTCACGCACGCTCTCTCTCTCTCACGCACGCTATCTCTCTCTCTCACGCGCGCTCTCTCTCTCTTGCGTGCTCTCTCTCTCTCACGCGCGCTCTCTCTCTCTTGCGTTCTCTCTCTCTCTCACGCGCGCTCTCTCTCTCTCTCTTGCGTGCTCCCTTTCTCTCAAGCGCGCTCTCTCTCTCTCTCTTGCGTGCTCTCTCTCTCTCACGCACGCTCTCTCTCTCTCTTGCGTGCTCTCTCTCTCTCACGCACGCTCTCTCTCTCACGCACGCTCTCTCTCTCTCTCTTGCGTGCTCTCTCTCTCTCACGCACGCTCTCTCTCTCTCTCTTGCGTGCTCTTTCTCCCTCACGCATGCTCTCTCTCTCTCACGCACGCTCTCTCTCTCTCTCACGCACGCTCTCTCTCTCTCTCATGCGTGCTCTCTCTCTCTCTCTTGCGTGCTCTCTCTCTCTCACGCGCGCTCTCTCTCTCTCTCTTGCGTGCTCTCTCTCTCTCACGCGCGCTCTCTCTCTCTCTCTTGCGTGCTCTCTCTCTCTCACGCGCGCTCTCTCTCTCTCTCTTGCGTGCTCTCTCTCTCACTCGCGCGCTCTCTCTCTCTCTTGCGTGCTCTCTCTCTTGCGTGCTCTCTCTCTCTCACGCACGCTATCTCTCTCTCTTGCGTGCTCTCTCTCTCTCACGCACGCTCTCTCTCTCTCTCTTGCGTGGTCTCTCTCTCTCATGCACGCTCTCTTTCTCTCTCTTGCGTGCTCTATCTCTCTCACGCACGCTCTCTCTCTCTCTTGCATGCTCTCTCTCTCTCACGCACGCTCTCTCTCTCTCTCTTGCGTGCTCTCTCTCTCTCATGCACGCTCTCTCTCTCTTGCGTGCTCTCTCTCTCTCACGCACGCTCTCTCTCTCTCTCTTGCGTGCTCTCTCTCTCTCACGCACGCTCTCTCTCTCTCTCTTGCGTGCTCTCTCTCCCTCACGCACGCTCTCTCTCTCTCACGCACGCTCTCTCTCTCTCACGCATGCTATCTCTCTCTCTCACGCGCGCTCTCTCTCTCTTGCGTGCTCTCTCTCTCTCACGCGCGCTCTCTCTCTCTTGCGTGCTCTCTCTCTCTCACGCCTGCTCTCTCTCTCTCACGCACGCTCTCTCTCTCTCTCTTGCGTGCTCTCTCTCCCTCACGCACGCTCTCTCTCTCTCACGCACGCTCTCTCTCTCTCACGCATGCTATCTCTCTCTCTCACGCGCGCTCTCTCTCTCTTGCGTGCTCTCTCTCTCTCACGCGCGCTCTCTCTCTCTTGCGTGCTCTCTCTCTCTCACGCGCGCTCTCTCTCTCTCTCTTGCGTGCTCCCTTTCTCTCAAGCGCGCTCTCTCTCTCTCTCTGGCGTGCTCTCTCTCTCACGCGCGCTCTCTCTCTCTCTCTTGCGTGCTCTCTCTCTCTCACGCGCGCTCTCTCTCTCTCTCTTGCGTGCTCTCTCTCTCTCACGCGCGCTCTCTCTCTCTCTCTTTCGTGCTCTCTCTCTCACTCGCGCGCTCTCTCTCTCTCTTGCGTGCTCTCTCTCTTGCGTGCTCTCTCTCTCTCACGCACGCTATCTCTCTCTCTTGCGTGCTCTCTCTCTCTCACGCACGCTCTCTCTCTCTCTCTTGCGTGGTCTCTCTCTCTCATGCACGCTCTCTTTCTCTCTCTTGCGTGCTCTATCTCTCTCACGCACGCTCTCTCTCTCTCTTGCATGCTCTCGCTCTCTCACGCACGCTCTCTCTCTCTCTCTTGCGTGCTCTCTCTCTCTCATGCACGCTCTCTCTCTCTTGCGTGCTCTCTCTCTCTCACGCACGCTCTCTCTCTCTCTCTTGCGTGCTCTCTCTCTCTCACGCACGCTCTCTCTCTCTCTCTTGCGTGCTCTCTCTCCCTCACGCACGCTCTCTCTCTCTCACGCACGCTCTCTCTCTCTCACGCATGCTATCTCTCTCTCTCACGCGCGCTCTCTCTCTTGCGTGCTCTCTCTCTCTCACGCGCGCTCTCTCTCTCTTGCGTGCTCTCTCTCTCTCACGCGCGCTCTCTCTCTCTCTCTTGCGTGCTCCCTTTCTCTCAAGCGCACTCTCTCTCTCTCTCTTGCGTGCTCTCTCTCTCTCTCACGCACGCTCTCTCTCTCTCTCTTGCGTGCTCTCTCTCTCTCATGCACGCTCTCTCTCTCTCTCTTGCGTGCTCTCTCTCTCTCACGCACGCTCTCTCTCTCCCTCTTGCGTGCTCTCTCTCCCTCATGCACGCTCTCTCTCTCTCTCACGCACGCTCTCTCTCTCTCACGCACGCTCTCTCTCTCTCTCACGCGCGCTCTTTCTCTCTTTCTTGCGGTTCTCTCTCTCTCATGCGCGCTCTCTCTACTCTCTTGCGTGCTCTCTGTCTCTCACGTGCGCTCTATCTCTCTCTCTTGCGTGCTCTCTCTCTCTCACGCGCGCTCTCTCTCATTCTCTTGCGTGCTCTCTCTCTCTCACGCACTCTCTCTCTCTCTCGCTTGCATGCTCTCTCTCGCTCACGCACGCTCTCTCTCTCTCTCTTGCGTGCTCTCTCTCACGCACGCTCTCTCTTTCTCTCTTGCGTGCTCTCTCTCTCTCACGCGCGCTCTCGCTCTCTTGCGTGCTCTCTCTCTCTCACGCACGCTCTCCCTCTCTCTCTTGCGTGCTCTCTCTCTTGCATGCTCTCTCTCTCTCACGCATGCTCTCTCTCTCTCTCTTGCGTGCTCTCTCTCTCTCGCGCACGCTCTCTCTCTCTCTCTTGCGTGCTCTCTCTCTCTCACGCACGCTCTCTCTCCCTCTCTTGCATGCTCTCTCTCTCTCACGCACGCTCTCTCTCTCTCTTGCGTGCTCTCTCTCTCTCACGCGCGCTCTCTCTCCCTCTTGCGTGCTCTCTCTCACGCACGCTCTCTCTTTCTCTCTGGCGTGCTCTCTCTCTCTCACGCGCGCTCTCTCTCTCTCTCTCTTGCGTGCTCTCTCTCTCTCATGCACGCTCTCTCTCTCTCTTGCGTGCTCTCTCTATCTCACGCGCGCTCTCTCTCTCTCTCTTGCGTGCTCTCTCTCTCGCACGCGCGCTCTCTCTCTCTCTCTTGCGTGCTCTCTCTCTCTCACGCACGCTCTCTCTCTCTCTCATGCGTGCTCTCTCTCTCTCACGCGCGCTCTCTCTCTCTCTTGCGTGCTCTCTCTCTCTCACGCACGCTCTCTCTCGCTTGCGTGCGCTCTCTCTCTCACGCACGCTCTCTCTCTCTCTCATGCATGCTCTCTCTCTCTCTCACGCGCACTCTCTCTCATGCTCGCTCTCTCTCACTCTCACGCGCGCTCTCTCTCTCTCTCACATGCGCTCTCTCTCTCTCTTGCGTTCTCTCTCTCATACGCGCGCTCTCTCTCTCTCTCGCCTGCTCTCTCTCTCTCACGCGCGCTCTCTCTCTCTCTCTTGCGTGCTCTCTCTCTCTCATGCACGCTCTCTCTCTCTCTCTTGCGTGCTCTCTCTCTCTCACGCATGCTCTCTCTCTCTCTCTTGCGTGCTCTCTCTCTCTCACGCGCGCTCTCTCTCTCTCTCTCGCGTGCTCTCTCTCTCTCACGCACGCTCTCTCTCTCTCTCTTGCGTGCTCTCTCTCTCATGCACGCTCTCTCTCTCTCTCTTGCGTGATCTCTCTCTCTCACGCGCGCTCTCTCTCTCTCTCTTGCGTGCTCTCTCTCTCTCACGCGCGCTCTCTCTCTCTCTCTTGCGTGCTCTCGCTCTCTCATGCACGCTCTCTCTTTCTCTCTTGCGTGCTCTCTCTCTCTCACGCACGCTCTCTCTCTCTCTCATGCATGCTCTCTCTCTCTCTCACGCACGCTCTCTCTCTCTCTCACGCGCGCTCTCTCTCACGCGCGCTCTCTCTCTCTCTCACGCGCGCTCTCTCTCTCACACGCGCTTTATCTCTCTCTCTTGCGTTCTCTCTCTCTCTCTTACGCGCGCTCTCTCTCTCTCTCGCGTGCTCTCTCTCTCTCCCGCGCTCTCTCTCTCTTGCGTGCTCTCTCTCTCTCATGCACGCTTTCTCTCTCTCTCTTGCGTGCTCTCTCTCTCTCACGCACGCTCTCTCTCTCTCTTGCGTGCTCTCTCTCTCACGCGCGCTCTCTCTCTCCCTCTCGCGGGCTCTCTCTCTCTCACGCACGCTCTCTCTCTCTCTCTTGCGTGCTCTCTCTCTCTCACGCACGCTCTCTCTCTCTCTTGCGTGCTCTCTCTCTCTCACGCGTGCTCTCTCTCTCACGCGCGCTCTCTCTCTCTCTCTTGCGTGCTCTCTCTCTCTCACGCGCGCTCTCTCTTTCTCTCTTGCGTGCTCTATCTCTCTCACGCGTGCCCTCTGTCTCTCACGCGCGCTCTCTCTCTCTCTCTTGCTTGCTCTCTCTCTCTCACGCGTGCTCTCTCTCTCTCTCTTGCGTGCTCTCTCTCTCTCACGCACGCTCTCTCTCTCTCTCTTGCGTGCTCTCTCTCTCTCACGCACGCTCTCTCTCTCTTGCGTGCTCTCTCTCACGCACGCTCTCTCTCTCTCTCTTGCGTTCTCTCTCTCTCTCACGCACGCTCTCTCTCTCTCTCTTGCGTGCTCTCTCTCCCTCACGCACGCTCTCTCTCTCTCTCACGCACGCTCTCTCTCTCTCTCACGCATGTACTCTCTCTCTCTCACGCGCTCTCTCTCTCTCTCTCTTGCGTGCTCTCTCTCTCTCTCTCTTGCGTGCTCTCTCTCTCTCTCATGCGCGCTCTCTCTCTCTCTCACGCGCGCTCTCTCTCTCTCTCTTGCGTGCTCTCTCTCTCTCACGCGTGCTCTCTCTCTCTCACGCGCGCTCTCTCTCTCTTGCGTGCTCTCTCTCTCTCACGCACGCTCTCTCTCTCTCTCTTGCGTGCTCTTTCTCTCTCACGCACGCTCTCTCTCTCTCTCTTGCGTGCTCTCTCTCTCTCACGTGCGCTCTCTCTCTCTCTCTTGCGTGCTCTCTCTCTCTCACGCGCGCTCTCTCTCTCTCTTGCGTGCTCTCTCTCTCTCACGCACGCTCTCTCTCTCTTGCGTGCTCTCTCTCTCTCACGCACGCTCTCTCTCTCTCACATGCGTGCTCTCTCTCTCTCACGCATGCTCTCTCTCTCTCTCACGCGCGCTCTCTCTCTCTCTCACGCGCGCTCTCTTTCTCTCTCACGCCCGCTCTCTCTCTCTCTCTTGCCTGCTCTCTCTCTCTCACGCGCGCTCTCTCTCTCTCTCTTGCGTGCTCTCTCTCTCACGCACGCTCTCTCTCTCTCTCTTGCGTGCTCTCTCTCTCTCATGCACGCTCTCTCTCTCTCTCTCATGCGTGCTCTCTCTCTCTCACGCACGCTCTCTCTCTCTCTCACGCGCGCTCTCTCTCTCACGCGCGCTCTCTCTCTCTCTCACGCGCGCTCTCTCTCTCTCTTGCGTGCTCTCTCTCTCTCTCTTTCGTGCTCCCTCTCTCTCACGCGCGCTCTCTCTCTCTCTTGTGTGCTCTCTCTCTCTCACGCGCGCTCTCTCTCTCTCTTGCGTGCTCTCTCTCTCTCTCACGCGCGCTCTCTCTCTCACGCGCGCGCTCTCTCTCTGTCACGCGCGCTCTCTCTCCATCTCTTGCGTGCTCTCTCTCTCTCACGCGTGCTCTCTCTCTCTCACACGCGCTCTCTCTCTCTCTCTTGCATGCTCTCTCTCTCTCACGCGCGCTCTCTCTCCCTCTTGCGTGCTCTCTCTCACGCACGCTCTCTCTTTCTCTCTGGCGTGCTCTCTCTCTCTCACGCGCGCTCTCTCTCTCTCTCTCTTGCGTGCTCTCTCTCTCTCATGCACGCTCTCTCTCTCTCTCTTGCGTGCTCTCTCTATCTCACGCGCGCTCTCTCTCTCTCTCTTGCGTGCTCTCTCTCTCGCACGCGCGCTCTCTCTCTCTCTTGCGTGCTCTCTCTCTCTCACGCACGCTCTCGCTCTCTCTCTCATGCGTGCTCTCTCTCTCTCACGCACGCTCTCTCTCTCATGCGTGCTCTCTCTCTCTCACGCGCGCTCTCTCTCTCTTGCGTGCTCTCTCTCTCTCACGCACGCTCTCTCTCGCTTGCGTGCGCTCTCTCTCTCACGCATGCTCTCTCTCTCTCTCATGCATGCTCTCTCTCTCTCTCACGCGCACTCTCTCTCATGCTCGCTCTCTCTCACTCTCACGCGCGCTCTCTCTCTCTCTCACATGCGCTCTCTCTCTCTCTTGCGTTCTCTCTCTCATACGCGCGCTCTCTCTCTCTCTCGCCTGCTCTCTCTCTCTCACGCGCGCTCTCTCTCTCTCTCTTGCGTGCTCTCTCTCTCTCATGCACGCTCTCTCTCTCTCTCTCTTGCGTGCTCTCTCTCTCTCACGCATGCTCTCTCTCTCTCTCTTGCGTGCTCTCTCTCTCTCACGCGCGCTCTCTCTCTCTCTCTCGCGTGCTCTCTCTCTCTCACGCACGCTCTCTCTCTCTCTCTTGCGTGCTCTCTCTCTCTCATGCACGCTCTCTCTCTCTCTCTTGCGTGATCTCTCTCTCTCACGCACGCTCTCTCTCTCTCTCTTGCGTGCTCTCTCTCTCTCACGCGCGCTCTCTCTCTCTCTCTTGCGTGCTCTCGCTCTCTCACGCACGCTCTCTCTTTCTCTCTTGCGTGCTCTCTCTCTCTCACGCACGCTCTCTCTCTCTCTCATGCATGCTCTCTCTCTCTCTCACGCACGCTCTCTCTCTCTCTCACGCGCGCTCTCTCTCACGCGCGCTCTCTCTCTCTCTCACGCGCGCTCTCTCTCTCACACGCGCTTTATCTCTCTCTCTTGCGTTCTCTCTCTCTCTCTTACGCGCGCTCTCTCTCTCTCTCGCGTGCTCTCTCTCTCTCCCGCGCTCTCTCTCTCTTGCGTGCTCTCTCTCTCTCATGCACGCTTTCTCTCTCTCTCTTGCGTGCTCTCTCTCTCTCACGCACGCTCTCTCTCTCTCTTGCGTGCTCTCTCTCTCACGCGCGCTCTCTCTCTCCCTCTCGCGGGCTCTCTCTCTCTCACGCACGCTCTCTCTCTTGCGTGCTCTCTCTCTCTCACGCACGCTCTCTCTCTCTCTTGCGTGCTCTCTCTCTCTCACGCGTGCTCTCTCTCTCACGCGTGCTCTCTCTCTCTCTTGCGTGCTCTCTCTCTCTCACGCGCGCTCTCTCTTTCTCTCTTGCGTGCTCTATCTCTCTCACGCGTGCCCTCTGTCTCTCACGCGCGCTCTCTCTCTCTCTCTTGCTTGCTCTCTCTCTCTCACGCGTGCTCTCTCTCTCTCTCTTGCGTGCTCTCTCTCTCTCACGCACGCTCTCTCTCTCTCTCTTGCGTGCTCTCTCTCTCTCACGCACGCTCTCTCTCTCTTGCGTGCTCTCTCTCACGCACGCTCTCTCTCTCTCTCTTGCGTTCTCTCTCTCTCTCACGCACGCTCTCTCTCTCTCTCTTGCGTGCTCTCTCTCCCTCACGCACGCTCTCTCTCTCTCTCACGCACGCTCTCTCTCTCTCTCACGCATGTACTCTCTCTCTCTCACGCGCTCTCTCTCTCTCTCTCTTGCGTGCTCTCTCTCTCTCTCTCTTGCGTGCTCTCTCTCTCTCTCATGCGCGCTCTCTCTCTCTCTCACGCGCGCTCTCTCTCTCTCTCGCGTGCTCTCTCTCTCTCACGCGTGCTCTCTCTCTCTCACGCGCGCTCTCTCTCTCTCTCTTGCGTGCTCTCTCTCTCTCACGCACGCTCTCTCTCTTGCGTGCTCTTTCTCTCTCACGCACGCTCTCTCTCTCTCTCTTGCGTGCTCTCTCTCTCTCACGTGCGCTCTCTCTCTCTCTTGCGTGCTCTCTCTCTCTCACGCGCGCTCTCTCTCTCTCTTGCGTGCTCTCTCTCTCTCACGCACGCTCTCTCTCTCTCTTGCGTGCTCTCTCTCTCTCACGCACGCTCTCTCTCTCTCACATGCGTGCTCTCTCTCTCTCACGCACGCTCTCTCTCTCTCTCACGCGCGCTCTCTCTCTCTCTCACGCGCGCTCTCTTTCTCTCTCACGCCCGCTCTCTCTCTCTCTCTTGCCTGCTCTCTCTCTCTCACGCGCGCTCTCTCTCTCTCTCTTGCGTGCTCTCTCTCTCTCACGCACGCTCTCTCTCTCTTGCGTGCTCTCTCTCACGCACGCTCTCTCTCTCTCTCTTGCGTTCTCTCTCTCTCTCACGCACGCTCTCTCTCTCTCTCTTGCGTGCTCTCTCTCCCTCACGCATGCTCTCTCTCTCTCTCACGCACGCGCTCTCTCTCTCTCACGCATGTACTCTCTCTCTCTCACGCGCTCTCTCTCTCTCTCTCTTGCGTGCTCTCTCTCTCTCTCTCTTGCGTGCTCTCTCTCTCTCTCATGCGCGCTCTCTCTCTCTCTCACGCGCGCTCTCTCTCTCTCTCTTGCGTGCTCTCTCTCTCTCACGCGTGCTCTCTCTCTCTCACGCGCGCTCTCTCTCTCTCTCTTGCGTGCTCTCTCTCTCTCACGCACGCTCTCTCTCTCTCTCTTGCGTGCTCTTTCTCTCTCACGCACGCTCTCTCTCTCTCTCTTGCGTGCTCTCTCTCTCTCACGTGCGCTCTCTCTCTCTCTCTTGCGTGCTCTCTCTCTCTCACGCGCGCTCTCTCTCTCTCTTGCGTGCTCTCTCTCTCTCACGCACGCTCTCTCTCTCTCTTGCGTGCTCTCTCTCTCTCACGCACGCTCTCTCTCTCTCACATGCGTGCTCTCTCTCTCTCACGCACGCTCTCTCTCTCTCTCACGCGCGCTCTCTCTCTCTCTCACGCGCGCTCTCTTTCTCTCTCACGCCCGCTCTCTCTCTCTCTCTTGCCTGCTCTCTCTCTCTCACGCGCGCTCTCTCTCTCTCTCTTGCGTGCTCTCTCTCTCTCACGCACGCTCTCTCTCTCTCTCTTGCGTGCTCTCTCTCTCTCATGCACGCTCTCTCTCTCTCTCTCATGCGTGCTCTCTCTCTCTCACGCACGCTCTCTCTCTCTCTCACGCGCGCTCTCTCTCTCACGCGCGCTCTCTCTCTCTCTCACGCGCGCTCTCTCTCTCTCTCTTGCGTGCTCTCTCTCTCTCTCTTTCGTGCTCCCTCTCTCTCACGCGCGCTCTCTCTCTCTCTTGTGTGCTCTCTCTCTCTCACGCGCGCTCTCTCTCTCTCTTGCGTGCTCTCTCTCTCTCTCACGCGCGCTCTCTCTCTCACGCGCGCGCTCTCTCTCTGTCACGCGCGCTCTCTCTCCATCTCTTGCGTGCTCTCTCTCTCTCACGCGTGCTCTCTCTCTCTCACACGCGCTCTCTCTCTCTCTCTTGCATGCTCTCTCTCTCTCACGCGCGCTCTCTCTCCCTCTTGCGTGCTCTCTCTCACGCACGCTCTCTCTTTCTCTCTGGCGTGCTCTCTCTCTCTCACGCGCGCTCTCTCTCTCTCTCTCTTGCGTGCTCTCTCTCTCTCATGCACGCTCTCTCTCTCTCTCTTGCGTGCTCTCTCTATCTCACGCGCGCTCTCTCTCTCTCTCTTGCGTGCTCTCTCTCTCGCACGCGCGCTCTCTCTCTCTCTCTTGCGTGCTCTCTCTCTCTCACGCACGCTCTCGCTCTCTCTCTCATGCGTGCTCTCTCTCTCTCACGCACGCTCTCTCTCTCTCTCATGCGTGCTCTCTCTCTCTCACGCGCGCTCTCTCTCTCTCTTGCGTGCTCTCTCTCTCTCACGCACGCTCTCTCTCGCTTGCGTGCGCTCTCTCTCTCACGCATGCTCTCTCTCTCTCTCATGCATGCTCTCTCTCTCTCTCACGCGCACTCTCTCTCATGCTCGCTCTCTCTCACTCTCACGCGCGCTCTCTCTCTCTCTCTCTTGCGTGCTCTCTCTCTCTCATGCACGCTCTCTCTCTCTCTCTTGCGTGCTCTCTCTATCTCACGCGCGCTCTCTCTCTCTCTCTTGCGTGCTCTCTCTCTCTCTCACGCGCACTCTCTCTCATGCTCGCTCTCTCTCACTCTCACGCGCGCTCTCTCTCTCTCTCACATGCGCTCTCTCTCTCTTGCGTTCTCTCTCTCATACGCGCGCTCTCTCTCTCTCTCGCCTGCTCTCTCTCTCTCACGCGCGCTCTCTCTCTCTCTCTTGCGTGCTCTCTCTCTCTCATGCACGCTCTCTCTCTCTCTCTTGCGTGCTCTCTCTCTCTCACGCATGCTCTCTCTCTCTCTCTTGCGTGCTCTCTCTCTCTCACGCGCGCTCTCTCTCTCTCTCTCGCGTGCTCTCTCTCTCTCACGCACGCTCTCTCTCTCTCTCTTGCGTGCTCTCTCTCTCTCATGCACGCTCTCTCTCTCTCTCTTGCGTGATCTCTCTCTCTCACGCACGCTCTCTCTCTCTCTCTTGCGTGCTCTCTCTCTCTCACGCGCGCTCTCTCTCTCTCTCTTGCGTGCTCTCGCTCTCTCACGCACGCTCTCTCTTTCTCTCTTGCGTGCTCTCTCTCTCTCACGCACGCTCTCTCTCTCTCTCATGCATGCTCTCTCTCTCACGCATGCTCTCTCTCTCTCTCACGCGCGCTCTCTCTCACGCGCGCTCTCTCTCTCTCTCACGCGCGCTCTCTCTCTCACACGCGCTTTATCTCTCTCTCTTGCGTTCTCTCTCTCTCTCTTACGCGCGCTCTCTCTCTCTCTCGCGTGCTCTCTCTCTCTCCCGCGCTCTCTCTCTCTTGCGTGCTCTCTCTCTCTCATGCACGCTTTCTCTCTCTCTCTTGCGTGCTCTCTCTCTCTCACGCACGCTCTCTCTCTCTCTTGCGTGCTCTCTCTCTCACGCGCGCTCTCTCTCTCCCTCTCGCGGGCTCTCTCTCTCTCACGCACGCTCTCTCTCTCTCTCTTGCGTGCTCTCTCTCTCTCACGCACGCTCTCTCTCTCTCTTGCGTGCTCTCTCTCTCTCACGCGTGCTCTCTCTCTCACGCGCGCTCTCTCTCTCTCTTGCGTGCTCTCTCTCTCTCACGCGCGCTCTCTCTTTATCTCTTGCGTGCTCTATCTCTCTCACGCGTGCCCTCTGTCTCTCACGCGCGCTCTCTCTCTCTCTCTTGCTTGCTCTCTCTCTCTCACGCGTGCTCTCTCTCTCTCACGCACGCTCTCTCTCTCTCTCTTGCGTGCTCTCTCTCTCTCACGCACGCTCTCTCTCTCTTGCGTGCTCTCTCTCACGCACGCTCTCTCTCTCTCTCTTGCGTTCTCTCTCTCTCTCACGCACGCTCTCTCTCTCTCTCTTGCGTGCTCTCTCTCCCTCACGCACGCTCTCTCTCTCTCTCACGCACGCTCTCTCTCTCTCTCACGCATGTACTCTCTCTCTCTCACGCGTGCTCTTTCTCTCTCACGCACGCTCTCTCTCTCTCTCTTGCGTGCTCTCTCTCTCTCACGTGCGCTCTCTCTCTCTCTCTTGCGTGCTCTCTCTCTCTCACGCGCGCTCTCTCTCTCTCTTGCGTGCTCTCTCTCTCTCACGCACGCTCTCTCTCTCTCTTGCGTGCTCTCTCTCTCTCACGCACGCTCTCTCTCTCTCACATGCGTGCTCTCTCTCTCTCACGCACGCTCTCTCTCTCTCTCACGCGCGCTCTCTCTCTCTCTCACGCGCGCTCTCTTTCTCTCTCACGCCCGCTCTCTCTCTCTCACGCGTGCTCTCTCTCTCTCACGCGCGCTCTCTCTCTCTCTCTTGCGCGCTCTCTCTCTCTCACGCACGCTCTCTCTCTCTCTCTTGCGTGCTCTTTCTCTCTCACGCACGCTCTCTCTCTCTCTCTTGCGTGCTCTCTCTCTCTCACGTGCGCTCTCTCTCTCTCTCTTGCGTGCTCTCTCTCTCTCACGCGCGCTCTCTCTCTCTCTTGCGTGCTCTCTCTCTCTCACGCACGCTCTCTCTCTCTCTTGCGTGCTCTCTCTCTCTCACGCACGCTCTCTCTCTCTCACATGCGTGCTCTCTCTCTCTCACGCACGCTCTCTCTCTCTCTCACGCGCGCTCTCTCTCTCTCTCACGCGCGCTCTCTTTCTCTCTCACGCCCGCTCTCTCTCTCTCTCTTGCCTGCTCTCTCTCTCTCACGCGCGCTCTCTCTCTCTCTCTTGCGTGCTCTCTCTCTCTCACGCACGCTCTCTCTCTCTCTCTTGCGTGCTCTCTCTCTCTCATGCACGCTCTCTCTCTCTCTCTCATGCGTGCTCTCTCTCTCTCACGCACGCTCTCTCTCTCTCTCACGCGCGCTCTCTCTCTCACGCGCGCTCTCTCTCTCTCTCACGCGCGCTCTCTCTCTCTCTCTTGCGTGCTCTCTCTCTCTCTCTTTCGTGCTCCCTCTCTCTCACGCGCGCTCTCTCTCTCTCTTGTGTGCTCTCTCTCTCTCACGCGCGCTCTCTCTCTCTCTTGCGTGCTCTCTCTCTCTCTCACGCGCGCTCTCTCTCTCACGCGCGCGCTCTCTCTCTGTCACGCGCGCTCTCTCTCCATCTCTTGCGTGCTCTCTCTCTCTCACGCGTGCTCTATCTCTCTCACACGCGCTCTCTCTCTCTCTCTTGCGTGCTCTCTCTCTCTCACGCGCGCTCTCTCTCTCTCTCACGTGCGCTCTCTCTCTCTGTCACGCGCGCTCTCTCTCTCTCTCTTGCGTGCTCTCTCTCTCTCACGCGTGCTCTCTCTCTCTCACACGCGCTCTCTCTCTCTGTCACGCGCGCTCTCTCTCTCTCTCTTGCGTGCTCTCTCTCTCTCACGCGTGCTCTCTCTCTCTCTCACGCGCGCTCTCTCTCTCTGTCACGCGCGCTCTCTCTCTCTCTCTTGCGTGCTCTCTCTCTCTCACGCGTGCTCTCTCTCTCTCACACGCGCTCTCTCTCTCTCTCTTGCGTGCTCTCTCTCTCTCATGCGCGCTCTCTCTCTCTCTCTTGCGTGCTCTCTCTCTCACGCGCGCTCTCTCTCTCCCTCTCGCGGGCTCTCTCTCTCTCACGCACGCTCTCTCTCTCTCTCTTGCGTGCTCTCTCTCTCTCACGCACGCTCTCTCTCTCTCTTGCGTGCTCTCTCTCTCACGCGTGCTCTCTCTCTCTCTCACGTGCGCTCTCTCTCTCTCTCTTGCGTGCTCTCTCTCTCTCACGCGCGCTCTCTCTTTCTCTCTTGCGTGCTCTATCTCTCTCACGTGTGCCCTCTGTCTCTCACGCGCGCTCTCTCTCTCTTGCTTGCTCTCTCTCTCTCACGCGTGCTCTCTCTCTCTCTCTTGCGTGCTCTCTCTCTCTCACGCACGCTCTCTCTCTCTCTCTTGCGTGCTCTCTCTCTCTCACGCACGCTCTCTCTCTCTTGCGTGCTCTCTCTCACGCACGCTCTCTCTCTCTCTCTTGCGTTCTCTCTCTCTCTCACGCACGCTCTCTCTCTCTCTCTTGCGTGCTCTCTCTCCCTCACACACGCTCTCTCTCTCTCACGCACGCTCTCTCTCTCTCTCACGCATGTACTCTCTCTCTCTCACGCGCTCTCTCTCTCTCTCTCTTGCGTGCTCTCTCTCTCTCTCTCTTGCGTGCTCTCTCTCTCTCTCATGCGCGCTCTCTCTCTCTCTCACGCGCGCTCTCTCTCTCTCTCTTGCGTGCTCTCTCTCTCTCACGCGTGCTCTCTCTCTCTCACGCGCGCTCTCTCTCTCTCTCTCTTGCGTGCTCTCTCTCTCTCACGCACGCTCTCTCTCTCTCTCTTGCGTGCTCTTTCTCTCTCACGCACGCTCTCTCTCTCTCTCTTGCGTGCTCTCTCTCTCTCACGTGCGCTCTCTCTCTCTCTCTCTTGCGTGCTCTCTCTCTCTCACGCGCGCTCTCTCTCTCTCTTGCGTGCTCTCTCTCTCTCACGCACGCTCTCTCTCTCTCTTGCGTGCTCTCTCTCTCTCACGCACGCTCTCTCTCTCTCACATGCGTGCTCTCTCTCTCTCACGCACGCTCTCTCTCTCTCTCACGCGCGCTCTCTCTCTCTCTCACGCGCGCTCTCTTTCTCTCTCATGCCCGCTCTCTCTCTCTCTCTTGCCTGCTCTCTCTCTCTCACGCGCGCTCTCTCTCTCTCTCTTGCGTGCTCTCTCTCTCTCACGCACGCTCTCTCTCTCTCTCTTGCGTGCTCTCTCTCTCTCATGCACGCTCTCTCTCTCTCTCTCATGCGTGCTCTCTCTCTCTCACGCACGCTCTCTCTCTCTCTCACGCGCGCTCTCTCTCTCACGCGCGCTCTCTCTCTCTCTCACGCGCGCTCTCTCTCTCTCTCTTGCGTGCTCTCTCTCTCTCTCTTGCGTGCTCCCTCTCTCTCACGCGCGCTCTCTCTCTCTCTTGTGTGCTCTCTCTCTCTCACGCGCGCTCTCTCTCTCTCTTGCGTGCTCTCTCTCTCTCTCACGCGCGCTCTCTCTCTCACGCGCGCGCTCTCTCTCTGTCACGCGCGCTCTCTCTCCATCTCTTGCGTGCTCTCTCTCTCTCACGCGTGCTCTCTCTCTCTCACACGCGCTCTCTCTCTCTCTCTTGCGTGCTCTCTCTCTCTCACGCGCGCTCTCTCTCTCTCTCACGCGCGCTCTCTCTCTCTGTCACGCGCGCTCTCTCTCTCTCTCTTGCGTGCTCTCTCTCTCTCACGCGTGCTCTCTCTCTCTCACACGCGCTCTCTCTCTCTTCACGCGCGCTCTCTCTCTCTCTCTTGCGTGCTCTCTCTCTCTCACGCGTGCTCTCTCTCTCTCTCACACGCGCTCTCTCTCTCTTCACGCGCGCTCTCTCTCTCTCTCTTGCGTGCTCTCTCTCTCTCACGCACGCTCTCTCTCTCTCTCATGCATGCTCTCTCTCTCTCTCACGCACGCTCTCTCTCTCTCTCACGCGCGCTCTCTCTCACGCGCGCTCTCTCTCTCTCTCACGCGCGCTCTCTCTCTCACACGCGCTTTATCTCTCTCTCTTGCGTTCTCTCTCTCTCTCTTACGCGCGCTCTCTCTCTCTCTCGCGTGCTCTCTCTCTCTCCCGCGCTCTCTCTCTCTTGCGTGCTCTCTCTCTCTCATGCACGCTTTCTCTCTCTCTCTTGCGTGCTCTCTCTCTCTCACGCACGCTCTCTCTCTCTCTTGCGTGCTCTCTCTCTCACGCGCGCTCTCTCTCTCCCTCTCGCGGGCTCTCTCTCTCTCACGCACGCTCTCTCTCTCTCTCTTGCGTGCTCTCTCTCTCTCACGCACGCTCTCTCTCTCTCTTGCGTGCTCTCTCTCTCTCACGCGTGCTCTCTCTCTCACGCGCGCTCTCTCTCTCTCTCTTGCGTGCTCTCTCTCTCTCACGCGCGCTCTCTCTTTCTCTCTTGCGTGCTCTATCTCTCTCACGCGTGCCCTCTGTCTCTCACGCGCGCTCTCTCTCTCTCTCTTGCTTGCTCTCTCTCTCTCACGCGTGCTCTCTCTCTCTCTCTTGCGTGCTCTCTCTCTCTCACGCACGCTCTCTCTCTCTCTCTTGCGTGCTCTCTCTCTCTCACGCACGCTCTCTCTCTCTTGCGTGCTCTCTCTCACGCACGCTCTCTCTCTCTCTCTTGCGTTCTCTCTCTCTCTCACGCACGCTCTCTCTCTCTCTCTTGCGTGCTCTCTCTCCCTCACGCACGCTCTCTCTCTCTCTCACGCACGCTCTCTCTCTCTCTCACGCATGTACTCTCTCTCTCTCACGCGCTCTCTCTCTCTCTCTCTTGCGTGCTCTCTCTCTCTCTCTCTTGCGTGCTCTCTCTCTCTCTCATGCGCGCTCTCTCTCTCTCTCACGCGCGCTCTCTCTCTCTCTCTTGCGTGCTCTCTCTCTCTCACGCGTGCTCTCTCTCTCTCACGCGCGCTCTCTCTCTCTTGCGTGCTCTCTCTCTCTCACGCACGCTCTCTCTCTCTCTCTTGCGTGCTCTTTCTCTCTCACGCACGCTCTCTCTCTCTCTCTTGCGTGCTCTCTCTCTCTCACGTGCGCTCTCTCTCTCTCTCTTGCGTGCTCTCTCTCTCTCACGCGCGCTCTCTCTCTCTCTTGCGTGCTCTCTCTCTCTCACGCACGCTCTCTCTCTCTTGCGTGCTCTCTCTCTCTCACGCACGCTCTCTCTCTCTCACATGCGTGCTCTCTCTCTCTCACGCATGCTCTCTCTCTCTCTCACGCGCGCTCTCTCTCTCTCTCACGCGCGCTCTCTTTCTCTCTCACGCCCGCTCTCTCTCTCTCTCTTGCCTGCTCTCTCTCTCTCACGCGCGCTCTCTCTCTCTCTCTTGCGTGCTCTCTCTCTCTCACGCACGCTCTCTCTCTCTCTCTTGCGTGCTCTCTCTCTCTCATGCACGCTCTCTCTCTCTCTCTCATGCGTGCTCTCTCTCTCTCACGCACGCTCTCTCTCTCTCTCACGCGCGCTCTCTCTCTCACGCGCGCTCTCTCTCTCTCTCACGCGCGCTCTCTCTCTCTCTTGCGTGCTCTCTCTCTCTCTCTTTCGTGCTCCCTCTCTCTCACGCGCGCTCTCTCTCTCTCTTGTGTGCTCTCTCTCTCTCACGCGCGCTCTCTCTCTCTCTTGCGTGCTCTCTCTCTCTCTCACGCGCGCTCTCTCTCTCACGCGCGCGCTCTCTCTCTGTCACGCGCGCTCTCTCTCCATCTCTTGCGTGCTCTCTCTCTCTCACGCGTGCTCTCTCTCTCTCACACGCGCTCTCTCTCTCTCTCTTGCATGCTCTCTCTCTCTCACGCGCGCTCTCTCTCCCTCTTGCGTGCTCTCTCTCACGCACGCTCTCTCTTTCTCTCTGGCGTGCTCTCTCTCTCTCACGCGCGCTCTCTCTCTCTCTCTCTTGCGTGCTCTCTCTCTCTCATGCACGCTCTCTCTCTCTCTCTTGCGTGCTCTCTCTATCTCACGCGCGCTCTCTCTCTCTCTCTTGCGTGCTCTCTCTCTCGCACGCGCGCTCTCTCTCTCTCTTGCGTGCTCTCTCTCTCTCACGCACGCTCTCGCTCTCTCTCTCATGCGTGCTCTCTCTCTCTCACGCACGCTCTCTCTCTCATGCGTGCTCTCTCTCTCTCACGCGCGCTCTCTCTCTCTTGCGTGCTCTCTCTCTCTCACGCACGCTCTCTCTCGCTTGCGTGCGCTCTCTCTCTCACGCATGCTCTCTCTCTCTCTCATGCATGCTCTCTCTCTCTCTCACGCGCACTCTCTCTCATGCTCGCTCTCTCTCACTCTCACGCGCGCTCTCTCTCTCTCTCACATGCGCTCTCTCTCTCTCTTGCGTTCTCTCTCTCATACGCGCGCTCTCTCTCTCTCTCGCCTGCTCTCTCTCTCTCACGCGCGCTCTCTCTCTCTCTCTTGCGTGCTCTCTCTCTCTCATGCACGCTCTCTCTCTCTCTCTCTTGCGTGCTCTCTCTCTCTCACGCATGCTCTCTCTCTCTCTCTTGCGTGCTCTCTCTCTCACGCGCGCTCTCTCTCTCTCTCTCGCGTGCTCTCTCTCTCTCACGCACGCTCTCTCTCTCTCTCTTGCGTGCTCTCTCTCTCTCATGCACGCTCTCTCTCTCTCTCTTGCGTGATCTCTCTCTCTCACGCACGCTCTCTCTCTCTCTCTTGCGTGCTCTCTCTCTCTCACGCGCGCTCTCTCTCTCTCTCTTGCGTGCTCTCGCTCTCTCACGCACGCTCTCTCTTTCTCTCTTGCGTGCTCTCTCTCTCTCACGCACGCTCTCTCTCTCTCTCATGCATGCTCTCTCTCTCTCTCACGCACGCTCTCTCTCTCTCTCACGCGCGCTCTCTCTCACGCGCGCTCTCTCTCTCTCTCACGCGCGCTCTCTCTCTCACACGCGCTTTATCTCTCTCTCTTGCGTTCTCTCTCTCTCTCTTACGCGCGCTCTCTCTCTCTCTCGCGTGCTCTCTCTCTCTCCCGCGCTCTCTCTCTCTTGCGTGCTCTCTCTCTCTCATGCACGCTTTCTCTCTCTCTCTTGCGTGCTCTCTCTCTCTCACGCACGCTCTCTCTCTCTCTTGCGTGCTCTCTCTCTCACGCGCGCTCTCTCTCTCCCTCTCGCGGGCTCTCTCTCTCTCACGCACGCTCTCTCTCTTGCGTGCTCTCTCTCTCTCACGCACGCTCTCTCTCTCTCTTGCGTGCTCTCTCTCTCTCACGCGTGCTCTCTCTCTCACGCGTGCTCTCTCTCTCTCTTGCGTGCTCTCTCTCTCTCACGCGCGCTCTCTCTTTCTCTCTTGCGTGCTCTATCTCTCTCACGCGTGCCCTCTGTCTCTCACGCGCGCTCTCTCTCTCTCTCTTGCTTGCTCTCTCTCTCTCACGCGTGCTCTCTCTCTCTCTCTTGCGTGCTCTCTCTCTCTCACGCACGCTCTCTCTCTCTCTCTTGCGTGCTCTCTCTCTCTCACGCACGCTCTCTCTCTCTTGCGTGCTCTCTCTCACGCACGCTCTCTCTCTCTCTCTTGCGTTCTCTCTCTCTCTCACGCACGCTCTCTCTCTCTCTCTTGCGTGCTCTCTCTCCCTCACGCACGCTCTCTCTCTCTCTCACGCACGCTCTCTCTCTCTCTCACGCATGTACTCTCTCTCTCTCACGCGCTCTCTCTCTCTCTCTCTTGCGTGCTCTCTCTCTCTCTCTCTTGCGTGCTCTCTCTCTCTCTCATGCGCGCTCTCTCTCTCTCTCACGCGCGCTCTCTCTCTCTCTCGCGTGCTCTCTCTCTCTCACGCGTGCTCTCTCTCTCTCACGCGCGCTCTCTCTCTCTCTCTTGCGTGCTCTCTCTCTCTCACGCACGCTCTCTCTCTTGCGTGCTCTTTCTCTCTCACGCACGCTCTCTCTCTCTCTCTTGCGTGCTCTCTCTCTCTCACGTGCGCTCTCTCTCTCTCTTGCGTGCTCTCTCTCTCTCACGCGCGCTCTCTCTCTCTCTTGCGTGCTCTCTCTCTCTCACGCACGCTCTCTCTCTCTCTTGCGTGCTCTCTCTCTCTCACGCACGCTCTCTCTCTCTCACATGCGCGCTCTCTCTCTCTCACGCACGCTCTCTCTCTCTCTCACGCGCGCTCTCTCTCTCTCTCACGCGCGCTCTCTTTCTCTCTCACGCCCGCTCTCTCTCTCTCTCTTGCCTGCTCTCTCTCTCTCACGCGCGCTCTCTCTCTCTCTCTTGCGTGCTCTCTCTCTCTCACGCACGCTCTCTCTCTCTTGCGTGCTCTCTCTCACGCACGCTCTCTCTCTCTCTCTTGCGTTCTCTCTCTCTCTCATGCACGCTCTCTCTCTCTCTCTCATGCGTGCTCTCTCTCTCTCACGCACGCTCTCTCTCTCTCTCACGCGCGCTCTCTCTCTCACGCGCGCTCTCTCTCTCTCTCACGCGCGCTCTCTCTCTCTCTTGCGTGCTCTCTCTCTCTCTCTTTCGTGCTCCCTCTCTCTCACGCGCGCTCTCTCTCTCTCTTGTGTGCTCTCTCTCTCTCACGCGCGCTCTCTCTCTCTCTTGCGTGCTCTCTCTCTCTCTCACGCGCGCTCTCTCTCTCACGCGCGCGCTCTCTCTCTGTCACGCGCGCTCTCTCTCCATCTCTTGCGTGCTCTCTCTCTCTCACGCGTGCTCTCTCTCTCTCACACGCGCTCTCTCTCTCTCTCTTGCATGCTCTCTCTCTCTCACGCGCGCTCTCTCTCCCTCTTGCGTGCTCTCTCTCACGCACGCTCTCTCTTTCTCTCTGGCGTGCTCTCTCTCTCTCACGCGCGCTCTCTCTCTCTCTCTCTTGCGTGCTCTCTCTCTCTCATGCACGCTCTCTCTCTCTCTCTTGCGTGCTCTCTCTATCTCACGCGCGCTCTCTCTCTCTCTCTTGCGTGCTCTCTCTCTCGCACGCGCGCTCTCTCTCTCTCTTGCGTGCTCTCTCTCTCTCACGCACGCTCTCGCTCTCTCTCTCATGCGTGCTCTCTCTCTCTCACGCACGCTCTCTCTCTCATGCGTGCTCTCTCTCTCTCACGCGCGCTCTCTCTCTCTTGCGTGCTCTCTCTCTCTCACGCACGCTCTCTCTCGCTTGCGTGCGCTCTCTCTCTCACGCATGCTCTCTCTCTCTCTCATGCATGCTCTCTCTCTCTCTCACGCGCACTCTCTCTCATGCTCGCTCTCTCTCACTCTCACGCGCGCTCTCTCTCTCTCTCACATGCGCTCTCTCTCTCTCTTGCGTTCTCTCTCTCATACGCGCGCTCTCTCTCTCTCTCGCCTGCTCTCTCTCTCTCACGCGCGCTCTCTCTCTCTCTCTTGCGTGCTCTCTCTCTCTCATGCACGCTCTCTCTCTCTCTCTCTTGCGTGCTCTCTCTCTCTCACGCATGCTCTCTCTCTCTCTCTTGCGTGCTCTCTCTCTCACGCGCGCTCTCTCTCTCTCTCTCGCGTGCTCTCTCTCTCTCACGCACGCTCTCTCTCTCTCTCTTGCGTGCTCTCTCTCTCTCATGCACGCTCTCTCTCTCTCTCTTGCGTGATCTCTCTCTCTCACGCACGCTCTCTCTCTCTCTCTTGCGTGCTCTCTCTCTCTCACGCGCGCTCTCTCTCTCTCTCTTGCGTGCTCTCGCTCTCTCACGCACGCTCTCTCTTTCTCTCTTGCGTGCTCTCTCTCTCTCACGCACGCTCTCTCTCTCTCTCATGCATGCTCTCTCTCTCTCTCACGCACGCTCTCTCTCTCTCTCACGCGCGCTCTCTCTCACGCGCGCTCTCTCTCTCTCTCACGCGCGCTCTCTCTCTCACACGCGCTTTATCTCTCTCTCTTGCGTTCTCTCTCTCTCTCTTACGCGCGCTCTCTCTCTCTCTCGCGTGCTCTCTCTCTCTCCCGCGCTCTCTCTCTCTTGCGTGCTCTCTCTCTCTCATGCACGCTTTCTCTCTCTCTCTTGCGTGCTCTCTCTCTCTCACGCACGCTCTCTCTCTCTCTTGCGTGCTCTCTCTCTCACGCGCGCTCTCTCTCTCCCTCTCGCGGGCTCTCTCTCTCTCACGCACGCTCTCTCTCTTGCGTGCTCTCTCTCTCTCACGCACGCTCTCTCTCTCTCTTGCGTGCTCTCTCTCTCTCACGCGTGCTCTCTCTCTCACGCGTGCTCTCTCTCTCTCTTGCGTGCTCTCTCTCTCTCACGCGCGCTCTCTCTTTCTCTCTTGCGTGCTCTATCTCTCTCACGCGTGCCCTCTGTCTCTCACGCGCGCTCTCTCTCTCTCTCTTGCTTGCTCTCTCTCTCTCACGCGTGCTCTCTCTCTCTCTCTTGCGTGCTCTCTCTCTCTCACGCACGCTCTCTCTCTCTCTCTTGCGTGCTCTCTCTCTCTCACGCACGCTCTCTCTCTCTTGCGTGCTCTCTCTCACGCACGCTCTCTCTCTCTCTCTTGCGTTCTCTCTCTCTCTCACGCACGCTCTCTCTCTCTCTCTTGCGTGCTCTCTCTCCCTCACGCACGCTCTCTCTCTCTCTCACGCACGCTCTCTCTCTCTCTCACGCATGTACTCTCTCTCTCTCACGCGCTCTCTCTCTCTCTCTCTTGCGTGCTCTCTCTCTCTCTCTCTTGCGTGCTCTCTCTCTCTCTCATGCGCGCTCTCTCTCTCTCTCACGCGCGCTCTCTCTCTCTCTCGCGTGCTCTCTCTCTCTCACGCGTGCTCTCTCTCTCTCACGCGCGCTCTCTCTCTCTCTCTTGCGTGCTCTCTCTCTCTCACGCACGCTCTCTCTCTTGCGTGCTCTTTCTCTCTCACGCACGCTCTCTCTCTCTCTCTTGCGTGCTCTCTCTCTCTCACGTGCGCTCTCTCTCTCTCTTGCGTGCTCTCTCTCTCTCACGCGCGCTCTCTCTCTCTCTTGCGTGCTCTCTCTCTCTCACGCACGCTCTCTCTCTCTCTTGCGTGCTCTCTCTCTCTCACGCACGCTCTCTCTCTCTCACATGCGTGCTCTCTCTCTCTCACGCACGCTCTCTCTCTCTCTCACGCGCGCTCTCTCTCTCTCTCACGCGCGCTCTCTTTCTCTCTCACGCCCGCTCTCTCTCTCTCTCTTGCCTGCTCTCTCTCTCTCACGCGCGCTCTCTCTCTCTCTCTTGCGTGCTCTCTCTCTCTCACGCACGCTCTCTCTCTCTTGCGTGCTCTCTCTCACGCACGCTCTCTCTCTCTCTCTTGCGTTCTCTCTCTCTCTCACGCACGCTCTCTCTCTCTCTCTTGCGTGCTCTCTCTCCCTCACGCATGCTCTCTCTCTCTCTCACGCACGCGCTCTCTCTCTCTCACGCATGTACTCTCTCTCTCTCACGCGCTCTCTCTCTCTCTCTCTTGCGTGCTCTCTCTCTCTCTCTCTTGCGTGCTCTCTCTCTCTCTCATGCGCGCTCTCTCTCTCTCTCACGCGCGCTCTCTCTCTCTCTCTTGCGTGCTCTCTCTCTCTCACGCGTGCTCTCTCTCTCTCACGCGCGCTCTCTCTCTCTCTCTTGCGTGCTCTCTCTCTCTCACGCACGCTCTCTCTCTCTCTCTTGCGTGCTCTTTCTCTCTCACGCACGCTCTCTCTCTCTCTCTTGCGTGCTCTCTCTCTCTCACGTGCGCTCTCTCTCTCTCTCTTGCGTGCTCTCTCTCTCTCACGCGCGCTCTCTCTCTCTCTTGCGTGCTCTCTCTCTCTCACGCACGCTCTCTCTCTCTCTTGCGTGCTCTCTCTCTCTCACGCACGCTCTCTCTCTCTCACATGCGTGCTCTCTCTCTCTCACGCACGCTCTCTCTCTCTCTCACGCGCGCTCTCTCTCTCTCTCACGCGCGCTCTCTTTCTCTCTCACGCCCGCTCTCTCTCTCTCTCTTGCCTGCTCTCTCTCTCTCACGCGCGCTCTCTCTCTCTCTCTTGCGTGCTCTCTCTCTCTCACGCACGCTCTCTCTCTCTCTCTTGCGTGCTCTCTCTCTCTCATGCACGCTCTCTCTCTCTCTCTCATGCGTGCTCTCTCTCTCTCACGCACGCTCTCTCTCTCTCTCACGCGCGCTCTCTCTCTCACGCGCGCTCTCTCTCTCTCTCACGCGCGCTCTCTCTCTCTCTCTTGCGTGCTCTCTCTCTCTCTCTTTCGTGCTCCCTCTCTCTCACGCGCGCTCTCTCTCTCTCTTGTGTGCTCTCTCTCTCTCACGCGCGCTCTCTCTCTCTCTTGCGTGCTCTCTCTCTCTCTCACGCGCGCTCTCTCTCTCACGCGCGCGCTCTCTCTCTGTCACGCGCGCTCTCTCTCCATCTCTTGCGTGCTCTCTCTCTCTCACGCGTGCTCTCTCTCTCTCACACGCGCTCTCTCTCTCTCTCTTGCATGCTCTCTCTCTCTCACGCGCGCTCTCTCTCCCTCTTGCGTGCTCTCTCTCACGCACGCTCTCTCTTTCTCTCTGGCGTGCTCTCTCTCTCTCACGCGCGCTCTCTCTCTCTCTCTCTTGCGTGCTCTCTCTCTCTCATGCACGCTCTCTCTCTCTCTCTTGCGTGCTCTCTCTATCTCACGCGCGCTCTCTCTCTCTCTCTTGCGTGCTCTCTCTCTCGCACGCGCGCTCTCTCTCTCTCTCTTGCGTGCTCTCTCTCTCTCACGCACGCTCTCGCTCTCTCTCTCATGCGTGCTCTCTCTCTCTCACGCACGCTCTCTCTCTCTCTCATGCGTGCTCTCTCTCTCTCACGCGCGCTCTCTCTCTCTCTTGCGTGCTCTCTCTCTCTCACGCACGCTCTCTCTCGCTTGCGTGCGCTCTCTCTCTCTCTCATGCATGCTCTCTCTCTCTCTCACGCGCACTCTCTCTCATGCTCGCTCTCTCTCACTCTCACGCGCGCTCTCTCTCTCTCTCACATGCGCTCTCTCTCTCTCTTGCGTTCTCTCTCTCATACGCGCGCTCTCTCTCTCTCTCGCCTGCTCTCTCTCTCTCACGCGCGCTCTCTCTCTCTCTCTTGCGTGCTCTCTCTCTCTCATGCACGCTCTCTCTCTCTCTCTTGCGTGCTCTCTCTCTCTCACGCATGCTCTCTCTCTCTCTCTTGCGTGCTCTCTCTCTCTCACGCGCGCTCTCTCTCTCTCTCTCGCGTGCTCTCTCTCTCTCACGCACGCTCTCTCTCTCTCTCTTGCGTGCTCTCTCTCTCTCATGCACGCTCTCTCTCTCTCTCTTGCGTGATCTCTCTCTCTCACGCACGCTCTCTCTCTCTCACGCACGCTCTCTCTCTCTCACGCGCGCTCTCTCTCTCTCTCTTGCGTGCTCTCGCTCTCTCACGCACGCTCTCTCTTTCTCTCTTGCGTGCTCTCTCTCTCTCACGCACGCTCTCTCTCTCTCTCATGCATGCTCTCTCTCTCACGCATGCTCTCTCTCTCTCTCACGCGCGCTCTCTCTCACGCGCGCTCTCTCTCTCTCTCACGCGCGCTCTCTCTCTCACACGCGCTTTATCTCTCTCTCTTGCGTTCTCTCTCTCTCTCTTACGCGCGCTCTCTCTCTCTCTCGCGTGCTCTCTCTCTCTCCCGCGCTCTCTCTCTCTTGCGTGCTCTCTCTCTCTCATGCACGCTTTCTCTCTCTCTCTTGCGTGCTCTCTCTCTCTCACGCACGCTCTCTCTCTCTCTTGCGTGCTCTCTCTCTCACGCGCGCTCTCTCTCTCCCTCTCGCGGGCTCTCTCTCTCTCACGCACGCTCTCTCTCTCTCTCTTGCGTGCTCTCTCTCTCTCACGCACGCTCTCTCTCTCTCTTGCGTGCTCTCTCTCTCTCACGCGTGCTCTCTCTCTCACGCGCGCTCTCTCTCTCTCTTGCGTGCTCTCTCTCTCTCACGCGCGCTCTCTCTTTCTCTCTTGCGTGCTCTATCTCTCTCACGCGTGCCCTCTGTCTCTCACGCGCGCTCTCTCTCTCTCTCTTGCTTGCTCTCTCTCTCTCACGCGTGCTCTCTCTCTCTCACGCACGCTCTCTCTCTCTCTCTTGCGTGCTCTCTCTCTCTCACGCACGCTCTCTCTCTCTTGCGTGCTCTCTCTCACGCACGCTCTCTCTCTCTCTCTTGCGTTCTCTCTCTCTCTCACGCACGCTCTCTCTCTCTCTCTTGCGTGCTCTCTCTCCCTCACGCACGCTCTCTCTCTCTCTCACGCACGCTCTCTCTCTCTCTCACGCATGTACTCTCTCTCTCTCACGCGTGCTCTTTCTCTCTCACGCACGCTCTCTCTCTCTCTCTTGCGTGCTCTCTCTCTCTCACGTGCGCTCTCTCTCTCTCTCTTGCGTGCTCTCTCTCTCTCACGCGCGCTCTCTCTCTCTCTTGCGTGCTCTCTCTCTCTCACGCACGCTCTCTCTCTCTCTTGCGTGCTCTCTCTCTCTCACGCACGCTCTCTCTCTCTCACATGCGTGCTCTCTCTCTCTCACGCACGCTCTCTCTCTCTCTCACGCGCGCTCTCTCTCTCTCTCACGCGCGCTCTCTTTCTCTCTCACGCCCGCTCTCTCTCTCTCACGCGTGCTCTCTCTCTCTCACGCGCGCTCTCTCTCTCTCTCTTGCGCGCTCTCTCTCTCTCACGCACGCTCTCTCTCTCTCTCTTGCGTGCTCTTTCTCTCTCACGCACGCTCTCTCTCTCTCTCTTGCGTGCTCTCTCTCTCTCACGTGCGCTCTCTCTCTCTCTCTTGCGTGCTCTCTCTCTCTCACGCGCGCTCTCTCTCTCTCTTGCGTGCTCTCTCTCTCTCACGCACGCTCTCTCTCTCTCTTGCGTGCTCTCTCTCTCTCACGCACGCTCTCTCTCTCTCACATGCGTGCTCTCTCTCTCTCACGCACGCTCTCTCTCTCTCTCACGCGCGCTCTCTCTCTCTCTCACGCGCGCTCTCTTTCTCTCTCACGCCCGCTCTCTCTCTCTCTCTTGCCTGCTCTCTCTCTCTCACGCGCGCTCTCTCTCTCTCTCTTGCGTGCTCTCTCTCTCTCACGCACGCTCTCTCTCTCTCTCTTGCGTGCTCTCTCTCTCTCATGCACGCTCTCTCTCTCTCTCTCATGCGTGCTCTCTCTCTCTCACGCACGCTCTCTCTCTCTCTCACGCGCGCTCTCTCTCTCACGCGCGCTCTCTCTCTCTCTCACGCGCGCTCTCTCTCTCTCTCTTGCGTGCTCTCTCTCTCTCTCTTTCGTGCTCCCTCTCTCTCACGCGCGCTCTCTCTCTCTCTTGTGTGCTCTCTCTCTCTCACGCGCGCTCTCTCTCTCTCTTGCGTGCTCTCTCTCTCTCTCACGCGCGCTCTCTCTCTCACGCGCGCGCTCTCTCTCTGTCACGCGCGCTCTCTCTCCATCTCTTGCGTGCTCTCTCTCTCTCACGCGTGCTCTATCTCTCTCACACGCGCTCTCTCTCTCTCTCTTGCGTGCTCTCTCTCTCTCACGCGCGCTCTCTCTCTCTCTCACGTGCGCTCTCTCTCTCTGTCACGCGCGCTCTCTCTCTCTCTCTTGCGTGCTCTCTCTCTCTCACGCGTGCTCTCTCTCTCTCACACGCGCTCTCTCTCTCTGTCACGCGCGCTCTCTCTCTCTCTCTTGCGTGCTCTCTCTCTCTCACGCGTGCTCTCTCTCTCTCTCACGCGCGCTCTCTCTCTCTGTCACGCGCGCTCTCTCTCTCTCTCTTGCGTGCTCTCTCTCTCTCACGCGTGCTCTCTCTCTCTCACACGCGCTCTCTCTCTCTCTCTTGCGTGCTCTCTCTCTCTCATGCGCGCTCTCTCTCTCTCTCTTGCGTGCTCTCTCTCTCACGCGCGCTCTCTCTCTCCCTCTCGCGGGCTCTCTCTCTCTCACGCACGCTCTCTCTCTCTCTCTTGCGTGCTCTCTCTCTCTCACGCACGCTCTCTCTCTCTCTTGCGTGCTCTCTCTCTCACGCGTGCTCTCTCTCTCTCTCACGTGCGCTCTCTCTCTCTCTCTTGCGTGCTCTCTCTCTCTCACGCGCGCTCTCTCTTTCTCTCTTGCGTGCTCTATCTCTCTCACGTGTGCCCTCTGTCTCTCACGCGCGCTCTCTCTCTCTTGCTTGCTCTCTCTCTCTCACGCGTGCTCTCTCTCTCTCTCTTGCGTGCTCTCTCTCTCTCACGCACGCTCTCTCTCTCTCTCTTGCGTGCTCTCTCTCTCTCACGCACGCTCTCTCTCTCTTGCGTGCTCTCTCTCACGCACGCTCTCTCTCTCTCTCTTGCGTTCTCTCTCTCTCTCACGCACGCTCTCTCTCTCTCTCTTGCGTGCTCTCTCTCCCTCACACACGCTCTCTCTCTCTCACGCACGCTCTCTCTCTCTCTCACGCATGTACTCTCTCTCTCTCACGCGCTCTCTCTCTCTCTCTCTTGCGTGCTCTCTCTCTCTCTCTCTTGCGTGCTCTCTCTCTCTCTCATGCGCGCTCTCTCTCTCTCTCACGCGCGCTCTCTCTCTCTCTCTTGCGTGCTCTCTCTCTCTCACGCGTGCTCTCTCTCTCTCACGCGCGCTCTCTCTCTCTCTCTCTTGCGTGCTCTCTCTCTCTCACGCACGCTCTCTCTCTCTCTCTTGCGTGCTCTTTCTCTCTCACGCACGCTCTCTCTCTCTCTCTTGCGTGCTCTCTCTCTCTCACGTGCGCTCTCTCTCTCTCTCTCTTGCGTGCTCTCTCTCTCTCACGCGCGCTCTCTCTCTCTCTTGCGTGCTCTCTCTCTCTCACGCACGCTCTCTCTCTCTCTTGCGTGCTCTCTCTCTCTCACGCACGCTCTCTCTCTCTCACATGCGTGCTCTCTCTCTCTCACGCACGCTCTCTCTCTCTCTCACGCGCGCTCTCTCTCTCTCTCACGCGCGCTCTCTTTCTCTCTCATGCCCGCTCTCTCTCTCTCTCTTGCCTGCTCTCTCTCTCTCACGCGCGCTCTCTCTCTCTCTCTTGCGTGCTCTCTCTCTCTCACGCACGCTCTCTCTCTCTCTCTTGCGTGCTCTCTCTCTCTCATGCACGCTCTCTCTCTCTCTCTCATGCGTGCTCTCTCTCTCTCACGCACGCTCTCTCTCTCTCTCACGCGCGCTCTCTCTCTCACGCGCGCTCTCTCTCTCTCTCACGCGCGCTCTCTCTCTCTCTCTTGCGTGCTCTCTCTCTCTCTCTTGCGTGCTCCCTCTCTCTCACGCGCGCTCTCTCTCTCTCTTGTGTGCTCTCTCTCTCTCACGCGCGCTCTCTCTCTCTCTTGCGTGCTCTCTCTCTCTCTCACGCGCGCTCTCTCTCTCACGCGCGCGCTCTCTCTCTGTCACGCGCGCTCTCTCTCCATCTCTTGCGTGCTCTCTCTCTCTCACGCGTGCTCTCTCTCTCTCACACGCGCTCTCTCTCTCTCTCTTGCGTGCTCTCTCTCTCTCTCGCGCGCTCTCTCTCTCTCTCACGCGCGCTCTCTCTCTCTGTCACGCGCGCTCTCTCTCTCTCTCTTGCGTGCTCTCTCTCTCTCACGCGTGCTCTCTCTCTCTCACACGCGCTCTCTCTCTCTTCACGCGCGCTCTCTCTCTCTCTCTTGCGTGCTCTCTCTCTCTCACGCGTGCTCTCTCTCTCTCTCACGCGCGCTCTCTCTCTCTGTCACGCGCGCTCTCTCTCTCTCTCTTGCGTGCTCTCTCTCTCTCACGCGTGCTCTCTCTCTCTCACACGCGCTCTCTCTCTCTCTCTTGCGTGCTCTCTCTCTCTCATGCGCGCTCTCTCTCTCTCTCTTGCGTGCTCTCTCTCTCATGCACTCCACAATGACAATCATGCATATTGGCCAGAATTGCCTGATCGTTTGCTGGCGGTGCGACCAGATAGAGTCTCGGGGCCTCTTCACTGACGAGCCCTGCCGAGGTGAGTGTCTCTGGGATGGTGGAGGGTGTTGGAGACGCTGCGACGGGAAATCAGTGTTGTTCCCGGACGAGAGTCCGCGATGTCCATGCTGCCATTTGGGCTTCTCGACGGTGTCGGTTTCGTGTCCTCATCGTTGCTGATATCTACTTGTGGCTGGAGTTGTGGTCGGGGTCAGGTCGTTGTTGGGGTCGGGGTCGAGGTCAGGGTCGTGGTTGGGGTTGGGGGAGGGGTTGGGGTCGGGGTCAGGTCGTGGTTGGGATCGGGGTCGAGGTCAGGGTCGTGGTTGGGGTCGGGGTCAAGTCGTTGTTGGGGTCGGGGTCGAGGTCAGGGTCGTGGTTGGGGTCGGGGTCAAGTCGTGGTTGGGGTCGGGGTCGAGGTCAGGGTCGTGGTTGGGGTCGGGGTCAAGTCGTTGTTGGGTTTGGGGGTGGGGTTGGGGTCGGGGTCAGGTTGTTGTTGGGGTCGGGGTCTGGGTCAGTTCGGGGTCAGTTCAGGGTCGTGGTTGGGGTTGGCGGTGGGGTTGGGGTCATGGTCGGGGTCGGGGGGGGACACCACAAGGGCCCGCCTCATCACCAAGTGATCTTGTCAGGCACAACACATGGCGCACAATAGGATTGTGGATTGGGGTGTTGAGGGGGAGGTGCGGGAGGGTGGTGGGCGTGGGGAGGGTGCGTGACACAGACACACACACACACACACACAGACACTCACAGACACACACACATACACACAGACACACACAGAGAGACACACACACAGACACACACACTCACACACAGACACTCACAGACACACACACATACACACAGACACACACACTCACACACAGACACACACAGACACACACAGACACACACACACACACACAGACACTCACAGACACACACACATACACACAGACACACACAGAGAGACACACACACAGACACACACACACAGACACACACACACACACACAGACACTCACAGACACACACACATACACACAGACACACACAGAGAGACACACACACAGACACACACACACAGACACACACACACACACACAGACACTCACAGACACACACACATACACACAGACACACACAGAGAGACACACACACAGACACACACAGAGATACACACATACACACATGCACACACACACAGACACACACACAGACACACACACATACACACAGACTCACACAGAGAGACACACACACAGACACACACACACAGGCACACACACACACACAGACACTCACAGACACACACACATACACACAGACACACACAGGACACACACACACACACAGACACACACAGGCACCCCCCCCACACACACACACAGACACACACACACGCACACAAACACAGACACAGGGACACACACAGACAGCCCCACACCCCCCACACACACACACTCACACTTACACAGAAACACGTACACACAGACACACACTCACAGACACACACACTCACACACACAGACACACAGACACACAGACTCACACACACTCACACACACACAGACACACAGACACACATACACACAGACACACACACACACAGGCACACACAGACACACACACACACAGACACACACACACACACAGGCACCCCCCCAAACACACACAGACACACAGACACACACACATAGACACACACACATACACACACATACACACACACAGACGCACACTCACACACAAACACACACTCCCACTCCCACAGACACAAACACACACAGACACACACACACAGACACACAAACACAAACACACTCACACACACAGAGACACACAGACACAGACACACACACAGACACCCACATACACACACACACACACACACACACACGCACACAAACACAGACACAGGGACACACACCCCCACACATTACACACACACACACACTTACACACGCACACAGACACACACAGGCACACACTCACACACAGAGGCACACACAGACACACACATACACATACACACACACAAAGACACACACTCACACACAGGCACACACACACACTCACACACACACACACTCACACAAACTCACACTCACACAGACACACATACACACAGACACACACTCACAGACACACACACACAGACTCACATACACTCACACACAGACACACATACGCACAGACACGCACACACAGACACACACACACACACAGACACACACACACAGGCACACACACACAGGCACCCCCCCAAACACACACAGACACACACACGCACACACACATAGACACACACACAGACACACACACACGCACACAGACACACATACACACAGACACACACACACAGGCACCCCCCCAAACACACACAGACACACACACGGACACACACAGACACACACACACAGACACACACATACACAGACACACACACACACTGACACAGACACACAGACACACACATAGACACACATGCACACGCACACAAACACAAACACAGGGACACACACAGACAGCCCCACACACCCCCACACATGTACACACACACACACTTACACACACACGCACCACACACCACACACAGGCACACACAGACACACACATACACATACACACACACACACAGACACACACTCACACACAGGCACACACACACACAGGCACACACTCACACTCACACAGGCACACACTCACACTCACACAGACACACATACACACAGACACACACTCACAGACACACAGACACTCACACACAGACACACAGCTGTGCGTGGGGAATGTGCGTTGGGTGTGTGCGTGGGGAGAGTGCGTGGGGAGGGTGCGTGGGGAGTGTGCGTGACACAGACACACACACACAAACACACACACACACACTCACACACACACACACTCACACTCACACAGGCACACACTCACACTCACACAGACACACATACACACAGACACACACTCACAGACACACACACAGACTCACACACAGTCACACACACACACATACACACAGACACACATACACACAGACACTCACACACAGACACACAGTGTGTGCGTGGGGAAAGTGCGTGGGGAGGGTGCGTGGGGAGTGTGCGTGACACAGACACACACACACAAACACACACACACACACAGACACACACACACACAGACACACACACACACAGACACACACAGAGACACACACACTCACAGAAACACACACAAACACACACACACAGACACACACACACAGGCAACTCCCCCACACACACACAAACAGACACACACACACACACACATAGACACACACACACCACCGACACACACACAGACACACACACACAGGCACCCACACACACAGACACACACAGAGACACACACACACACACAGACACACACACAGACACACACAGGCACCCCCCCACACACACACACACACAAACACACAGACACACACATACACACACGCACACAAACACAGACACAGGGACACACACAGACAGCCCCCCCACACACACACGCCCACACACACTCACACACACACAGGCACACACACACACATACACACAGACACACATACACACAGACACTCACACACAGACACACAGTGTGTGCGTGGGGAAAGTGCGTGGGGAGGGTGCGTGGGGAGTGTGCGTGACACAGACACACACACACAAACACACACACACACACAGACACACACACACACAGACACACACAGAGACACACACACTCACAGAAACACACACAAACACACACACACAGACACACACACACAGGCAACCCCCCCACACACACACAGACACACACACACACACACACATAGACACACACACACCACCGACACACACACAGACACACACACACAGGCACCCACACACACAGACACACACAGAGACACACACACACAGACACACACAGGCACCCCCCCACACACAGGCACCCACACACACAGACACACACAGAGACACACACCCACACACACACACACAAACACACAGGCACACACATACACACACGCACACAAACACAGACACAGGGACACACACAGACAGCCCCCCCACACACACACGCCCACACACACTCACACACACACAGGCACACACACACACACACACACGTACACACAGACACATACTCACAGACATATACACTCACACACACAGACACACACAAACACACAGACTCACACACACTCACACACACACAGACACACATACACACAGACACTCACACACACACAGACATACACTCACACACACACAGACACACACACATTCACGCACACACACACCCACACAGACACACACACAGAGACACACACAGACACACACACACAGACACGCACACACAGACACACACACAGAGAAACACAGGCACACACACATTCACACACACACAGGCACACACACAGCCCCACACACACAGCCCCCCCACACACAGACACACACACACACACACAGACACACAAACACACCCACACCCACACCCACACAGACACACACACACACCCACACACACACAGACACACACACACTCACACACACACACACACACACACACAGACACACACACACACTCACACACACACGCACACAGGCACACACACACACTCACACACTGGCACACACACAGACACACACACACATACTCACACTCACACAGACACACAGGCACACACTCACAGACACACACACTCACACACAGACTCACACACAGTCACACACACCCACAGACACACAGACACACATACACACAGACATTCACACACAGACACACACTCACACACACACAGACACACACACACTCACACACAGACACACACTCACACACACACACACTGACACACACACAGACACACACAGGCACACACACACACACACACACAGGCACATACACACCCAGACACACACACACACACACAGGCACACACACACAGACACACACACAGACGCACACTCACACACATACACACACTCACACACACAGACACACACACCCAGACACACACACAGACACACAAACACTCACAGACACACACACACACACAGACACACAGGCAAGCACACTCACAGACACACCCACACAGGCACACACACACAGACAAACACACACAAACAGACACACACACAGACACACACACAGACGCACACTCACACACATACACGCACTCACACACACACAGACCCACAGACACAGACACACACAGACAAAGATACATACCCACACACACACAGACACACACACACACTCTCACACACACACTCACACACACACTCACACACACACTCAAACACACACACAGGCACAAACACAGACACACACACAGATGCACACTCACACACTCACACACACACAGATGCACACACACACACACACACACTCACACACACACACACGCACACACACATTCACACACACAGACACAGGCACACACAGAGACGCACACTCACACCCACACACTCTCACACACACTCGCACACACACACACTCACACACACACAGACACACACACAGATGCACACACACATACACAGACACACACACATACACTCACACACACACTCACACACACACAAAGAGACAGAGACACACACACAGACGCACACTCACACACAGACACACACACACACACTCGCACACACGCAGACAAACACACACACACTCACACACACACTCACACACATGCAGGCACAGACACAGACACACACAGACACACACAGACACACACTCACACCACACTCACACACACAGACACACACACTCACACACACACTCACACACACAGACACAAATACACAAAGACACACACACAGATGCACTCTCACACACACACACTCACACACACACAGACACACGCTCACATAGACACACACACACTCACACAGACACACATACACACAGACACACACTCACACACACACAGACACACACACTCACACACACAGACACACAGACACACATACACACAGACACACACAGACACACACATACACACACACTGACACACACACAGGCACACCCAGACACACACACAGACACACACACACAGACACACACACACACACACACACAGACACACACACACAGACACACACTCACACACACACACAGACACACACACACTCACACACACACACACACTCACACAGGCACACATACACACAGACACACACTCACAGACACACACTCACAGACACACACACGCAGACACACAGAAACACATACACACACACACACAGACACACACTGACGCACACTCGCAGACGCACACTCACTCACACAGACACACATTCACACACACACACACTTACACACACACACAGACACACACTCACACAGACACACAGACACACACTCACAGACACACACACTCACACACAGACACACAGACACACACAGACCCACACATACTCACACACACTCACACAGACACACACAGACACACACACTGGCATACACACACAGACACACACACACTCACAGACACACTCAGACACACACACAGGCACACAGACACACACTCACAGACACACACACACAGACACACACTCACACACACACACAGACACACACACACTCACACACACACACACACTCACACAGGCACACATACACACAGACACACACTCACAGACACACACTCACAGACACACACACGCAGACACACAGAAACACATACACACACACAGACACACACTGACGCACACTCGCAGACGCACACTCACTCACACAGACACACATTCACACACACACACACAGACACACACTCACACAGACACACACTCACAGACACACACACTCACACACAGACACACAGACACACACAGACCCACACATACTCACACACACTCACACAGACACACACAGACACACACACTGGCATACACACACAGACACACACACACTCACAGACACACTCAGACACACACACAGGCACACAGACACACAGACAGACACACACACAGACACACACACACAGACACACACACACTCAGGCACGCACACACACACAAAAATACACACACACAGACACACAGATAGACACAGACACTCACACACGCACTGACACACACTCACACACACAAACACACAGACACACACACAGACACACACACTCACACACAGACACACACACAGACGCACACTCACACACACACTCACACACACACTCACACTCTGCACACACACACACTCACACACACAGACACACACACACACACGCTCACACACACAAATGCACACTCACACACACACTCACACTCACACACAGAAACACGCACACAGGCACACACGCACACACAGACACATACACACACAGACACACACACACTCACACTCTCACACACACACACACACACTCACAGACACATACACACACACAGATGCACACTCACACACATACTTACACACAGTCACACACATTCACAGACACACACACTCACACACACACAGACACACACGCTCTCACACACTCACACACACAGACACACACACTCACTCACACACACACACTCACACACACAAATACACACAGACACACCAAACACACACAGACGCACTCTCACACACACACACTCACTCACACAGAAACACACTCACACACACACACTCACACACACACAGACACACACTCACACACACACAGACACACACACACAGACACACACTCACACACACACACACTCACACAAACAGGCACACACACAAACACACACACAGACGCACACAGACACACATAAACACACACACACATACACACAGACACACATAAACACACACACACATACACACAGACACACACAAACTCACACACACACACACACAGACACACATAAACACACACACACATACACACAGACACACACTCACAGACGCACACTCACACACACACTCACACACACACAGACACACACACATACACACAGACACACACTCACAGACACACACACAGACACACAGAAACACATACACACAGACACACACTCACAGACACACACACTCACACACAGACACACACACTCACACACACAGGCACACAGACACACACAGACACACACACGCACTGACACACACACAGACGCACACACACTCACACAGACATACACAGACACACAGACATTCACACACACAGAGACACAGACACACATACACACAGACACACACAGACACACACGCACTAACACACACGGACACACACTCACACACACGCACACACACAGACACACTCACCCACACACAGACACACATACACAGACACACAGACACACACACACACACACAGACACACAGATACACACAGACACTCACACACACACAGAGACACAGACACACATACACACAGACACACACAGACACACACATGCACTGACACACACAGACACACACACAGGCATACACACAGACATACACACATACACACAGAAACACACAGACACACACTCACACACACAGGCACACACACACAGACACACACTCACACACACACACAGACACACACACACACTCACACAGGCACACATACACACAGACACACACTCACAGACACACACTCACAGACACACACACGCAGACACACAGAAACACATACACACACACACACACACACAGACGCACACTCACAGACGCACACTCACTCACACAGACACACATTCACACACACACACACTCACACACACACACAGACACACACTCACACAGACACACACTCACAGACACACACACTCACACACAGACACACAGACACACACAGACCCACACATACTCACACACACTCACACAGACACACAGACACACACACTGGCATACACACACAGACACACACACTCACAGACACACTCAGACACACACACAGGCACACAGACACACATACAGACACACACACAGACACACACACTCAGGCACGCACACACTCAGGCACGCACACACACACACAAATACACACACAGACACACAGATAGACACAGACACTCACACACGCACTGACACACACTCACACACACACATACACACAAACACACAGACACACACACAGACACACACACTCACACACAGACACACACACAGACGCACACTCACACACACACTCACACACACACTCACACTCTGCACACACACACACTCACACACACAGACACACACACACACGCTCACACACACAGATGCACACTCACACACACACTCACACTCACACACAGAAACACGCACACGGGCACACACGCACACACAGACACATACACACACAGACACACACACACTCACACTCTCACACACACACACACACTCACACAGGCACACATACACACAGACACACACTCACAGACACACACTCACAGACACACACACGCAGACACACAGAAACACATACACACACACACACACAGACACACACTGACGCACACTCGCAGACGCACACTCACTCACACAGACACACATTCACACACACACACACTCACACACACACACAGACACACACTCACACAGACACACAGACACACACTCACAGACACACACACTCACACACAGACACACAGACACACACAGACCCACACATACTCACACACACTCACACAGACACACACAGACACACACACTGGCATACACACACAGACACACACACACTCACAGACACACTCAGACACACACACAGGCACACAGACACACAGACACACACTCACAGACACACACACACAGACACACACTCACACACACACACAGACACACACACACACACACTCACACAGGCACACATACACACAGACACACACTCACAGACACACACTCACAGACACACACACGCAGACACACAGAAACACATACACACACACACACACACAGACACACACTGACGCACACTCGCAGACGCACACTCACTCACACAGACACACATTCACACACACACACAGACACACACTCACACAGACACACAGACACACACTCACAGACACACACACTCACACACAGACACACAGACACACACAGACCCACACATACTCACACACACTCACACAGACACACACAGACACACACACTGGCATACACACACAGACACACACACACTCACAGACACACAGACAGACACACACACAGACACACACACACAGACACACACACACTCAGACACACACACAGGCACACAGACACACAGACAGACACACACACAGACACACACACACAGACACACACACACTCAGGCACGCACACACACACAAAAATACACACACACAGACACACAGACACACAGATAGACACAGACACTCACACACGCACTGACACACACTCACACACACAAACACACAGACACACACACAGACACACACACTCACACACAGACACACACACAGACGCACACTCACACACACACTCACACACACACTCACACTCTGCACACACACACACTCACACACACAGACACACACACACACACGCTCACACACACAAATGCACACTCACACACACACTCACACTCACACACAGAAACACGCACACAGGCACACACGCACACACAGACACATACACACACAGACACACACACACTCACACTCTCACACACACACACACACACTCACAGACACATACACACACACAGATGCACACTCACACACATACTTACACACAGTCACACACATTCACAGACACACACACTCACACACACACAGACACACACGCTCTCACACACTCACACACACAGACACACACACTCACTCACACACACACACTCACACACACAAATACACACAGACACACCAAACACACACAGACGCACTCTCACACACACACACTCACTCACACAGAAACACACTCACACACACACACTCACACACACACAGACACACACTCACACACACACAGACACACACACACAGACACACACTCACACACACACACACTCACACAAACAGGCACACACACAAACACACACACAGACGCACACAGACACACATAAACACACACACACATACACACAGACACACATAAACACACACACACATACACACAGACACACACAAACTCACACACACACACACACAGACACACATAAACACACACACACATACACACAGACACACACTCACAGACGCACACTCACACACACACTCACACACACACAGACACACACACATACACACAGACACACACTCACAGACACACACACAGACACACAGAAACACATACACACAGACACACACTCACAGACACACACACTCACACACAGACACACACACTCACACACACAGGCACACAGACACACACAGACACACACACGCACTGACACACACACAGACGCACACACACTCACACAGACATACACAGACACACAGACATTCACACACACAGAGACACAGACACACATACACACAGACACACACAGACACACACGCACTAACACACACGGACACACACTCACACACACGCACACACACAGACACACTCACCCACACACAGACACACATACACAGACACACAGACACACACACACACACACACACACAGACACACAGATACACACAGACACTCACACACACACAGAGACACAGACACACATACACACAGACACACACAGACACACACATGCACTGACACACACAGACACACACACAGGCATACACACAGACATACACACATACACACAGAAACACACAGACACACACTCACACACACAGACACACACACACAGACACACACTCACACACACACACAGACACACACACACACTCACACACTCACACAGGCACACATACACACAGACACACACTCACAGACACACACTCACAGACACACACACGCAGACACACAGAAACACATACACACACACACACACACACACACAGACACACACTGACGCACACTCACAGACGCACACTCACTCACACAGACACACATTCACACACACACACACTCACACACACACACAGACACACACTCACACAGACACACACTCACAGACACACACACTCACACACAGACACACAGACACACACAGACCCACACATACTCACACACACTCACACAGACACACAGACACACACACTGGCATACACACACAGACACACACACTCACAGACACACTCAGACACACACACAGGCACACAGACACACATACAGACACACACACAGACACACACACTCAGGCACGCACACACTCAGGCACGCACACACACACACAAATACACACACAGACACACAGATAGACACAGACACTCACACACGCACTGACACACACTCACACACACACATACACACAAACACACAGACACACACACAGACACACACACTCACACACAGACACACACACAGACGCACACTCACACACACACTCACACACACACTCACACTCTGCACACACACACACTCACACACACAGACACACACACACACGCTCACACACACAGATGCACACTCACACACACACTCACACTCACACACAGAAACACGCACACGGGCACACACGCACACACAGACACATACACACACAGACACACACACACTCACACTCTCACACACACACACACACTCACAGACACATACACACACACAGACGCACACTCACACACATACTTACACACAGTCACACACATTCACAGACACACACACTCACACACACACAGACACACACGCTCTCACACACTCACACACACAGACACACACACTCACACACACACACACTCACACACACACACTCACACACACAAATACACACAGACACACCAAACACACACAGACGCACTCTCACACACACACACTCACACACACACAGACACACACTCACACACACACAGACACACACACACAGACACACACTCACACACACACAGACACACACACACTCACACACACAGGCACACACACAGACACACACACACTCACACACACAGGCACACACACAGACGCACACAGACACACATAAACACACACACACATACACACAGACACACATAAACACACACACACATACACACAGACACACACAAACTCTCACACACACACACACACACAGACACGCATAAACACACACACACATACACACAGACACACACTCACACACGCACACTCACACACACACAGACACACACACACTCACACACACAGGCACACACACAGACACACACACACTCACACACACAGGCACACACACAGACACACAGAAACACATACACACAGACACACACTCACAGACACACACACTCACACACAGACACACACACTCACACACACAGGCACACAGACACACACACGCACTGACACACACACAGACGCACACACACTCACACAGACATACACAGACACACATGCACTAACACACACAGACACACACACAGGCAAACACACAGACACACTCACCCACACACAGACACACACACAAAGGCACACAGGTACACGCAGACACTCACACACACGCACTGACACACACTCACACACAGACACACATACACAGACACACAGACACACACACACACACACAGACACACAGATACACACAGACACTCACACACACACAGAGACACAGACACACATACACACAGACACACACAGACACACACATGCACTGACACACACAGACACACACACAGGCATACACACAGACATACACACATACACACAGAAACACACAGACACACACTCACACACACACACACAGACAGACACACACAGACACACACACACAGACACACACACAGACAGACATACACAGAGACACACACACACACACACTCAGACACACAGATACGCACACACTCAGACACACACAGAAACACACACAGACACACTCACACACAGGGACTGGCGAGATAAATTTGGGGAACGGGGATGTGAGTGGCACTGATGTAAAAATCATTCTTTATTCTCGTGTCGGAGTTGGACTTGCCGGTGAATATTGCAATGTGTCAGCACTGTGATTAACTGATTTAAAAAGCTCTCACTGATACTGTGTTCGAACATCTCAAAAGAAAATCCCCGTCTGAGTTAGTTGCAAAATAAGAGGACAATGGCACAATTATTAGTGAGTAACAGTCACGTGTGGCTCGCCTCTAATTGAGAATGATTGAGTTGGGCGTCTGGCGAGAGAGAGCACCAGCTGCTCAGGAGGGGCAGGTAATCACCGTCTAATCACAACTCAAATTAACAGCAATGGAACGAAAGCACAACGAGAGAAATCACTCGCCCCCCCCCCCACCCCCGGCGATTGTCAGGTCCTCACAGAGAGCGGTCCCGAATCCCAGTGACAGTACAGACACTGGGTATAGACAGTGACCACCTCCCAGTGACAGTACAGACACGGGGTATAGACAGTGACCACCTCCCAGTGACAGTACAGACACTGGGTGCAGACAGAGTGACCATCTCCCAGTGACAGTACAGACACTGGGTATAGACAGTGACCACCTCCCAGTGACAGTACAGACACTGGGTATAGACAGTGACCACCGCCCAGTGACAGTACAGACACTGAGTATAGACAGAGTGACCATCACCCAGTGACAGTACAGACACTGGGTATAGACAGAGGGACCATCTCCCAGTGACAGTACAGACACTGAGTATAGACAGAGTGACCATCTCCCAGTGACAGTACAGACACTGGGTATAGACAGTGACCACCTCCCAGTGACAGTACAGACACTGGGTATAGACAGTGACCATCTCCCAGTGACACTACAGACACTGGGTATAGACAGTGACCATCTCCCAGTGACAGTACAGACTCTGGGTATAGACAGAGTGACCATCTCCCAGTGACAGTACAGACACTGAGTATAGACAGAGTGAATCTCTCCCAGTGACAGTACAGACACTGGGTATAGACAGTGACTATCTCCCAGTGACAGTACAGACACTGGGTATAGACAGTGACCACCTCCCAGTGACAGTACAGACACGGGGTATAGACAGTGACTATCTCCCAGTGACAGTACAGACACTGGGTGCAGACAGAGTGACCATCTCCCAGTGACAGTACAGACACTGGGTATAGACAGTGACCACCTCCCAGTGACAGTACAGGCACTGAGTATAGACAGAGTGACCATCTCCCAGTGACAGTACAGACACTGGGTATAGACAGAGACCACCTCCCAGTGACAGTACAGGCACTGGGTATAGACAGTGACCATCTCCCAGTGACAGTACAGACACTGGGTATAGACAGAGTGACCTTCTCCCAGTGACAGTACAGACACTGGGTATAGACAGAGACCACCTCCCAGTGACAGTACAGACACTGGGTCTAGACAGTGACCACCGCCCAGTGACAGTACGGACACTGGGTATAGACAGAGTGACCATCTCCCAGTGACAGTACAGACACTGGGTATAGACAGTGACCATCTCCCAGTGACAGTACAGACACTGGGTATAGACAGTGACCATCTCCCAGTGACAGTACAGACACTGGGTATAGACAGTGACCATCTCCCAGTGACAGTACAGACACTGGGTATAGACAGAGTGACCATCTCCCAGTGACAGTACAGACACTGGGTATAGACAGAGTGACCATCTCCCAGTGACAGTACAGACACTGGGTATAGACAGTGACCATCTCCCAGTGACAGTACAGACACTGGGTATAGACAGAGTGACCATCTCCCAGTGACAGTACAGACACTGGGTATAGACAGAGTAACCACCTCCCAGTGACAGTACAGACACTGGGTATAGACAGTGACCATCTCCCAGTGACAGTACAGACACTGGGTATAGACAGTGACCATCTCCCAGTGACAGTACAGACACTGGGTATAGACAGAGTGACCATCTCCCAGTGACAGTACAGACACTGGGTATAGACAGAGTGACCATCTCCCAGTGACAGTACAGACACTGGGTATAGACAGAGTGACCATCTCCCAGTGACAGTACAGACACTGGGTATAGACAGTGACCACCTCCCAGTGACAGTACAGACACTGGGTATAGACAGAGTAACCACCTCCCAGTGACAGTACAGACACTGGGTATAGACAGTGACCACCTCCCAGTGACAGTACAGACACTGGGTATAGACAGTGACCACCTCCCAGTGACAGTACAGACACTGGGTATAGACAGTGACCACCTCCCAGTGACAGTACAGACACTGGGTATAGACAGTGACCACCTCCCAGTGACAAAAGAACAAAACAACGAACAAAGAAATGTACAGCACAGGAACAGGCCCTTCGGCCCTCCAAGCCCGTGCCGACCATACTGCCCGACTAAACTACAATCTTCTACACTTCCTGGGTCCGTATCCTTCTATTCCCATCCTATTCATATATTTGTCAAGATGCCCCTTAAATGTCCCTATCGTCCCTGCTTCCACTACCTCCTCCGGTAGTGAGTTCCAGGCACCCACTACCCTCTGCGTAAAAAACTTGCCTCGTACATCTACTCTAAACTTTGCCCCTCTCACCTTAAACCTATGCCCCCTAGTAATTGACCCCTCTACCCTGGGGAAAAACCTCTGACTATCCACTCTGTCTATGCCCCTCATAATTTTGTATACCTCTATCAGGTCGCCCCTCAACCTCCTTCGTTCCAGTGAGAACAAACCGAGTTTATTCAATCGCTCCTCATAGCTAATGCCCTCCATACCAGGCAACATTCTGGTAAATCTCTTCTGCACCCTCTCTAAAGCCTCCACATCCTTCTGGTAGTGTGGCGACCAGAATTGAACACTATAGTCCAAGTGTGGCCTAACTAAGGTTCTATACAGCTGCAACATGACTTGCCAATTCTTATACTCAATGCCCCGGCCAATGAAGGCAAGCATGCCGTATGCCTTCTTGACTACCTTCTCCACCTGTGTAGCCCCTTTCAGTGATCTGTGGACCTGTACTCCTAGATCTCTTTGACTTTCAATACTCTTGAGGGTTCTACCATTCACCGTATATTCCCTACCTGCATTAGCCCTTCCAAAATGCATTACCTCACATTTGTCCAGGTTAAACTCCATCTGCCATCTCTCCGCCCAAGTCTCCAGACAATCTAAATCCTGCTGTATCCTCAGACAGTCCTCATCGCTATCCGCAATTCCACCAACCTTTGTGTCGTCTGCAAACTTACTAATCAGACCAGTTACATTTTCCTCCAAATCATTTATATATACTACAAAGAGCAAAGGTCCCAGCACTGATCCCTGTGGAACACCACTGGTCACAGCCCTCCAATTAGAAAAGCATCCCTCCATTGCTACCCTCTGCCTTCTATGGCCTAGCCAGTTCTGTATCCACCTTGCCAGTTCACCCCTGATCCCGTGTGACTTCACCTTTTGTACTAGTCTACCATGAGGGACCTTGTCAAAGGCCTTACTGAAGTCCATATAGACAACATCTACTGCCCTACCTGCATCAATCATCTTAGTGACCTCCTCGAAAAACTCTATCAAGTTAGTGAGACACGACCTCCCCTTCACAAAACCGTGCTGCCTCTCACTAATACGTCCATTTGCTTCCAAATGGGAGTAGATCCTGTCTCGAAGAATTCTCTCCAGTAATTTCCCTACCACTGAAGTAAGGCTCACCGGCCTGTAGTTCCCGGGATTATCCCTGCCACCCTTCTTAAACAGAGGAACAACATTGGCTATTCTCCAGTCCTCCGGGACATCCCCTGAAGACAGCGAGGATCCAAAGATTTCTGTCAAGGCCTCAGCAATTTCCTCTCCAGCCTCCTTCAGTATTCTGGGGTAGATCCCATCCGGCCCTGGGGACTTATCTACCTTAATATTTTTTAAGACACCCAACACCTCGTCTTTTTGGATCACAATGTGACCCAGGCTATCTACACCCCCTTCTCCAGACTCAACATCTACCAATTCCTTCTCTTTGGTGAATACTGATGCAAAGTATTCATTTAGTACCTCGCCCATTTCCTCTGGCTCCACACATAGATTCCCTTGCCTATCCTTCAGTGGGCCAACCCTTTCCCTGGCTACCCTCTTGCTTTTTATGTAAGTGTAAAAAGCCTTGGGATTTTCCTTAACCCTATATGCCAATGACTTTTCATGGCCCCTTCTAGCCCTCCTGACTCCTTGCTTAAGTTCCTTCCTACTTTCCTTATATGCCACACAGGCTTCGTCTGTTCCCAGCCTTTTAGCCCTGACAAATGCCTCCTTTTTCTTTTTGACGAGGCCTACAGTATCATTCGTCATCCAAGGTTCCCGAAAATTGCCGTATTTATCTTTCTTCCTCACAGGAACATGCCTGTCCTGTATTCCTTTCAACTGACACTTGAAAGCCTCCCACATGTCAGATGTTGATTTGCCCTCAAACATCCGCCCCCAATCTATGTTCTTCAGGTCCCGCCTAATATTGTTATAATTAGCCTTCCCCCAATTTAGCACATTCATCCTCGGACCACTCTTATCCTTGTCCACCAGTACTTTAAAACTTACTGAATTGTGGTCACTGTTACCAAAATGCTCCCCTACTGAAACATCTACCACCTGGCCGGGCTCATTCCCCAATACCAGGTCCAGTACCGCCCCTTCCCTAGTTGGACTGTTTACATATTGTTTTAAGAAGCCCTCCTGGATGCTCCTTACAAACTCTGCCCCGTCTAAGCCCCTGGCACTAAGTGAGTCCCAGTCAATATTGGGGAAGTTGAAGTCTCCCATCACCACAACCCTGTTGTTTTTACTCTTTTCCAAAATCTGTCTACCTATCTGCTCCTCTATCTCCCGCTGGCTGTTGGGAGGCCTGTAGTATACCCCCAACATTGTGACTGCACCCTTCTTGTTCCTGATCTCTACCCATATAGCCTCACTGCCCTCTGAGGTGTCCTCTCGCTGTATAGCTGTGATACTCTCCTGAACAAGTAACGCAACTCCGCCTCCCCTTTTACATCCCCCTCTATCCCGCCTGAAACATC